>NC_135811.1:3997629-4297629 GCF_964213995.1 Mustelus asterias | reverse complement strand
GGTTAATCCTCTAGAACCTTATGTCGTTTACGACTGGGGAGGTTATTGCAAACAAGTGAACCCTATAAATCTTGGTTCATTTAAATCAAAAAGAAACACTTTGTACAAGTGACAAGTAACATTCGCGCCACACAGATGCCAGCCAATGACCATCTCCAAAAAGAGAGAATCTAACCATCGCCCCTTAATGTTGAATGGTGTTACCATCGCTGAATCACCCACTCTCAACATCCTGGGGTTATCATTGACCAAAAACTCAACTGGACCAGCCATATAAATACTATGGCTACCAGCGCAGGTCAAAAAAGATTCCTGCGGTGAGTAACTCACCTTCTGACTCCCCAAAGCCTGTCCACAAGGTACAAGTCAGGAGTGTGATGGAATAATCCCCACTTGCATGGATGGGTGCAGCTCCAACAATGCTCAAGAAGCTTGATCCCAACCAGGACAAAGCTGTCCCACTTGAATGGCACCCCATCCACAAACATTCATTCCCTCCACCACTGACAAACAGTGGCAGCAGTGTACCATCTGCAAGTTGCACTGCAGAAACTCACCAAGACTCCTTAGGCAGCACCTTCCAATCCCACAACTGCTACAATCTAGAAGGACAAGGGCAGCGGATACATGGAAACACCACAACCTAGAAGTTCTCCTCCAAGCCACTCACAATCCTGGCTTGGAAATATATCACTGTTCCTTCACTGTCGTTGGGTCAAAGTCCCACAGTAACAGCACTGTGGGTGTACCTACCTTTATGTATGCCTCAGGGCCTGCAGCAGGCCATGTAGGCAGCTCATTACCACTTACTCTTGGACAATTGGGGGTGGGTAATAAATGCTGGCCCACCCAGGGACACCCACATCCTATAAATGTTTTTTAAAAATTCTCCATGAGTCCATGCTCACATGGCAAATAGTTTCATTTAATCCCATCATAATGCATAGCATCATCATATTTCAAGTTTGCTGATGACACCACCATAGTGGTCTGAACTCAAACAATGACAAGACGGAGTACAGGAAAGAGGTAGAGAATCTGGTGAACTGGTGCAGCAACAATAATCTCTCCCTCAATGTCAGTAAAATGAAGGCGATGGAGGCGTAGTGGAGAACATGATCATGATCATAAGAACATAAGAACTAGGAGCAGGAGTAGGTTATCTGGCCCCTTGAACCTGCTCCGCCATTCAGTAAGATCATGGCTGATCTTTTCATGGACTCAGTTCCACTTACCCGCCCGCTCACCATAACCCTTAATTCCTTTACTGTTCAAAAATTTATCTCTCCTTGCCTTAAAAACATTCAATGAGGTAGCCTCAACTGCTTCACTGGACAGGGAATTGCACAGATTCACAACCCTTTGGGTGAAGAAGTTCCTCCTCAACTCAGTCCTAAACCTGCTCCCCCTTATTTTGAGGCTGGTCTACATTATGTCTACATCAATGGTGATGAAGTGGAAATGATTGAGAGCTTCAGGCTTTTTGGTGTCCAGATCATCAACAACCTGTCCTGGTCCCTCCACACCGCTCCATAGTTAAGAAATGATGTGGAGATGCCAGCGTTGGACTAGGGTGGGCACAGTAAGGAGTCTCACAACACCAGGTTAAAGTCCAACAGGTTTATTTGGTATCACAAGCTTTTGGAGCGCTGTTCTTTCATCAGGTGAGTACTTCCCAGAATTGACCTGGTAATCACCTGATGAAGGAGCAATGCTCCAAAAGCTCGTGATTCCAAATAAACCTGTTGAACTTTAACCTGGTATTGTGAGACTTCTTATAGTTAACAAAGCTCCACAACGCCTCTGCTTCCACAGGAGAGTAAGGAAATTCGACATGTCTGCTACGATTCTGACCAATTTTTACAGATGCACCATAGAAAGCCTCCTTTCTGGATACATTATAGCTTGGTATGGCTCCTGCTTGGGTGGCACGGTGGCACAGTGGTTAGCACTGCTGCTTCACAGCGCCAGGGACCTGGGTTCGATTCCCGGTTTGGGTCACTGTCTGTGTGAAGTTTGTACGTTCTTCCCGTGTCTGTGTGGGTTTCCTCTGGGTGCTCTGGTTTCCTCCCACAGTCCAAAGATGTGCAAGTTAGGTGAATTGACCATGCTAAATTCTCCCTCAGTGTACCCGAACAGGTGCAGGAGTGTGTGGTGATGAGGGGATTTTCAGAATAACTTCATTGCAGTGTTAATGTAAACATACTTGTGACGAATAAATAAACTTTACTTTACTTTTGCTCTGACCAAGACTGCAAGAAACTACAAAGGGTCATGAACGTAGACCAGTCCATCACGCAAACCAACCCCCCATCCATTGACTCCGTCCACACTTCCTGCTGCCTCGGAAAAGCAGCCAGCATAATTAAGGACCCCACATGCACCACGGATATTCTCTCTTCCACCTTCTTCCATCAGGAAAAAGCTACAAAGTCTGAGATCACGCACCAACCGACTTAAGAACAGTTTCTTCCCTCCTGCTGCTATCAGACTTGTGAATGGATCTGTCATATATTAAGCTAATCTTTCTCTTCACCCTATCTGTAACTGTAACACTACACTCTGCACCCTCTCCTTTCCTTCTCCTCTATGTACTTCATGAATGGTATGTTTTGTCTGTATAGCACACAAGAAACAATACTTTTCACTGTATCCCAATACATGCGACAATGATAAATCAAATCAAATCTCATTCTGGCATTGTGATTTATTACACATACTCTCTATCTGGTAGAAGGTGTTGTAATGTGGAAGTGGTAATACCAAGTTTGAATTTTAAATCCACCGACATGGAGTGTTGAAGGAAGGGGTAAGAAATGTTACAGCAAAGGCCATGCAGCCCATCATGTCTGTCCTGGCTCTGTGCAAGAATAACTCAGCTAGTCCCACTCCCCAACTCTCAAATGCTTCTCCAACTCCCTTTTGAATGCCACAATTCAATCTGTCTCCACCAGACTCTGAGACAGGACATTTCAGATCCGAACCACTCACTGTGTGAATCTGTCTCCACCACACACTCTTACAGTACCTTCCAGATCCTAAACACTCGCTGTGTAAATCTGTCTCCACCACACTCTCAGACAGTGCACTCCAGATCCTAACCACTCGCTGTGTGAATCTGTCTCCACCACACTCTCAGACAGTGCATTCCAGATCCTAACCACTCGCTGTGTGAATCTGTCTCCACCACACTCTCAGACAGTGCACTCCAGATCCTAACCACCCGTTGTGTGAATCTGTTTCCACCATACTCTCAGACAGTACATTCCAGATCTTAACCACTCGCTGTGTGAATCTGTCTCCACCACACTCTCAGACAGTACATTCCAGATCCTAACCACTCGCTGTGTGAATCTGTCTCCACCACACTCTCAGACAGTGCATTCCAGATCCTAGCCACTCGCTGGGTCAAGAAGTATTTCCTCATGTCACCTCTGGTTCATTTGTCATTCATTAAGGGCCCAATTATCACTTGTCCATAGTCTTTGCACCTGACTGAGAGCATGAAGGAGGTGCCTGTCCCGGGGAAATTATAAATTGGGGTTCAAAGCTGATATAGCCAGTGGCAACTTCAACAGAGAGAGGATACAGCAAGGCGGAGGAGTATATTGATGGGGGAGTTGGTGATAAAGACAGACCATTAAGATAACAGCATCAAAATAACAGAGATGTAAGAGGGTGCAATGGAGGCCCACCAAGCTTTGATCATTTCACTCTCCCTGGAGGTTTGTAAAGCAAGTTGAAAAATGGATTTTCCTTGAAGTCATGGTAACTCCATCAAAGACATATATAATGCAGAGGGGACTATGCAGGCAGTAGCACTGGTTCATTACTTAATCCTTTAACCAGTATTTAAGGATTAAATTGTGAGATTGCATGCAATCACATGAATATTTCATCTTTTATAAAAGCAAGCAGTGTATCACAGAATGACTCCCATCACTTCAAAATCAAGCACTTTAAACATTCTCATATTGCTTGATGCCATGCCTCAGTTGGTACCACTCTTGCCTCTGGACTGGCTGGCTTCAGTCTGAACCTGCAGCAGTGTTAGAATGTAACCAATGATAACATTGGACCTGTTGTCGTGTGACAAATGGTAACATGCTGCAAGGGTCAGCTGACCCGGCAAACTACGTAGCCAATGGCAAAATTATGGTTAGCACTGCTGCCTCACAGCGCCTGGGACCCGGATTCAATTCTGGCCTCGGCTCATTGTCTGTGCGGAGTTTGCACGTTCTCCCCATGTCTACGTGGGTTTCCTCCGGGTGCTCCAGTTTCCTCCCATGGTCCAAAGATGTGCGAGTTAGGTGGATTGGCTTTGCTAAATTGCCCCTTAGTGTCAGGGGATTAGCAGGGTAAATGTATGAGGTTACGGGAACAGGGCCTGGGTGCGATTGTGGTCGCTGCAGTCTCAATGGGCCAAATGGCCTCCTTCTGCATTGTAGGGATTCTATGGTCAGATGACCAGCTAACTCAGTATAAATAAGAACCTGTTGGGAATTGTGGGGAGCTTGGAATGGCCCAGGGTGAGGCCTCAAGTGTTGGAGTAATGAAGTTTCTTTATTAAACCTTTTTCTTTGATTTATAAATTGGAGTAAGTCTTGTTTTATTTTATTGCCTACAACTGAAGAGTTCCTTCTGGAGGGTCAACAGTCAGGACCTGACCTCATACTCCAGGCTGACTCTCCAGTGTAGTACCCAGGCAGTGTGGATTTGAGGGATTATCGTTCTTTGGATGAGACACTGTGGAGTAAACCAGTTTCAGGTTCAAAATCAAATGAACACTAAAAATCTCTGAGAATTATTGGAAAAACAAATGCAAATTCGCCCAGTGCCAAGCCAAGTAACTTCACTAAAACCTGGCTAACTGCTCAATCAAGTTAAATATTGCTAGAATCATAGAATTTCTACAGTTCCGAAGGAGGCCATTCGGCCCATCGAGTCTGCACTTACCACAATCCCATCCAGGCCCTATTCCCGTAGCCCCACATGTTTGCCCTGCTAATCCTCTGATTATTAAGCGGTTATTGGATAGGCACATGGAGCACACCAGGATGATAGGGAGTGGGATAGCTTGATCTTGGTTTCAGATAAAGCTCGGCACAACATCGTGGGCCGAAGGGCCTGTTCTGTGCTGTACTGTTCTATGTTCTATGTTCTATGACACTAAGGGGCAATTTAGCATGGCCAATCAACCTAACCCGCACATCTTTGGATTGTGGGAGGAAACCGGAGCACCCGGAGGAAATCCACGCAGACACGGGGAGAACGTGCAAACTGCACACAGACAATGACCCAAAGCTGGAATTGAACCCTGGTTCCAGGCACTGTGAGGCAGCAGCGCTAACCATTGTGCCATCGTGACGCACAGTGCCGCACAGATCGTTGTGCGATCTTGATGTGTATATCACATTTGCCTACATAATAACAGCAATTGCATGTCAAAGTGGTCTTTTGAAATAATATACAAGGCTATATGTAATTTTAGCCCATTGAATGTTATTGCTAACGCAATGAAGCGATTGCAGAAAAGCCGATAGGGTAATGACAGGTCAGTGTGAAACAGTACAAGAAACATTATCTTTCCATGTGTGAGGTTGTGGCCAGGACATATTGTTTTTTTTATTTATTCATTTATGTGAGCGCCGCTGGCTGAGCTAGCATTTATTGCCCAACCTGAACTGCCCTTCATTTCAGAGGGCCTTTGGAAGTCAACCACATTGCTGTGGCTCTGGAGTCACATTTAGGCCAGACTGGGTAAGGACGGCAGATTTCCTTCCCTAAAGGACATTAGTGAACCAGATGAGTCTTTATGACAATCGACAATGGTTTCATGGTTATCAGTAGACTTTTAATTCCGGATTTTTATTGAATTCAAATTTCACCATCTGCCATGGTGGGATTCGAATCCAGTTCTTCAAAGCATTACCCTGAGTCTCTGGATTACTAGTCCAGCAATAATACCACTACGCCATTGCCTCCCCCACATCCAGAATACTCTACCCAGTTTTGGCTTGCTTAAATGCAGGGTGGCACAGGCCAATGGGATTGATTCCTAGCTTAAAGAGCCATAGTTTTCACAATAGGCGGAAAAAGGCATTTCTTTTACTTTACTTAGAATTAGAATGTTACAGCTTAGAAACAGGCCATTCAGCCCAGTGAGGTATACATTCCCCAACTCACTTGATCACATCCTGTCAAAGTGTGAAAAGTGTAGACCTCTACAGGATTTTATTGAGGTCTTTTGGAAAATAGCGTTCAATTCTGGTCTACCAGAAGGATGCGGAGGCTTTGGAAAGGATACAGAAAAGATTTACCAGGATGTTGCCTCGTATGGAGGGCATTAGCTATGAGGAGAGGTTGGAGAAACTTGGTTTGTTCTCACTGGAGCAACGGAGGTTGAGGGGTGACCTGATGAAGTCTACAAGATTATGAGGGGCATGGACAGAGTGGAAAGTCAGAAGCTTTTTCCCAAGGTGGAAGAGTCAATTACTAGGGGGCATAGGTTTAAGGTGCGAGGGGCAAGATTTAAAGGAGATGTACGAGGCAAGTTTTTTTTACACAGAGAGTAGTGGGTGCCTGGAACTTGCTGCCGGGGGAGGTCGTGGAAGCAGATACGATAGTGACTTTTAAGGGGTGTCTGGACAAATACATGAATAGGATGGGAATAGAGGGATATAGTCCCCGGAAGGGTAGGGGGTTTTAGTTAAGTCGGGCAGCATGGTCGGTGCAGGCTTGGAGGGCCGAAGGGCCTGTTCCGGTGCTGTAATTTTCTTTGTTCTTTTAATTAACAAAGGATTTGACTCTGTACAAGTAATAGCAAAACTAACTCGTTTTAAAGGATTATTAATTATGAAAACTTAAATCGAGATTTGAAACAGAAATGAAATAATGACCAGATAATCTGTTTTAGAGAATTTGGTTGAAGGATAAATATTGTCAAGGACAGCGGAAAGAACTCCCCCATTCGTTTTCAAAATAATGGCCATGGAAATTTGTACATCTAACTGAGAGGGCAGGTGGCACATTGGTGTAAAGCCTCTTCCAAAAAGATGACACAGTGGCTGGCACTGCTACCTCACAGCACTAGGGACCCGGGTTCAAATCTGGCCTTGGGTCACTGTCTGTGCAGAATTTGCACGTTCTTCCTTTGTCTGCATGGGTTTCCTCCGGGTGCTCCAGATACCTCCCACACTCCAAAGATGTGCAGGTTAGGCAGATTGGCCATGCTAAATTGTCCCTAAAGATGTGTAGGTTGGGGGAATTAGTGAGTTAAATATGTGGGGTTACGGGGATAGGACCTGGGTGGGACGCTCTGACGGAGAGTCGGTGCAGTCTCGATGGACCAAATGGCCTCCTTCTGCACTGTAGAGAGTCTATGATTCTATGAATCTATGATCAGTGCAGCACTCCTTCAGTACAGTGGGAGTGTCAGCCTGGATAGTTCTATTTGGATCCTGGAATAGAACTCGAACCCTTCTGAATCAGAAGTGAATGCACAGCCCTATAAGCTCCATACAGTAAGGTGCTGATCCTTGCTGGGTTTTCAGTGAGCGCTGACCCTACAGTAACTTGTCCATTCACGCCAGACAGCAAGTATTGATAGACCTTTGATACCAACAGAGCAAAATCTGACCTTCCTCTCAACTGATGCACCCACACACATGCTCTGCCCATACACAGTTAGTGAGCAGTGGGGGGAACGCTACCTGATGGTTTGACACCCAAACTCAGTAACAATGAGATCAAGCATATCAATCCTATTGTCCCCCACATTGGGCTCAGTCATCACAGCTTCGACTGGGGATTAACCTGATGGTATTACACAGTATTACACACTCCCCGAGTATTACACAGCCAAATGATGAGAAAACACCACTTTGGTTTCAAATACATCAATAATATGAACAGGCAGATGCCACATTTCCAGAAATCTATTCCATGAATGATAAGATGGCGGGCGATATAATGTTGCCAACTCCTGTCAGAACTATTGTTGGAGATTCAATCACATGACTGCTCACCACCACTGTCCCAACCAATCAAATTGTCTTCCCCCATCTCTAATATTTTTCTAACCATAACGATGAACAAAAGTGATAAATGAAAATTAAAAATAAAACATTTTTAATGTATTTACTGATTATTTCTCTTAGTTTTTTACCCACATCAGTGTCTTGGGAATGAATCGTGCAGAGTTGGTAACCCATGGGCAGTACCCACTGAGTGCGATACCCAACAACCTCGACGGTTAAGCGATGCCTACATTCTCCGAATGTGAATCAAGGTGCCAAGTTGAGATTGGCATTAATGGGATGGAAAACTTTGCCACTTGATGGTGCCCTTCACTACGCCACGACCCATCAATTCCCACAAGGTGCAAACCAATGGAAAATCCCAACCCAAGCTGTTCAGGAAAAGGTTAAGGGAAACAGAGTCGGTTTTGTCAAGTATTCCGACCAAATCAAGGAGCAATTATGAGCAATGATCCAATTTGAATTAACCATAAACCTGGGACAGCAAATCAACAAGACACAGCCACAATCCAAACAATATCAAAAGGGAAAGCACAGAAACAAGACACTGGCCTGGGATCCAGCATGCAATCATCTCATAGAGCATTTCAAACACTTGCCAATTTCAGGCAGAAAGCATTCAATTCTATCCGGTGTTGATTTTATTAATAACCCTTACCTGCCAGTTGATCATAGCCATCCATATCTCTCTGCTCCGGGTTGGTGATAGAGACGTTACTCTTTTTGCTTTTCCCTTTCATGATCCCTTTACTTAAGGAGACAGTGAGGAGGAGGAGGAGGAGGAGGAGGAGGGGGAAAATTGGGAAATGACAAGTCAGTAATTTGGGGAAAGCGGGAGAGAGAGACAAAGAGAGGGAGAAAGGTGCCGGCTCCTTACCTTCTGTTCTGCCTCCTGATGGGGGGTTTGTTGAAGGGGGATAGGAAAGCTGCTTTTACAGAGAAAAACAGAGCTGGATTTTGCCTGAATTGAAGTGTTGTCGGAGATGGATTATTCCCGGACTTTTCCCCTTTCTCTCTCTCTCCTGACTGTTATCTCCTGGAGTTGTTGATCCAGCTCCTATCCCCCAGCAATCTCACCTCCACTCGCTCAGCTCCGATAACGCCGGAGTTTTGTAATATATATATATATATTTACTGGTTCTCTCTCTCACATTCCTGCCGAGTCTTTCTTTTTAAAAAAAATGCCAGTTGCTGATTTGACTTTTCCGAAGCGTCACAAAGTCCCCCCCCCCCCTGTACAATTTTCACAGTGCTTTAATTCTTCAATCGCTCCCTCTGAATGGTTTTCTCTTCCTTACCCCATTCCCCTCCCCCGGGTCGCTGTGTAAGATGAAACCTCTCCCTGATTATTTGACAGCTGGTGACTCTCTCCACTTCTCTCTCTCTCTCTCTGGTTCCACGGGGATTTATAGACACCTGGGGTTGGGATGGAGCTGATCAGAGAGAGGGAAACATACACACAGACACACACACAAAACAGAGCGAGGAGCTCACTCAGCACACACTGAGACACACACAGAGTGTGTGAGAGGCAGAGCAGACAGTTTGAGACACCACAGCACTGGATTCAGGCAGAGAGCCGGTGCTGAAGAGACAGTTACACTCGGTGCTGAGAAACATCCACACACACATAGGGCTGAGGGAAGGCACTGAGATACACTCATAAAGAGCGCAGGGAGGGTTGTACACAGATAGACAGACAGTTATGAGTCCACACACACACACACACCCAGTCCATACAAATACTAACAGACTGCAGGGAGAGGCAAAAATAGTCTGAGAGAGCTAGTTCTGAGAGAGAGAGAGAGAGACAGTGGAAAACACAGTACAGAGTGTCAGAGTGAGAGATAGAACAATACAGAAATAGGGAAACCCATGCAATAATGGTGAGCAGACAAACGCTGGGGGAACCATGGACATAATGAAAGCACGACAGAGGGTGCAGCAATAACCTCAACACAGCCAGACTTGAGGCAATCAGAGGTTTGGTGAGAAACGATATGACCATAACTTCTTCAGCAATGAAGGATGTCAGACTCTATCAAACACTCTGCAAGGTACCGGGGCAGGAAGAATGAATCACCAAAATGTTTAACAGATGTGTAACAAAGCAACAAGATCACCAGCTAATAATCACCAGACTCAAAACCATACTTGTGACTATAGAAAGGGCCAATGAAAGGATTTATTCTACTGGAATTCCATAGATTGGGAATGAATGGAAAGGGATTTACTCCATTGGAATTACATAGATTGGGGGTGATGGAACTGGATTTATTGCCTTAGAATTCCATAGATTGGGAGTGAATAGGAAAGGATTTATTTCATTGGAATTATGTGGATTGGGAGAGAATGGGAAGGGATTTATTCCATTGGAATTCTATAAAGCGAGAGTGAATGGAAAGGGATTTACTCCATAAGAATTCCATAGCTTGGAAGTGAATGGGAACGGATTTACTCTGTTGGAATTCTATAGGTTGGAATTGAATGGGAAGGGATCTATTCCATTGGAATTCCCTAGATTGGGAGTGAATGGGAGGGATTTAATCCATCGGAATTCCCTAGATTGGGAATGAATGGGAAGGGATTTATTCCATTGGAATTCTATAGAGTGAGAGTGAATGGAAATGGATTTACTCCATTAGAATTCCGTAGCTTGGGAGTGAATAGGAAGGGATTTACTCTGTTGGAATTCTATAGATTGGAATTGCATGGGAAGGGATCTATTCCATTGGAATTCCCTAGATTGGGAGTGAATGAGAATGGATTTACTCCATTGAAATTCCATAGGTTGGGAATGAATGGGAAAGGATTTACTCCATTGGAATTCCATAGATTGGGAGTGAATGGGAAGGGATTTATTCCATTGGAATTCCATAGATTGGGAATGAATGGGAAAGGAATTATTCCATTGGAATTCTATAGATCGGGAGCAAATGGGAAGAGATTTACTCCATTGGCCTTCTATGCAATGGGAATGAATGGGGTTCCAGTGAGTAGGAATTCTATGATCACATTTCTGGGAAGTGGCATTGATGGCTAACCAAGGGACACAACAGAAATTATTAACCCTGTTATATAATCCACATCATAAACCATGACATTGTTTCAACGTAACCCTTCCAGTCTTTAAAATATGAAATCATTGTCAATAGCTACAATTACAGAAAATTGTGTTGTGAAAAGCACTTAGCTGGGTTTTTGCATTCCAATATCTGACTTCAGATGTGTGAAGGGAACCACAAGGATGGGATTACCTGGCCTCTTTTGCACAATTCTGTCTATCTCCTGAGGGAATGTATAATGTTTATCGGTATGCTTGATATAAACATATATAAACAAATTCTTAAGGATTCAGGTTCTGAAGAAGAGTCATGTTAAATGAAACACTAACTCTGTTTCTCTCTCCACAGATGCTGCCAAACATGCTGAGTATTTCCAGCATTGACTGCTTTATTTAATTCTTAGGGGACTTGACAGTGTGAATGCTGAGAGGCAGCTTCCTTCTGTCTGCGGAGTCTGGTTCTAGGGGTCACAATCTCAGGATATGGAGTCAACCAATTAATACTGAGATGAGGAGAAATGTCTTCACTCAGAGAGCGTGGACCTTTGGAATTCTCTCCCCTGGGGAAGAGTGGGTGCTCAGTCATTCAGCATCGTCAAGATAAAGAGCGATTGGGGGCAAAGAGATATGGGGATAGCGAGAGAAAGTGAAGCTGAGATTATTGAATGGTAGAGCAGGCTTAAGAGGGACCGTGTAACAAATTCCTACTCCTCTTCCTTGCATTCTTAAGTGAAACACATCACAAATATTTGTGTAGCAGTGGATAATAGTTGTTATTATATTCAGATAGGTCTCATCACTTCAAAACATTAAAAACCACTTCATGTTATGAATTATTTTTTGAAGGGCAGTGACTTGTGTAAATAATTGTGGCAGGAATTCTGTATCAGCCGCTTCCTATAAAGAACATCGGGATGTTGAAGCAGTCATTCTGTATTTTAAT
This sequence comes from Mustelus asterias, assembly GCF_964213995.1. Taxonomy (NCBI): domain Eukaryota; kingdom Metazoa; phylum Chordata; class Chondrichthyes; order Carcharhiniformes; family Triakidae; genus Mustelus; species Mustelus asterias. The sequence goes on along the minus strand of NC_135811.1, from coordinate 4,285,583 downwards.
GGTGTTCGATGAGGCATGAATTTTAGCAGGGCAGCAGGAAATCTCCCTGCTGTGTCCTTCAAGTAGTACCTGTAGGGTCTTTAGTGTCGATCTGTGAATACAGATAGGAGCCCATATTAAAGCACTAACCAAAGGATGGCAGCTCTGACAATGCAACACATCCCCGGTGCCACATTTACATGTCAGCCCACTTCAGGTGATCAAGAGACTGCCAGCTAAGTCAAGCTGCTGTAATGTCATATCCACCCCGGTACAAAATGTTCCCCATTGTCAACCTGAGAGTGAATGAGAAGAGTTTGATCCATTGAAATTTTACATAATGGGAGTGGTTTGTATTTATTTAGAATTGATTAAGCTGCAAGATAAAACTTGTAAACTCCTTAAAGCCAAGACTGAGCAGTGCCACTTAGAGTTAATGCCATTATTGTGGGTGTGCCAGTGTGGTTATCTGATGCTGGAAGTGCCACTGGGTTACTCTCCTGTTGGGTCTGTCAGAGTCCTGAATGATAAAGAAAAACTCAACTCACTCTGTCAGCTGTCGAAGCTCTGATCAGCCATGCTATCTGTCCAGATATAAACGAGTTCTGACAGGTGACACCGCGGGATTCAAATCTCTTCTCAGCAGTCTGGATAAAATTGGATGTGTTGCGGAAAAAGAAAGATGTGTGACTCTATCCTCACATCGGGATGTTAGTGAATCATAGAATCCTACAGTGTAGAAGGCTGTGCAGTAGCACAGTGGTAAGCACTGGTGCCTCACAACGCCAGGGACCCGGGTTCGATTGCCGGCTTGGGTCACTGTTTGTGTGGAATCTGCACATTCTCCCTGTGTCTGCGTGGGTTTCCTCCAGGTGCTCCGGTTTCCTCCCACAGTCCAATGATGTGCGGGTTAGGTGGACTGGCTGTGCTAAATTGCCACTTAGTGTCAGGGGAACTAGCTAGGGTAAATGTATGGGGTTACGGGAATAGGGCCTGGATAGGACTGTGGCTGGTGCAGACTCGATGGGCCGAATGGCCTCCTTCTGCACTATATGATTCTATGAGAAGGAGGCCATTTGGTCCATCTGCACTGACCACAATCCCACCCAGGCCCTATCCCCACAAACCCATGCATTTACCCTAGCTAATCCCCCTGACACTCAGGGGCAATTTAGCATGGCCAATCCACCCAACCCGCACATCTTTGGACTGTGGGAGGAAACCGTAGCACCCGGAGGAAATCCATGCAGACACAGGGAGAATGTGCAAACTTCACACAGACAGTGACCCAAGCCGGGAATCGAACCTGGATCCCTGGCGCTGTGAGGCAGCAGTGCTAACCACTGTGCCACCATGACGCTGCGGGTACATGCTCTTCCTAATTTCAGACACTGAAGGAACAACTTTTGTAATGCATTTTCGTGGCCCACAGAGCTTAACTCACCAGGAAGGATATTGGAACCACACAGACTGCATTATGCTGCAGACTGGGAATGAGAAGCAGCAACTCAAATTGTCTCTCAGTAGAACTTTGCTTCTCCATATTAATGACAAACCTTCCTCTTGTTCAGTCTGTCAGATTGGTACAATTATACTTCAACTCTCTTCCCTCTCTCCCCCACTCTCCCACTGCGAATACTTTACTAGAAGCCCCTAGTCATTCAAGTCAATCTCTCTGACTCACAATCATTGTGAGAATATAATTAGAAAGACTGCAGAGCACTGGGAGAAAATGCATCTTCTGACCTCAACTTCAACTTCTGATTTTTCTCTGAAAAAATGCTGCTATCCCAGAATCCCAGGACTAGCAGTTGGCACAAACCCCAGGAAAGCTATGGATTCAGTGTAGGAATAGGGATCACATCACACCTTGGCTTCTCCTCTGAGGTTTCAATGCAGAGATTATATTGAATGTGGCTCAGTGGACACCTGAGTGAAAAGGTTCAAGTCCCACTCCAGAGATCTTAGTGAATAATCGAGGCTGACACTCCCGATGTGGCACTGTTGGGAGTACTGTCAAGTTTATTTATTTATTAGTCACAAGTAGGCTTACATTAACACTGCAGTGAAGTTATTGTGAAATTTCTCTAGTTGCCCCACTCCGGCACCTATTCGGGTCAACACACCTAACCAGCGCGTCTTTCAGACTGTGGGAGGAAACCGGAGCACCCGGAGGAAACCCATGCAGACACGAGGAGAACGTGCAGACTCCACACAGACAGTGACCCAAGCCGGGAATTGAACCCAGTTCCTGGTGCTGTGAGACAGCGGTGCTAACCACTGTGCTATCGTGTCGTTAGATGGGCTGTGGGAAGAGACTGTTATCCACCTCCTTGTGGAATGTGCCTTTGCAAACAAGGTCTGGGGTGAGATGCGGTGCTATTTGTCAAGGCTCATCCCTAGCAGCTCCATGACGCAGGGCTCTGTGCTCTACGGACTGTTCCCAGGGACAGGGATTCTGCGCTCTATGGGCTGTTCACAAGGACAGGGACTCTGTGCTCTATGGGCTGTTCCCAGGGACGGGGACTCTGCACTCTACAGACTGTTCCCAGGGACGGGGACTCTGTGCTCTAAGGGCTGTTCCCAGGGACGGGGACTCTGTGCTCTACGGGCTGTTCCCAGGGACGGGGACTCTGTGCTCTAAGGGCTGTTCCCAGGGACGGGGACTCTGTGTCTATGGGCTTTTCCCAGGCACGCGGGACTCTGCGCTCTATGGGCTGTTCCCAGGGACGAGGACTCTGTGTCTACGGGCTTTTCCCAGGCACGCGGGACTTTGCGCTCTATGGGCTGTTCCCAGGGACTGGAACTCTGCGCTCTATGGGCTGTTCCCAGGGACTGGAACTCTGTGCTCTATGGGCTGTTCCCAGGGACTGGAACTCTGTGCTCTACAGGCTGTTCCCAGGGATACGGGATTCTGTGCTCTACGGGCTGTTCCCAGGGACGGGGACTCTGCGCTCTACGGGCTGTTCCCAGGGATGGGGACTCTGTGCTCTACGGGCTGTTCCCAGGGATGGGGACTCTGTGCTCTACAGGCTGTTCCCAGGGATGGGGACTCTGTGCTCTACAGGCTGTTCCCAGGGATGGGGACTCTGCGCTCTACGGGCTGTTCCCAGGGATGGGGACTCTGTGCTCTACAGGCTGTTCCCAGGGATGGGGACTCTGTGCTCTACAGGCTGTTCCCAGGGATGGGGACTCTGTGCTCTACGGGCTGTTTGCAGGGACGGGGACTCTGCGCTCTACGGGCTGTTTGCAGGGACGGGGACTCTGTGCTCCAAGGACTGTTCCCAGGGATGGGGACTCTGTGCTCCAAGGACTGTTCCCAGGGATGGGGACTCTGTGCTCTACGGGCTGTTTGCAGGGACGGGGACTCTGTGCTCTACAGGCTGTTCCCAGGGATGGGGACTCTGCGCTCTCCAGGCTGTTCCCAGGGACGAGGACTCTGTGTCTACAGGCTGTTCCCAGGGATACGGGATTCTGTGCTCTACGGGCTGTTCCCAGGGATGTGGACTCTGTGCTCTACAGGCTGTTCCCAGGGATGTGGACTCTGTGCTCTACAGGCTGTTCCCAGGGATACGGGATTCTGTGCTCTACGGGCTGTTCCCAGGGATGGGGACTCTGCGCTCTACGGGCTGTTTGCAGGGACGGGGACTCTGTGCTCTACGGGCTGTTCCCAGAGATGGGGACTCTGTGCCCTACGAGCTGTTCCCAGGAACACAGGACTCTGTGCACTATGGACTGTTCCCAAGGATGGGGACTCTGTGCTCTAATTACTGTTCCCAGGGACGCACACCGAGACAAACATCAGCTGCTGCTGGAGGGTCATCAGCTTGGTGAAGACACTCGGTCTGCCCAAAATATGATGCTGTTCCAGTGCAAAGAGTTGTCCTCGACCGAGTATTGCAGACTGGTCTGTGTGCTGAGGGAGGCTTGGGGCAGGCACCACAGAGACACGACGGGGAAAAGTTGCTGTTTGAGTCCTTTCAGGCAGAATGCAGTGAAGGGGCTGGAGAATTTGTAGATCCCCTCAGGCTGTATACTCGACATGGAATTAATATTGTGAATTTTGAGAATATTGAAATTGTATTGAGGAGCCTCAGAGAGCAACATGCTGTGTGGAAAAAAGTTGAATTCTATTGCACTTTCCAAAACTTTTCAATTTGAAATGTTTTTGCCCTGACATGGAATGTATATTGTTAATATCCAGGGTACAATGTGTACAGGCAGCTAAGAGTGGAACACATCGAATGGAGACAAGTTGAATTTTATTGCAGTTTCTGCAATTTCAAAATTGTAATATTTTGTAAGTACTTTTACAATGTCATGAATGAAGTATATTTTTGGGAAAAAATGTAAAGGTCCTTTGGATGAGGTGTTTAACTAAAACCCTTTCTGTCCCCTTGGGTGGGTGGACGTTCCCATGCCACTATTCTGAAGAATAGGACCGTGTTCTCTGGTGTCCCGATCAATATTCATCCCTCAATCGACATCACTAAATGTTTTCTGGTCATTTTCAACTTGCTGTTTGCAACGTGGCTGCTGCTTTTCCTACATTACACTTTGAAAGGACTTCATTGTAAAGTCAAAAAAAGTAAAGTAAAATTTATTTATTCGTCACAAGTTACATTTACACTGCAATGAAGTTACTGTGAAAATCCCCGAGTCACCACACTGCAGCACCTGTTCGGGTACACTGAAGGAGAATTTAGCACGGCCAATCCACCTAACCTGCACCTCTTTGAACTGTGGGAGGAAACCGGAGCACCCGGAGGAAACCCATGCAGACACAGGGAGAACGTACAAACTCCACACAGACAGTGACCCAAGCCGGGAATCAAACCCAGGTCCCTGGCGCTGTGAGGCAGCAGTGCTAACCACTGTGCCACCCAAATTGGTTGTAAAGCACTAGGATACCTACAGGTTGTGAAGGATGGTACAGAAGTACTGAATCCTGGTCTCTTCCAATAAGCATGTACATGCTGAAAATACGGGAAGTGCTCTTTGGAATCCGTTCTGTCCTGACTGCATTGACTAATAATGGGATACAATCCCACACATTGCAGGCACTCTTCAGTTTTCCACCTGTCTGATCATTAATCCATTGATTTCATATCCCAACTTTGCAGTTATTCCCAGCAGTTATTACCAAATAGTTATCAGGAACAAGAACTGTCACAGATTTTTTTCCCTCATTCCCTCATATGTGTATCAGTCCCAAAACCTATTGCCCCCTCAGCTTCGATCTGGCCTCATCGTCCAACATTCTTGTCCTATATCGTACACAGCTGACATTTCAGCAGTGTCTGTTACCAGTTCAGATTTCAGGACATGAAAGGCAGGGCGACATGAAGAAATTGGAAACAGGGAAACAGGCACAGCACAGGGTTCAATACAGAGTAAAGATCTCTCTCCCGTGTCCCCATCAAACACTCCCAGGACAGGTACAGCACGGGATTAGATACAGAGTAAAGCTCCCTCTACACTGTCTCCATCAAAGTCTCCAAGGACAGCTACAGCACGGGGTTAAATACAGAGTAAAGATCCCTCTCCCGTGTCCCCATCAAACACTCCCAGGACAGGTACAGCACGGGATTAGATACAGAGTAAAGCTCCCTCTACACTGTCTCCATCAAACACTCCCAGGATGATATAGCACAGGGTTAGATACAGAGAAAAGCTCCCTCTACACTGTCCCCATCAAACACTCCCAGGACAGGTACAGCATGGGGTTAGATACAGAGTAAAGCTCCCTCTACGCTCTCCCCATCAAACACTCCCAGGACAGGTACAGCACGGGGTTAGATACAGAGTAAAGCACCCTCTGCACTGTACCCAAAAAACACTCCCAGGATGATACAGCACGGGGTTAGATACAGAGAAAAGCTCCCTCTACACTGTCCCCCATCAAACACTCCCAGGACAGGTACAGCACGGGATTAGATACAGAGTAAAGCTCCCTCTATACTGTCCCCATCAAACACTCCCAGGACAGGTACAGCACGGGGTTAGATACAGAAAAAAGCTCCGTCTACACTATCCCCATCAAACACTCCCAGGACAGGTACAGCACGGGGTTAGATACAGAAAAAAGCTCCGCCTACACTGTCCCCATCAAACACTCCTAGGATGATATAGCACAGGGTTAGATACAGACTAAAGAACCCTCTCGCGTGTCCCCATCAAACACTCCCAGGACAGGTACAGCACGGGGTTAGATACAGAGAAAAGCTCCCTCTACACTGTCTCCATCAAACACTCCCAGGACAGCTACAGAACGGGGTTAAATACAGAGTAAAGATCTCTCTCCCGTGTCCCCATCAAACACTCCCAGGACAGGTACAGCACGGGATTAGATACAGAGTAAAGCTCCCTCTACACTGTCTCCATCAAACACTCCCAGGATGATATAGCACAGGGTTAGATACAGAGAAAAGCTCCCTCTACACTGTCCCCATCAAACACTCCCAGGACAGGTACAGCACGGGGTTAGATACAGAGTAAAGCTCACTCTACGCTCTCCCCATCAAACACTCCCAGGACAGGTACAGCACGGGGTTAGATACAGAGTAAAGCACCCTCTGCACTGTCCCCATCAAACACTCCCAGGATGATACAGCACGGGGTTAGATACAGAGAAAAGCTCCCTCTACACTGTCCCCATCAAACACTCCCAGGACAGGTACAGCACGGGGTTAGATACAGAAAAAAGCTCCGTCTACACTGTCCCCATCAAACACTCCCAAGACAGGTACAGCATGGGGTTAGATACAGAGAAAAGCTCCCTCTACGCTCTCCCCATCAAACACTCCCAGGACAGGTACAGCACGGGGTTAGATACAGAAAAAAGCTCCGTCTACACTGTCCCCATCAAACACTCCCAAGACAGGTACAGAATGGGGTTAGATACAGAGAAAAGCTCCCGCTACACTGTCCCCATCAAACACTCCCAGGACAGGTACAGCACGGGGTTAGATACAGAAAAAAGCTCCGTCTACACTGTCTCCATCAAACACTCCCAGGATGATATAGCACAGGGTTAGATACAGAGTAAAGATCCCTCTCCCGTGTCCCCATCAAACACTCCCAGGACAGGTACAGCACGGGGTTAGATACAGAGTAAAGCTCCCTCTACGCTCTCCCCATCAAACACTCCCAGGACAGGTACAGCACGGGGTTAGATACAGAGTAAAGCTCCCTCCACACTGTCCCCATCAAACACTCCCAGTACAGGTACAGCATGGGATTAGATACAGAGTAAAGCACCCTCTGCACTGTCCCCATCAAACACTCCCAGGATGATACAGCACGGGGTTAGATACAGAAAAAAGCTCCCTCTACACTATCCTCATCAAACACTCCCAGGACAGGTACAGCATGGGGTTAGATACAGAGTAAAGCTCCCTCTGCACTGTCCCCCATCAAACACTCCCAGGACAGGTACAGCATGGGGTTAGATACAGAGTAAAGCTCCGTCTACACTGTCCCCATCAAACACTCCCAGGACAGCTACAGCACAAGGTTAGATACAGAGTAAAGCTCCCTCTACACTGTCCTCATCAAACACTCCCAGGACAGGTACAGCACGGGGTTAGATGCAGAGTAAAGCTCCCCCTACCCTGTCCTCATCAAACACTCCCAGGATGATATAGCACGGGGTTAGATACAGAGAAAAGCTCCCTCTCCACTGTCCCCATCAAACACTCCGAGGACAAGTACAGCACGGGGTTAGATACAGAGTAAAGCTCCCTCTGCCCCATCAAGCACGCCCAAAACTGGATAAAACAGGTTATTGATGCAGAGCAAATCAGGAATATTCTTATTTTTTACCAGTTTCCTGAACTTTCTTTGATGTGAGTTTGAAAAAGCACCAAGTCCCAGTCCTGTCAGATCTTATCAAAAATTAAGCAAAGATTTACTCTGGTTTTTAATTAACACTTACTCATTTCCCTGAAGTGTTTTGAATTGGGAAGTGGAGACAATTAGTTTTAAGATAACCATTAAAAGGAAATTAAATTATGTGGCCAAAGAACAGAGTATATTCTTTGAAGTTGCGCGGACCAGATTGCTGATGGCTTTGTGAGACCTCGGACACATCACCTTTGCTTTTCACACACAGCTAAGAGCCAACCACATTGCTGTGGGTCTGGGCTCACTTCCCAGACTGCGTAAGAATGACAGCTTTTTCTCCCTGAAGGACATCACTGAACCAGATGTCTTTTTACGACAATCGAGCAGGTTAATTGTGACCAATCCCAATACCAGATTTGTTTAATTAGATTGAAATCTCCCCCGATGTTTTATTTTTATTTGAATTCATATTTTCAGATCAGCAACTCACAATTCAGGATGACTAGCCCAGTAACGTTATCCTAATATGGTCCAGTATTCAACCCTTCCCAGTCTAAGCTTTTCACAGGTGACATGATATTCACTATGAACGGACAGACAACTGAATAACCCAACTTCCCCCATTCTTTCTTTACCAATGTCTCTCATTGGAAGATGCATGAGATCAAAGTGAAAGCATGGACTATATCCCAGCTCCTGACGGACAGAACTAATAAACAGAGGTATTTTGATAAACCCACATTCAACCTGGGTTATATCACTACAATAAAAGCAAATTTCCAGCGGAAGCTGGAAATCTGAAATAAAGTAAAAGTGTAAAAACGGAACGGCAATAATCATGGGGGACTTCAACATGCACATTGACTGGCAGACTCAAGTCGGTAAGGGTGGAATGGAGGAAGAGTTCTTAGAATGCTGTCGGGATAGTTTCCTTGAACAGCATGTTACGGAACCGACGAGGGAACGAGCTATTTTGGATCTGGTATTGTGTAACGAGGTAGGTAGAATTAAGGATCTTATTGTGAAGGACCCTCTTGGGTCTAGTGACCACAATATGGTCGAATTTCTGATTCAGATGGAAGAGGAGAAAGTTTGGTCCCAAACCAGTGTCCTCTGTTTGAACAGAGGGAAATATGATAGGATGAGGGATGAATTGGCTAAGGTAGACTGGGAGAGCAGGCTGGCAGGTAGGATAGCTGAGGAACAGTGGAGGATTTTTAAGGAGATCCTTTTCAGTTCTCAGCAAAAATATATTCCAGCAAAAAACAAGGATTGTAAGAAAAGGGAGAACCAGCCGTGGATAACGAAGGAAATAAAGGAGAGTATTAAAATAAAAACAGCTGCGTACAGAGTGGCCAAAAATAGTGGAGAAACAAGTGATTGGGAAAAATTTAAGAAACAACAAAGAGAGACTAAGAAAGCGATAAAGAAAGGAAGGATAGACTATGAAGCTAGGCTAGCAATTAATATAAAAAATGATAGTAAAAGTTTTTATAAATATATAAAAAGGAATAGAGTGGCTAGAGTGAATGTTGGACCCTTGGAGGACGAGAGGGGGGAGTTAATAGTGGGAAATGAGGATATGGCTGAGTCTTTAAATAAGTTTTTTGTGTCGGTCTTCACGGTGGAGGACACAAATAGTTTGCCAAATATTAACGATAGAGGGTTGGCAGCAGGAGAAATACTTAATACAATTAATGTTACCAGAGAGGCAGTGCTGGGTAGACTAATGGGACTGAAGGTGGACAAGTCCCCGGGTCCGGATGGAATGCATCCCAGGGTATTGAAAGAAATGTCAGAGGTAATAGTGGATGCGTTAGTGATTATTTATCAAAACTCGTTGCATTCTGGGGTAGTGCCGGTTGATTGGAAAACGGCTAATGTTACACCGCTGTTTAAAAAAGGAAGGAGACAAAAGGCGGGTAACTATAGGCCGGTCAGCTTAACGTCTGTAGTAGGGAAAATGCTGGAATCCATTATTAAAGAAGAGATAGCAGGGCATCTGGATAGAAATGGTTCGATCAATCAGACGCAGCATGGATTCATGAGGGGAAAGTCGTGCTTGACGAACATGTTGGATTTTTATGAAGATGTGACTAGGGCGGTTGATGGAGGAGAACCGGTGGATGCGGTGTTTTTGGATTTCCAAAAGGCGTTTGATAAGGTGCCCCATAAAAGGCCGCTGAAGAAGATTAGGGCACACGGAGTTGGGGGTAGTGTGTTAAAGTGGATTGGGGACTGGCTATCCGACAGGAAGCAAAGAGTCGGAATAAATGGGTGTTTTTCCGGTTGGAGGAAGGTAACTAGTGGCGTGCCGCAGGGATCGGTACTCGGGCCGCAACTGTTTACCATTTATATAGATGATCTGGAGGAGGGGACGGAGTGTAGGGTAACGAAGTTTGCAGACGACACAAAGATAAGTGGAAAAGTGAATCGTGTGGAGGACGGAGAAGATCTGCAGAGAGATTTGGACAGGCTGAGTGAGTGGGCGAGGATATGGCAAATGGAGTATCACGTTGAGAAATGCGAGGTTATACACTTTGGAGGAAATAATAACAAATGGGATTACTATCTCAATGGAAACAAATTAAAACATGCTACCGTGCAAAGGGACCTGGGGGTCCTTGTGCATGAGACGCAAAAGCCCAGTCTGCAGGTACAACAGGTGATCAAGAAGGCAAATGGGATGTTGGCCTATATTGCGAGGGGGATAGAATATAAAAGCAGGGATGTCTTGATGCACCTGTACAGGGCATTGGTGAGGCCGCAGCTGGAATACTGTGTGCAGTATTGGTCCCCTTATATGAGGAAGGATATATTGGCATTGGAGGGAGTGCAGAGAAGGTTCACCAGGTTGATACCGGAGATGAGGGGTTTGGATTATGAGGAGAGGCTGAGGAGATTGGGTTTGTACTCGTTGGAGTTTAGAAGGATGAGGGAGGATCTTATGGAGACTTATAAGATAATGCGGGGGCTGGATAGGGTGGAGGCGGAGAGATTCTTTCCACTTAGTAAGGAAGTTAAAACTAGAGGACACAGCCTCAAAATAAAGGGGGGTCGGTTTAAGACAGAGTTGAGGAGGAACTTCTTCTCCCAGAGGGTGGTGAATCTCTGGAATTCTCTGCCCACTGAGGTGGTGGAGGCTACCTCGCTGAATATGTTTAAAGCGCGGATGGATGGATTCCTGATCGGTAAGGGAATTAAGGGTTATGGGGATCAGGCGGGTAAGTGGTACTGATCCACGTCAGATCAGCCATGATCTTATTGAATGGCGGGGCAGGCTCGAGGGGCTAGATGGCCTACTCCTGCTCCTATTTCTTATGTTCTTATGTTCTTAAAGTTTATTTATTGGTCACAAGTCGGCTTACATTAACATTGCAGTTAAGTTACTGTGAAATTCCCCTAGTCGCCACACTCCGGCGCCTGTTCGGGTCAATGCACCCTAACTCGGCAGGTCTGGCAGTATCTGTGGAGAGAGAAACAGAGTTTCTCTGGGCGGCACGGTAGCACAGTGGTTAGCACTGCTGCTTCACAGCTCCAGGGACCTGGGTTCGATTCCCGGCTTGGGTCACTGTCTGTGTGGAGTTTGCACATTCTCCTCGTGTCTGCGTGGGTTTCCTCCGGGTGCTCTGGTTTCCTTCCACAGTCCAAAGATGTGCGGGTTAGGTTGATTGGCCATGCTAAAATTGTCCTTAGTGTCCTGGGATGTGTAGGTTAGAGGGATTAGTAGATAAATATGTAGGGATATGGGGGTAGGGCCTGGGTGGGATTGTGGTCGGTGCAGACTCGATGGGCCGAATGGCCTCTTTCTGTGCTGTCGGGTTTCTAAGAGTTAATGGCTGGAATTTTACCGCAGGACAGCATTCTCTGCCGGCCTCGGGTGGGATCTTATGAGCCTTGGGCGGGCGAGGCGGTAAAATTCCAGCTAAAGTTTGGAGTCTGAGTGACTCTTCTCCAGAATGACGGAGAATAGACCATGTTTAGACTAGTTTTGAAATACTGTGAGCAGTTCTGATCTCCATATCGACATTGAGGCACCAGAGAAGGTGCAAAAAAGACTTACAAGGATGAGGCCAGAGCTGCCAGGTTCTACACCTGTAAGGATAGATTAAACAGGCCGGGATCTTTTCTCTGGAAAAGAGGAGACTAAGGGGATGTTTGATAGAGGATCTTAAAAGATTAAAAAAGGGCGTCATCATGTAGATATAGAGAAGATGGTCAGAATTCTCTGGCCGTTCATGCCAGTGGGATTCTCCAGTCCTGCTGCAGTAAATGGAGATTTGGCTGAGCGCCAAATTTCTCACCCTCGCTGACAGCAGCGGCAAGACGTGAACGGTCGGGGAATTCTGGCCGATGTCTCTGGTTTTGGGAGAAGTCAGAACTAAGGGCCATAAAATTAAGGTCATCACTAGCATTATATGTGATTTAGGGGAGGCGATGGCCGAGTGGTATTATCGCTAGACTATTAATCCAGAAACTCAGCTAATGTTCTGGGGGACCCGGGTTCGAATCCCGCCAGTTGGTGAAATTTGAATTCAATCAAAAATATCTGGAATTAAGAACCTACTGATGACCATGAAACCATTGTCAATTGTCGGAAAAACCCATCTGGTTCACTAATGCCCTTTAGGGAAGGAAATCTGCCGTCCTTACCTGGTCTGGCCTACATGTGACTCCAGAGCCACAGCAATGTGGTTGACTCTCAATTGCCCTCTGGACAAGGGCAACTAGGGATGGGTAATAAATGCTGGCCAGCCAGCGGTGCCCATGCCCCATAAATGAATTTTTAAAAATATACACTAGAAGGAATTCAGGAGAGGTGCCTTTCCCCAGAGAATGGTGAGAATTTGGATCCTGTTCTCACAGGGAGTGGCTGAGGCAAACGGCACGGATACATTTAAGGGGGAAGCTGGATAAATGCATGAGAGAGAAAGGAGTAGAAGGCTGATTGGATAAGGGCCTGTTTCTGCATCGTAAATAGCATTTACTACCGATCTCAGTCAGTTTAATCAAAGGGCATGCCTGTAAATTTCTAAAAATAAATATCTGTTTCTTCCCCCACTTGTCTTTGTGTCACATGGAGCAGAGATGCTACTGAATTTTCAGTCTTTATTGTTCCTTTTCACATCTCTCAGCACCTGACAGCACTTCACATATATTGAATTAAGTTGAAGTCTAGCTGTTTTCTAGCAAAATCCTGCACTAGCAACAACTTATTCTTATACAATTATTTTTATTCATTCATTGGCTGGGCTAACATTTATTGCCCATCGCAGAGTCATAGAGTCATAGAGGTTTGCAGCATGGAAACAGGCCCTTCGGCCCAACTTGTCCATGCCGCCCTTTTTTTAAATCCCCGAAGCTAGTCCCAATTGCCCACGTTTGGTCCATATCCCTCTATACCCACCTTACCCATGTAACTATCTAAATGCTTTTAAAAAGACAAAATTGTACCCACCTCTACTACTACCTCTGGCAGCTTGTTCCAGACACTCACCACCCTCTGTGTGAAAAAATTGCCCCTCTGGACACTTTTGTCTCTCTCCCCTCTCACCATAAATCTATGCCCTCTAGTTTTAGACTCCCCTAACTTTGGGAAAAGATATTGACTACCTAGCTGATCTATGCCCCTCATTATTTTATAGACCTCTATAAGATCACCCCTCAGCCTTCTACGCTCCAGGGAAAAAAGTCCCAGTCTATCCAGCCTCTCCTTTTCACTCAAACCATCCAGTCCTGGTAGCATCCTAGTAAACTTTTTCTGCACACTTTCTAATTTAATAATATCCTTTCTATAATAGGGTGACCAGAACTGTACACAGTATTGCAAGTGTGGCCTTACCAATGTCTTGTACAACTTCAACAAGACGTCCCAACTCCTGCATTCAATGTTCTGACCAATGAAACAAAGCATGCCGAATGCCTTCTTCACCATTCTGTCCACCAGTGACTCCACTTTCAAGGAACTATGAACATGTACCCCACAGTCAACCACATTGCTGTGGTTCTGGAGTCACATGTAGGCCAGACCGGGTAAAGACGGCAGATTTCCTTCCCTAAAGGACATTAGTGAACCAGATGGGATTTTACCACAATCAGCAATGGTTTCTTGGTCATGAGTAGAGTTTTAATTCCAGATTTTTTATTGAATTCACATGTCACCATCTGCTGTGGTGGGATTCGAACCCGGGTCACCGGAGCATTACCCTGGGTCTCTGGATTACTAATCCAGCGACAATACCATTATGCCACTGCCTCCCCAATATACTTCGCCAGGGAGTTATTAGTTATTCGTCAAACATTGGCCCCAAACTACATGAGGAGATGGAGGACAGATGCGCAAAAGTTGGCCAAAGAGAATGTGAAAGGAGTAGAGTGGGATTGAGAAGCTGTGAAGTTTCTGCAATTCCAGACCTAAAGGCCCAGGGAATAAATGAGAGATTGCCCTGTTTTTGCTGATGTGGAGGATTTGTCAAACAGCAAAGCTAAACATTCAAGCTGAGATTTTCATCCCAAAGCTCATCTCCAGTCTAACTCTTCCCAACTTCAAACAGAAAGAGCTTGTATTTCCAGACAGCTGTTTACAGACCCCGGAATGTCTCAAAACACGTTTACAGCCAATGCTGTATTTTGAAGTGTTGTCAATGTTGTAATGTAGTAACTACAGTGGCCTGGTGGTAACATTACTGAACTAGTAAGGCAGGGACCCAGGGAAGTGTTCTGTGTGACCCGGCTTTGAATCACTTTGGCAGCTGGTGGGGTTTAAATTCAATAAAAATCGAGAATTATAAGTCTAATGATGACCATGAAACTGTTGTTGATTGTTGTAAAAACCCATCTGGTTCACTAATGCCCTTTAGGGAAGGAAATCTGCCGTCCTTACCAGGTCTGGCTTACATGTGACTCCAGAGCCACAGCAATGTGGTTGACTCTTAGCTACCCTCTGAAGTGGCTCGAGCCACTCAGTTCACAAAGGCAATTAGGAATCGGAAACAAATGCCCATATGCCCGATTACCACACCTCATGAATGCAAAAATCAAGTTGCACACATTAAGGGGTAATCTAATTGAAGTGGTTACTGCTTTGCATTTATATTAACTGTTAGAAGGAGTACTGAGCACCGTGTATTAATATACTTGTGTATTCTCAGAACTATTACGTCAGAGGTCGCTAGTGCAGGAAACTGCCAGGGTGAAGAAGCAGCCATTTAGTGAACATCACTTTGTAAATAAATCTCCATTACTTTGAACCCTCCATGCTTCCTTGTCGCAATATCACAATGCACAACACAAAAACTGGCGATGAGGACTTCGAACAGCGCTTGCCAGCCACCTGGGAGGAAAATAAATAGCATAAAGTTGAAAAAGAAAACTTGGAAGAGAGATTCTTTGCTTGTGCTCTGGACATACCGGGTGAGGTGGGTGTGAGTAACGATCCTCCACAGAACAGTGGGAGAGCTGGGGGTGTTTAAGAAGAGGCTGAAGCTCGGGTTGTCGTCTTGTTTAAGAGGAAAAAAAAATCAAGGTAGCCGCTGGAAATGAGCTGCTAAGTGTGCATACTCCATTAGCAAGAACATGGTGAGAGCTTGGGATCCTCTGGTGAAAGTGTGGAGCGATGGAGCTCCTGTACTATTAGGGTGCCCACATTCCTGAGAGTGATGGGGGAAAGACATTTAATCTCCTTGGACATTCAGTGCAACGGGAGAAGCAGCCACTAAAACACATGAACAAACTGTAGAGATTTTGCAAGCACATTGTTTGCCGAAGTCTTTAGTGATTGCAGAGTGCATCAGATTCCACAAACATAATCAGGAAGAGGGGGAATTAATTGTGCAATTTGTGGCTGTGTTAAAAAGGCTTGCAGAATATTGTGAGTTTGGTGATGTGCTGAATGAGACTATTCGGGACAGACTGGTCTGTGGTCTGAGAAGTGAAGCAATACAGGAACGGTTGCTAATTGAGAGTAACCTAACTTTGAAAAAGGCTGTGGAAATTGCTGTGTTGATGGAGCTGGCAGCAAAAGGAGCTCAGCAACTTAATCTGTGCACTCTGATACACAAACGACATCTAAGAGTTTAGAAACTCAAACTCGTACATGCCACAGATGTGCGATGCCAGGGCATTAGCTGCAGAATGCTGGTGCAAGGATATTATATGCAGAAGTTGTGGATAAGAAGGTCACATCAAGTGTGCCTGCTGGAAGAGAAAGCAAGCCACAAGAAAAATAATAAGAAGCAACAGCAAATCAAAACGGCAAGTAAACAAAGCAATTGGAGAAGTGTTCATACTGTACAAAAGCATCGAGAGAAACGATGTGACTCTGAGTCTGAGGAGGAATTATCACTGAATGTGCCAGTCATTGCTGGAATACATACTGGGTCACCCCATTGCTGGATGAATACCCAGTAAGGATGGAAGTTGACACTGGGGCAGCAGTCTCGCTGGTGCCAGAGACTGTAAGAAAAAGCTCAGACACATTCCTTCACAATCTTCAAGAATGTTGTTGAAGGCATATACAGGTGAAGTGATTGCGCTGAAGAGCTACATGGGAGTAGCTGTGTAACTAAGCGGACATCAGCAGATTTGTCTTTACATGCAGTAAATTATCCAGCATTGATCGATTAAACATGGTTAAAAAAAGTTGGACTGAACGGGGCTGAAGTCAACCTGATAACGAGTGGAGATGAATTCTAAAGAAACACACGGTTGTGTTGATGGAGAACTGGAGGAGTGTGAAAGACATCACAGTTAAATTAAAGATTAAAGATGGAAGCCAAGGAAATGTTTGAAGGAAACATTGGTAGCTTACACTATTGGACCTTGCTGATTGGAACAAATTGTGAATATGGGAGTCTTGGAACATGTCAGCATTAATGAATAGACTACACCAATAGCACCAGTCATGTATCTATAAGGATTTGTGGAGACTTCAAAGTCACGCTAAATCCAGTATTATGTGCAGAACAGTACCCATTACCCCATATTGATGACCAGTTTGTGGGATTGGTAGGAGGCCAACAATTTAACAAAATTGACCAATGCCAAGCTTATTTACAGATGAACATAGAGCAGAAGTCACAGGATCTTCTGACAATCGTAACACAGAAAAGGTTTGTTTTGGTAACGAAGATTACCATTTGATATCACATCTGCTCCAGCATTGTTTCAAAGAGCAATGGATCAGATCCCGAGTGGACTGAGCAGGATGCAGAGCTATCTGAATGACATCCTAGTCACTGCAAGAACATCTTTGGAATTTGGATGCCAATCTTTAGCGGTTGGAAGCCTATGGGCTGAGAGTCAGCAAGGCCAAGCGTAAGTTCTTCCAGTCCTCTGTTGAGTCTCTGGGACATGTGACTGACACCATGGGCCTTCACATATCTCCTCTGAAGGTAAAGGCTATCACAGAGGCGCCTGCACCTCAGAATATTAACCAGTTGCAACCTTTCCCAGGATTGTTGAATGAAAATCTTGAATTAAATTTGGCAACCATTTTAAAACTATTACATAACCTCTTGTGCCAGAACAAGAAGTGGAAGTGGTCAGATCAGTGCAACAATGCCTTCCTTCAAACCAGAGAAATGTTGTTTAAATTTGAAGTTCTCACACATTTTGATCCTACCCTACCCCATCCCCACAGCCCCCTTATTGTGTTGGAGCGATGGTATCTCACATTGGCCGTTGGGTGGTAAAAGACCCATTGACTTTGTACCTCAAACATTGAGCAAGGCTGGAAGTAACTGTGCACTGAAGGGAAGTAGGAGGGATCATCTTAAAGAAAAGTAAAGTTTATTTATTATTGTCACAAGTAGGCTTACATTAACACTGCAATGAAGTTACTGTGAAAACCCCCTCATCGCCACACTCCGGCGCCTGTTCGGGTGCACGGAGGGAGAATTTAGCATGGCCAATCCACCTAACCAGCAGGTCTTTCAGACTGTGGGAGAAAACCGGAGCACCCGGAAGAAATCCACGCAGACATGGGGAGAACGTGCAGACTCCACACAGACAGTGACCCAAGCTGGGAATTGAACCCAGGCCCCTGGCGCTGTGAGGCAGCAGTGCTAAACCACTGTGCCAGCATGCACTAGTAAGGAAGTAAAGAAATTCCATCAATTCCTGTACAGATAAAATCTGTTGATGGACCATCATCCATGAACCACAATATTTGAAGCACACATGGGAATTCCATCACTTGCACCAAGCAAAATGCTGGGATGGGCATTGCTCTTGTCTGTACTTACTGATACCATCAAATACCAACATTCAAGTCTCCATGGTAATGTAGATAATTTTCACGATTATTATTAGCAAACAGTTGGTCAAACTACTCAAGCAAATGTATCTTCTACTTTGAACAGGTAGACAGTACACCTGTCACTTCCGCACAAATGAGGAAGTACACTCGGAGATATCCGATACTCTCAGAAGTGATGGATATGGTGTTATGAGGGAAGACCTCAGAACTAACACTCGACTTGAAACTGTACTCCTCTAGAAGATTGGATCTGCCAGAACAGACAGGATGTCTTTGGCGGCTTGGAGTGATCATTCCACCACCACTGAGAAGAAGAGCGGTAGACAGGTTACAAGTGAGCCATTGCGGAATCGTACACATGGAGGAAATAGTGAAGAGTTTGGATTGGATGCAGAGATTGAAGAGAAAGCTGGAATGTGTTCTGCCTGTGCAAAAGTAAGAAACCTGCCACCCTTAGCCCCGCTGGATCCATAGGAATGCCCTGAAGAGGCTCGGCAATGAGTGCATGTCGATTTTAACGGACGTTTTGAAGGACATGTCTTCCCTATAACAGTCGATGCTCATTCAAATTGGCCAAAAGTCATCAAAATGAAGTCAATTTTATCAGAGAAGACTATCCGGAGGCTAGGAGACAGTCTTTGTATGTTCGGTCTGCACTGTACCATCCTGCTCTGAACAGACTAGCAAAACGTTTCGTCCAAACCATGAAACATACAGTCAGTGCAACGAGTGAACAAGGTTCACTGATCAAACATCTTAACCAGTTCCTACTAATGTATAGTAGCACCGCTCATTCGATGACCAAAATCTCTCCTGCATTATTAATGATGAAGAGCCAACTACAATCAGCATCCGCCTTCTTAAAATCTCCAAAATCGAAAGGAATCACACAGCAACAAGAAGGGCAGACAGAACGGTGGGAAAGCAAAGCAAAACATTGAGGGCCCAATTTCACCATTTTGATTCTAAGTGCTGGGCGGACTTGAATCTGGGATTGTTTCAGATCTGATTTTTAGACCCGTTCTCCGACACCCCCATACACACTCTGCCTGAAAACATATCAGTGATTCTGAATCATGCTGCAGAAGCCTGCGGCCAGGGCTTATCGCTCCCAAAACGTTGCAGCTCCAATCGGAGCCACCAACTGCACATGCACAGAAAAGAAAATAGAAAAATGCCACATCACTCCCGGGCCAGATAATGCCTCTCCCCCGGCCCACAACATTATTGACCGCCTTATCCCCACACCCCCCTGCCACCCAAATTGCAGCGCCCTGCCCCCCCTTCCTCCCCGCCAATCACATGCAGAGTGGCAGCAGACCCCTCTCCCCCCCCGCCCCTGCCCCCCCCAATCTCCTGCCTCCCCCTATTCCTCCACCAGGGAGCCATCTGACCCGCCTCCACCCCCCACCCCCCCCCCCCCCCACCCCCACCAGGGAGCCATCTGACCCGCCTCCACGCCCCCCCCCCCACCCCCCACCAGGGAGCCATCTGACCCGCCTCTCTCCTCCCAACCAGAGAACCATCTGACCCGCCTCCCTCCCCCCCATCAGAACCATCTGACCCGCCTCCCTCCCCCCTCATCAGAGCGATCTGACCCGCCTCCCTCCCCATCCCCATTATTGATTATTGTTATTTGATTATTGTCCTTTGCACTTGTTTGAATTTGTTGGGATCATTCGATGGGGGGGAGATGTTACAGATTCATGTTGAGGCTTAGAAACTGGGCGGCCACTGTGTATGAATATATTTGTGTATTCCCAGAATGAAGTCACTATAACACCACAAGTTGCTCGTGCAGGAAACTGCCAGAGTGAACAAGCAGCCTGGAGTAAACACCACCCTGTAATAAAGCTTTGTTACCTTTAACCCTTTGTGCTTCCTGGCGTCAATCCCACAATGCAGAGCCGTTATAATGATGAAAGGATTTGATAGGTTAGATTTTTAAAAATACACTTATATCCTGTGATCACAAACATCCCAGATCACTTTCCAGCCAATGAAGCATTTTTGAGGTGTCGTTACTGCTGGAATGTAACAGACAATTTGCGCCCACCAAACTCTCACAAACAGCAATGAGATATTGAGACGATAACCGGTGTTTTGTGATGTCGATTGAGGGATAAATATTGGCCAGCACACCACAGCAAACTCTCCAGCCCTGCGTGAAATCGCAGTGGTGGAACCTTTTACATCCATTCACCAAACAGATGGAGCCTCAGTGCAATGTTTCATCTGATAAACAGCATGTTTGACAGTGCAGCACTCCCGATTCGAACATCAACATTGCCTTTTGCACTCAAGCTCTGGAGTGGGATCTGGACATTGCTCGCAGTGACATACAGAGAAAGTATTTCCTCCAATTAGGAAGTCCAGAACAAAGATTAGGTGGATTGACCATGTTAAATTGCCCCTTAGTGTCAGAGGGACTAGCTAGGGTAAATGCATGGGGTTATGGGGATAGGGTCTGAGTGAGATTGTGGTCGGTGCAGACTCGATGGGCCAAATGGCCTCCTTCTGCACTGCAGGGATTCTATGATTCAACGTTAAAATGAAATCCAGGCCATCCAGGGGTGACTTCAGGTTAAGCATTTCTTCACACACAGATAATGGAATCATCGATTCATGCAGAACTGGACGAGGCATTCAGTTTATTGTCTCTTTTCCAGCTCTTTGAGAGAAATAGACAATTAGTCACAGTCCCCTTGCTCTTTGCCCCCAACCTTGCAAATATTTAATCTTTAATCAAATTCCCTTGTGAAAGTTATAATTGACTCTGCTCCCATCCGCCTTCCAGACAAAATATTCCAGATCATAACAACATCAGGTGTCAGGTTTCTTACCAGCTTGGGGGTAACAGCAGCAAGCTGTTGCAATCGCACCTAAATTGCCAATTGCTCTGAGTAAAGTGGCGAGGAAACTGGAGACCGCTGACCCAGGAACCGAGCAAGCTTGACGATTGCAACTCTGCATCCAGCCCCAGCACACTGCAAATCCTTACTGAATAAACGTCACAACACATGGAATAAATTCAAAGTTAGTAAATTGTTTGATTGAGTGGAAAGCTATCAGAGTACCAGAATAACAGACAAAGGGAGACCTGCTATCAAATTGTTTATTGAGCCATCAGCGCTTTGTCAACATTTAATGAAAATAGAATGAAGTGTCTGCGGGCTTCACAAGGCAGCAGCAATACACTCGACATTTTAGTGGGTGACTTTATTAAATAAGTAATTTCTGTTTGAACATCAATCAACAATGTGGCTGGCTCTTAATTGCCCTCTTAAATGATCTAGCAGGCCACTCAGTTCAAGGGCAGTTAGGGATGGGCAATAAATGTTGACCTTGCCAGCCAACATCCCACATCCAATTAAAGAATAAAACGAAACTCCATCCCTACAACCCTATTGTGGCTGCCCTCAAGATCCAGCTCCGATTCTGCTGTGGCTTCCTATTCCACTCCCCAAGATGAGGATAGGAGTGTAATACAAATGGATGCAAGTTACGTTCCTGTTTATATCAATCTCTGCTTCAACCTCCGTTTAGAACATACAACATAGAACATTACAGCGCAGTACAGGCCCTTCGGCCCTCGATGTTGCGCCGACCAGTGAAACCAATCTAAAGCCCATCTAATCTACACTATTCCAATATCATCCATATGTTTATCCAATAACCATTTGAATGCTCTTAATGTTGACGAGTCCACTACTGCTGCAGGCAGGGCATTCCACGCCCTTACTACTCTCTGAGTAAAGAACCTACCTCCAACGTCTGTCCTATATCTCTCACCCCTCAATTTAAGCTATGTCCCCTCGTGTTAGCCATCACCATCCGAGGAAAAAGGCTCTCACTATCCACCCTATCTAATCCTCTGATCATCTTGTTTGGAGTACTGGGTTCAGTTCCAAGCAGTGCACTTTTGGAAAGGTAGACATTTCCTTGCAGGAGCTGTAAAGCAGACTTGCAGAGGGTTAAACGGAT
Organism: Mustelus asterias; assembly: GCF_964213995.1. Classification (NCBI taxonomy): domain Eukaryota; kingdom Metazoa; phylum Chordata; class Chondrichthyes; order Carcharhiniformes; family Triakidae; genus Mustelus; species Mustelus asterias. Next base: position 4,263,517 of record NC_135811.1, on the reverse strand, counting down.
GGAATGATGAGGACAGGTTACAGAGACAGAGATCTGTAGACCCCTGAGCAGAAAAGACTAACGAATGCTTTCATTGTGGTGTTTAAGATAGAAAAGAAACCTTGATAGGGTAGGTCAAGATAAACTGTTTCATCTGATAAAAGGTGTCCAAAATAAAGGGACAGAACTGAAAAATTAGAGCTAGCCTTTCCAAGTAGATTTGGATGAGGAAAGATAGGAAGAGGCTCAAATGGAGCATAAATACCAGCATGCAACAGGTTGGGCTGAATGGCCTATTTCTGTGCTGTGTATCCGATGTAATCATATGTGGAAACTTACATTTATCTGGCTGCTTCATGGTGACAGAATGGTTTGGCACAGAGACACATTAGGAGGCATTAGGACAGCTTCCCAAAAATTTGGTCAAAGAAGTAGATTTAAAGGAACATCTGAAAGCAGCAGAGCTTTTAGAATAAAAAAAATACCCGAGACAACTTGCCAGCAAATGTATTTATTATTGTCACAAGTAGGCTTACATTAACACTGTAATGAAGTTACTGTGAAAATCCCCTAGTCGCCACACTCTAGCGCCTGTTCGGGTACACTGAGGAAGAATTTAGCACGGCCAATGCACCCTAACCAGCACGTCTTTCAGACTGTGGGGCGAAACTGGAGCACCCGGAGGAAACCCACACAGACACGGGGAGAATGTGCAAACTCCACACAGTGACCCAAGCCGGGAATCAAATCTGGGTCCCTGGCGCTGTGAGGCAGCAGCACTAACCACTGTGCCACCATGCCACCCTGCATGAATTAAAAGCTTTACTTAAACTGAAGCTGGTAAAAGGCCCTGTGCTTTTATTTAAATGAAGGTGTCTTCACAACTTTGTTGACTCAAAGAAAGAATTTGCATTTCTATAGCGCCTTTCATGACCCTAGAACATCCAAAGGGCTCTGCAGCCAATGAGGTAGTTTTGGAAGTTGCTGTTGTAGTTTGAAACTGCACAGCAAGATCCCAAATCAGCAATGCGACAATCACCAGTTCATTGGATTTTTGTACTGATGCTAATTGAGGGATAAATATCAGGTAAGACACTGGGGAGAACTTCCCTGCTGTTCTTTGAAATAATAAGAAGTCTCACAACACCAGGTTAAAGTCCAACAGGTTTATTTGGAATCATGAGCTTTCGGAGCGCTGCTCCTTCATCAGGTGAGACTTGTCACACTCGTCTGATGAAGGAGCAGCGCTCCGAAAGCTCGTGATTCCAAATAAACCTGTTGGACTTTAACCTGGTGTCGTGAGACTTATTACTGTGCCCACCCCCCCAGTCCAACGCCGGCATCTCCACATCATGGCTTCTGTGAAATAGTAACACGAGATCTTTGATGTCCAGGTGAGAGAGTAAACAAGGCCTCTGCCTAAAGCCTCATCCAAAAAATGGCACCTCCAGCAGTGCAGTGTGTCCTCAGTGCCGCTAACTCTAACCCTAACCCTCGTGTCTCCGGAGTGAGACCTGAACGCACTACCTCCTGATTTCGGGGTGAGTGTTCTTCCCACTGAGAAGGACACAAAGGTAACAGGCAAGGAGCAATCACATGTAATGATGAAGGGGTCATCCTTACTCGCATCTCAAGTCAGAAACTCTCTCCAACTGGGAAAGCCCCAGGTTGATTCTTACAGGATCCTGATTGTGAGGCACTGTTTTAAAAGGAGAATTCTGATGGGAAATTGCCCCTTTAAAGAGATGCCATACTTTAAATTCATATTTTTGTTTATTTCCTTTTTAGAATGTTTAGGTTGCATTAGTATTACAAATAAATGCAAGAGGAAATGTGTACAAGAGAGTCACTAATAACAGCAGGGAGTTCAGGAGAAATGTCTTTCGCCAATGAACAGCCAGTGGTCGTGGTACACAATGATGCAAATAACATCGGTAGAAAAAGGGATGAGGTCCTAAAAGCAGAATATAGGAAGCTAGGAAGTAAATTGTAAAGTAGGACCTCAGAGGTAGTGATCTCAGGGTTACTACCAGTGCCACATGGTAGTCAGAGCAGAAGTAGCAGGATATATCATGGCTGAAGAGATGGTGCGAGGGGGGTGGGTTTCAGATTCCTGGGATATTGGGACCGGTTCTGGGGGAGGTGGGACCTGTACAAACTGGACAGGTTACGCCTGGGCAGGACTGAGACAGATGTTCCAGGGGGAGTATTTACTAGAGTGGTTGGGGAGGGTTTAAACTAAAATAGCCAGAGGATGGGAACCTTGCAAGGAGTCAGAGGAGGGGAAATCAAAGATAAGGAGAAAAGGGAATAAGAAAAATGCTAAGCAGAGAAACCAAGTATCAGAATGAAACAGGACAGAGTGAACAGTAGTGGGAACAGGAGAAGTAATGTTAAAAAGGCAAGCCTTAAGACATTGTGCCTTACGCGCTGAGCATTCACAATAAAGTGGATGAATTAATCGCACAAATAGATGTATATGGATATGATATAGTCGGGATTATGGAGACATGGCTGCAGAGTGACCAGGGATGGGAACTGGACATCCAGGGATATTCAGTGTTTAGGAAGGACAGACAAAGAGGGAAAGGTGGTGGAGTTGCATTGCTGGTTAAAGAGGAAATTAAGACAATAGTGAGGAAGGATCTTAGCTCCAATGATGTGGAATTTGTATGGGTAGAACTGAGAAACATCAAGGGGTTGTATTTCAACCCCCAAACTGTAGTTGTGATGGTGGGGATTGCATTAAACAGGAAATTAGGGACGCATGGGACAGAGGAACATATGTAATTATGGGTGACTTTAATCTGCATTCAGAATGGGCAAATCAAATTAGTAATAATACCGTAGAGGAGGAATCCTAGACTGTCTAGAGGATGGCTTTTGGGACCAATACGTTGAGGAATCAACAAGAGAACAGGCCATCCTAGCCTGTGTATTGTGTAATGAGAAAGGAATAATTGGCAATCTCATTGTGCAAGGCCCCTTGGGGATGAGTGACCAGAATATGATAGAATTCTTCATCAAATGAGTGACGTGGTTGATTCTGAGACTAAGGTTTTGAATCTAAATAAAGGAAACTATGATGGTATGAGGCGCGAGTTAGTTATGATGGATTGGGGAACGTTACTTAAAGGGATGACGGTGGATAAGCAACGGCAAATATCGAAAGAGCGCATGGGTGAATGGCAACAATTGTTCATTCCTGGCTGGTGCAAAAATCAAACCGGAAAGGTGGCCAAAGCATGTCTTACAGGGGAAATTAGAGATAGTATTAGATCCAAGGCAGAGGCATACAAGTTGGTCAGAAAAAACAGCAGACCTTAGGATCTGGAGCAGTGTAGAATTCATCAAAGGAGGACAAGGGGATTGATTAAGAAGGGGACAATAGAGTACAAGAGTAACAAGAGGAACATAAAAACTGATTGTAAAAGTTTCTATAGGTATGTGAAGAGAAGAAGATTGGTGAAGACAAATGTAGGTCCCTTACAGTCAGCAACAGGGGAATTTATAATTGGGCAGCAAAGGAATGGCTGACCAGCTAAATACATTGGTTCTGTTTTCACAAAGGAGGGCACAAATAAGATAGCAGAAATATTTAATCCAGTTATAGACTGACTTGTAAGATAAAAGAATGTGAAAAAGTAGCAGATAGGGTTGGGCGCAAACAACAACGCGTGTTTATTGATGAGCTGTTAACTCTACAAAGACTTGATCTAGACTGAGGCAAAGCCCACAAAGCAGCCATTGACGTCACAAACTATACCCATGACTAGACTCTTAAAGTGACAGTGCAACAACACAACAACAACCCCAAATATATAACACAAGTCATTTACATAGATTGTAAAAAAACTGAGATCCCCAGCACTGATCCCTGTGGCACATCACTTATCACATCCTGCCAACCAGAAACTGACCCAGTTATGCCAACCTGCTTCCTGTTTGCTAGCCAATCTTCTATCCATGCCAACTCACAGCACATGTGACTTCTTCAACTAACTCCAGTGAATTGGGTAAACATGGTTTCCCTTTCACAAAACCATGTTGACTCTGCCTGACTGCCTTGACGTTTTCCAAGTGCCGGGCTATAATATCTTTAATAATGGCTTCGAACCCAGCAACAGGCATGTCATCGCTGTGCAAAAATGGACCAATCACAGGCTGAGTGTTGGAGCAAGATGGGCCACATAGCACAGCCTTGCTGGAGGAAACCAGCTTCTCCAGAAAGGAATATCCAAAGAAACAGAACACACGTAAAGGAAAAAATAAAAGGAATTTGATTTGATTTGATTTATTATTGTTGCATGTATTACCATACAGTGAAAAGTATTGTTTCTTGCATACAGACAAAGTATACCATTCATAGAGAAGGAAAGGAGAGAGTGCAGAATGTAGTGTTACAGTCATAGCCAGGATGTAGAGAAAGATCAACTTAATGCAAGGTAGGTCCATTCAGAAGTCTGACAGCAGCAGGGAAGAAGCTGTTCTTGAGTCGTTTGGTACGTGACCTCAGACTTTTGTATCTTTTTCCTGACGGAAGAAGGTGGAAGAGAGAATGTCCGGGGTCCTTAATTATGCTGGCTGCTTTGCCGAGGCAGCGGGAAGTGTAGACAGAATCAATGGATGGGAGGCTGGTTTGCATGATGGATTGGGCTTCATTCACGTCACTTTGTAGTTACTTGCGGTCTTGGGCAGAGCAGGAGCCATACCAAGCTGTGATACAGCCAGAAAGAATGCTTTTTATGGTGCATCTGTAAAAGTTGGTGAGAGTCGTGGCAATTCCACCAAAAGAATCTATTGTGTGGAAGGGAAAAACAGTAAGAATAATGAAGACACAGCATGGAAATCTAACGAGGAATTGGGGTTAAATGTATTTTCATTTCAAGCACATCGGTACTGGGCAGTTCCAAAATTAAATGGACAGCCAATCAGAATGGAGGTCGACATGTGGACTGCCTTCTCCCTAATTCCTGGGGCCACCTCTCAGGAAGAATTGAATCAGCTATCATTACAGCCAAATGTCATCCTGAGGACCTACACAGAAGAAATAGAATCTCTAAGAGGATATATCACAATGAAAATAGAGTTAAGCAGGCAAACTGCAGAGCTGCCACTCTGAGGATGTTTTCCAGCTTTCTTTGGCTGTCCTTGGCTAGAGAAGATAAAGTTGAATTTGAAATGCTGTGAACAGGTTTGTTGATCTACAGAGTATCTTAGAGAAATACAGTCGTGTATTTGAGGAGACTCCAGGATCCATGAAAGGACGACAGGTGACACTTAAAATCTGCCTACCTGCAAATGAATGTTTACCAATTAAAATACATAGACATTAACAGCTAGCTATCTCCGTTGTTCCAATTTGGATGACCCGAAATGATAATATTCCATTGACAAACAGCCTTCTTCAGAATCAAGTATGCTCACATGATGCTGGATTTTCAGCTGTTAACGCTTCTGGACAGAAATCCAGAAACAGCAGTTTCCAAAACAGCAACTCTCAGAGAAAGGTCCACTCTCATACAATAGAATCTCCAAAAAAGAGACTTATCTTCCAGTCTCTAACTTCAGAGAAGGAGAAAGACAGACACTGCTCTCTCTTGACTCAAAAGCAGCATCTAAACTTGAATATTCTGTGAAAGACCAGCTTCCCTGTCACATGACCATATCTGCCAATCATCTCAATCACGCCCCACTCTGCAAAATCCCAGGGGAAAACAGCAGGACAGCATTAGTTAAGATTGAAACCAACATTCTAGCCATTAGAAGCAATTATGCTGCTGCAGCAACAATACAGGATGCCGGCAGACACAACGGCTCCAATAAACTGGAAGGGACTTCTGGAAACACCCTGCATAGAAGCAGGACTGAAATACATTTCTTAAAGGTACAGTATTATCACACAATGTATTGCAACACTGAACTAGGCCATTCAGTCCATCATATTCTACATAAACCTCACCCACCTTTCTTCATGTAACACAGGATTATCCAGTAAAGGAACAAGGACAAGTCTGAGAGGCTGAGATATTGCAGGATTTTATTCACAACCTGATTGGAAGGTATGGAACTGAAATCAGGCTTCAATAACATAGTCATCGTGTCAGCTCTATAACCTGAAGCTCTTCTCTGATGATATTTTGGACAGGAGCAGCCAAAAGAGTTTTATCTTTCTTCACAAAGTTTTCTTCACAATATATGGGTGGCACAGTGGTTATCACTGCTGCCTCACAGAGCCAGGGACCCAGGTTCAATCTGGCCTTGGATGACTGTGAGTAGTCTGCATGCTCTCTTCATGTCTGCGTGGATTTCCTCCGGGTGCTCCAGTTTCCTCCCACAATCCAACAATGTGTAGGGGAGGCGATGGTCCACTGGTATTGTCGCTAGACTATGAATTTAGAAATGCAGCTAATGTTCTGGGGACCCAAGTTCGAATCCCACCATGGCAGATGGTGAAATTTGAATTCAATAAAAATATCTGGAATTAAGAATCGAAGGAAGGAAATCTGCTGTCCTTACCTGGTCTGGCCTACATGTGACTCCAGATCCACAGCAATGTGGTTGACTCTTAACTGCCCTCCAAGGGCAATTAGGAATGGGCAATAAATTCTGGCCAGCCAGCGACGTCCATATCCCATGAATGAATAGAAAAAAAGGTTAGGTGGATTGGCCATGCTAAACTGCCCCTTAGATTGTGTAGATTAGGGGGATTAGCAGGGTAAATGCATGGGGTTACGGGGAGGTGTCTGGCTAAGATGCTCTGTTCGAGTGTCGGTGCAGACTCGATGGGCTGAATGGCTTCCTTCTGCACTGTAGGGATTCGATGATTCTATGAATATTCCATCTTTGAGACTTTCAGGGAATGAGGATTTATTGGGATTGGACAGGAATATGAAGTTGAGGCGTAAGGTCAAATGATGATATGGAATGTCGGAACTGACATCTTAGAGTTGCCAATGGTCCTGTATTTGAAGGGATTGCCCCTGATTTTGACTGTTCTGTGACCTTTAAGGGACACTTTTTGCCTTATTTCTAGTGGCAGATGGGGCCTTTGGGTGAGATTTCCTGTCCTTCCCCCATGGGCCCCTGTGGGATGTTTCTTGGCAGAGGAGGGGCCGGCCCACTGCTGGCCGGCGATGGTGTCCTCTGGTCCTAGAAGATCCCATTCCCAGTAAATCCTGCTCTCTGTTTTCACTGTGGCGACTGGCCACCAGGGGAGATCACCAGTCTCACACCCCCACTCATATTACTCATATGGTCACCTTGTCTCGAGAGGTCAAATGGTCCATTCCTGCTTCTATTTCTTTTTTTTTCTGATGAATTATCTTTGGAAAACTAGGATATTTCAGCAACAAAAAAGGTAGGCTTTTGACACAACCAATCCATTCTCCAATTCATCGCTGGGCAATTTTCCTGCTTTCCCACATTATTCCTTGTTTTCAACGTGTATATATTGGGAAAATTACAATGTGGAGAAAGGAGTGGCTGGATATGCTGGTAGGGTGAGATGGAGAGGGGTGGGAGGGGGCTGGTACACAACATAAAGCAGTTGGTTCCAAGTCCCTGTGTCTGTGCTGTCAATTCTATGCAAAAAAAGCTATTTAAGTTTTACATTTTTTTTCATTACTTGTTGATTTCTTAATGTTTTGTCTCTTCACACTGCCCCAACAGCTCTGTAACACTTCCATACAGACCCATTCCTCTTGATATCACAAAATTGTTACGGTGCAGAAGGAGGCCATTTGGCCCATCATGTCTGCACTGGCTCTCCAAACGAGCATCATGACTCAGTGCCCACTCCCCTGCCTTTTCCCCGTATCCCCTGCACGTTGTTTCTGTTCAAATAATCATCTCATGCCCTCTTGAATGTCTCAGTTGAACCTGCCTCCACCACACTTCCAGGCAGTGCATTCCAGATCCCAACCACTGTGGGCAGCACGGTGGCACAGTGGTTAGCACTGCTGCCTCACAGCACCAGGGACCTGCGTTCGATTCCCGGCTTGGGTCACTGTCTGCAAGGAGTCTGCACATTCTCCCCGTGTCTGCGTGGGTTTCCTCCGGGTGCTCCTCCCACATTCTGAAAGGCGTGCTGGTTAGGTGCATTGAACCGAACAGGCGCTGGAGTGTGGCGACTAGGGGAATTTCACAGTAACTTCATTGCAGTGTTACTTGTTACTTATGACTAATAAATAAACTTTTTGCTGTGTGAAAAAGTTTTTTCTCACATCACAGTTACTCTTTTGACAAATTATAACATGATATAAACCACCAGCACCGTAGTATTTGGGAATTTTGAATAAAGAATGGAGATACAGTTTCTCCCTGGCCAGCTCTTCACCAACACAATATATTTGAATCTGTTCACATCTATTCAGGTTATATTTAGTTATTTGCCCGTTCAATCTGAGCGATGTGACAGCCTCCTGTACTGTAAGCATTGGGTTTCAGGCAGGAACTCACCAGATGCACAGAAATGAGGATGAATGAGAATGACAGCAACAATATGTGTTCCAGAGACCAGGGCCACAGTTGGCAGGTTACAGATGGGCTGAGTTCAGATTTGACAGGAAAAGCAAATTCATCCCAAACAATTGAGAGATAATCAACTAGATCGAGATTGAGCCACTCGCAAACTCTCTGAATCGCTGCTCCAATGTTTCAATCCACTATCTCACCTCATCACCTAGTGTCCTGTAAAATGGCAGATAGCTCTTCAAAGGGCTGGTAAAGGCATGATGGGCTGAATGGGCTTCCATGCTGTACATTCTCTGCTGCGTGAGGGAGTTCCTCTCTGCACTTTGCACTCTCCAACATTCCAAGGCCTTCAGCCTTGTTTGGAAATTAGGTTCTGCCGGATGTTGGTCCTGTTATGTTGCACCTTCATCAGAATATGACAAGTAATGCGAGGACCTTCTGTCACCTTCATAGAAAAATCATAGAAACCCTGCAGTGCAGAAAGAGGCCACCTGGCCCATCGAGTCTGCACCGACCACAATCCCGCCAGGCCCTACCCCCATATCCCTACACATTTACCCACTAATCCCGCTAACCTACGCATCTCAGGATACTAAGGGGCAATTTTAGCATGGCCAATCAACCTAACCCGCACATCTTTGGACTGTGGGAGGAAACCGGAGCACCCGGAGGAAACCCACGCAGACACGAGGAGAATGTGCAAACTCCACACAGACAGTGACCCAAGCCGGATATTCCCAGGATATATCTGCAGAGGTGTTTCAGTGTGATATAATGGAGCACCTCCCACAGAGTAAGCCTCAAAGAGCGTCTTATATTTAATTTAATACAAAAACAGAAAATGCAGGAAAATATTGTAATGACTTCAATCAGGCCATTGAGGTTGGGCGATTGGAGTATGAACTCCCTGATTAAGGAGTCAATTGGTGGGCCAATCAGGGAGTCTTTTCCTTGTATTTAACCAGGTGTGTCAGTTCCTCTGGCACTCCCGGAGGTAGACTGCTGACTGCGAGCACTCTGTGTACTGCTTTGGAATTATAAATGAAGGGATTTTGTTCAAGGGACTTCTGCCTCCGAAGACTTATTACATATATACTCAGCAGGTCTGGCAACGTCGATGGAGAAAGAAAGAGAGTTAACATTTCAGGTCTGTGACCTTTTGTTTGAACAATGACCTGAAACATTAACCCTCTTTCTCTCTTCACCAATTCTGCTGAGTATTTCCAGTGTTTTCTATTTTTATTCCAGATTTTCTGCATCTTTTGCTCTTGGATTTAGCTTTGTTTTTCAGCTGTCTATCCCGTGCCTCCCCCCTCACCCGCCCCCACCCCCACCCCCCCCCCCCCCCCCCCCTCCACCCCCGCCAGTTATAACCTTGCATATTTTTGACATGAGCTGGTTTTGATGGGTCAGAGGCAGTAGACACTAACAATTGCCCAGTACCTTTTCCAATTGGGATTCTGACTCTGTCAGGCTGAACATTGAGTTCAGGCAGACCATTTAGCAAGTGAGTAGGAAGATAGGAACAGGAGAAGGTCATTCATCCCTCCAGCATGTTACACCTTTCAGTTAGATCATGGCTGATCTGCATTTCAACTCCATCTAACTGCCTTGCTTCCAGAGATTACCCAATCAATAGCCATCAATCCCACTGGGAGATGTGCCTCAGCCTCAACATGATTTTGAACGGGTTCCAGATTCCCACTTTCCCTTTCATTTCCCTTTCACTGAGGAAAATCAATCATGGAGTTCCAGTGTAGATCATTTTCAGTACTTTGTATAAGCGAATAGACTTGCAAATGAGTTGCTGGTACCAGCTTTTCTCAGTACACTTGGAAGTAAAACCTACAATTTGCTCCGAAGCTTGGTTCATCTGGCAAAGATGAACACACAGAACAGCCATGGGGACCAAATTCACACCTCAATATGCCAACATCTTCATGCACAGGTTCGAACAAGACTTCTTCACCGCACAGGACCTTCAACCGATGCTATACACTAGATACATCGATGACATTTTCTTCCTTTGGACTCATGGTGAACAATCACTGAAACAACTATATGATGACATCAACAAGTTCCATCCCACCATCAGACTCACCATGGACTACTCTCCGGAATTGGTTGCATTCTTGGACACACGCATCTCCATTAAGGACGGTCACCTCAGCACCTCACTGTACCGCAAGCCCATGGATAACCTCACGATGCTCCACTTCTCCAGCTTCCACCCTAAACACGTTAAAGAAGCCATCCCCTACGGACAAGCCCTCCATATACACAGGATCTGCTCGGATGACGAGGATCACAACAGACACCTCCAGACGCTGAAAGATGCCCTCATAAGAACAGGATATGGCGCTCGACTCATTGATCAACAGTTCCGACGTGCCACAGCGAAAAACCGCACCGACCTCCTCAGAAGACAAACACGGGACACGGTGGACAGAGTACCCTTCATCGTCCAGTACTTCCCCGGAGCAGAGAAGCTACGGCATCTCCTCCGGAGCCTTCAACATGTCATTGATGAAGACGAACATCTCGCCAAGGCCATCGCCACACCCCCACTTCTTGCCTTCAAACAACCGCACAACCTCAAACAGACCATTGTCCGCAGCAAACTACCCAGCCTTCAGGAGAACAGTGACCACGACACCACACAACCCTGCCACAGCAACCTCTGCAAGACGTGCCGGATCATCAACACGGATGCCATCATCTCATGTGAGAACACCATCTACCAGGTACACGGTACCTACTCTTGCAACTCGGCCAATGTTGTCTATCTGATACGCTGCAGGAAAGGATGTCCCGAGGCATGGTACATTGGGGAGACCATGCAGACGCTACAACAACGGATGAATGAACACTGCTCGACAATCACCAGGCAAGACTGTTCTCTTCCTGTGGGGGAGCACTTCAGCGGTCACGGGCATTCAGCCTCTGACCTTCGGGTAAGCGTTCTCCAAGGCTGCCTTCACGACACACGACAGCGCAGAGTCACTGAGAAGAAACTGATAGCCAAGTTCCACACACATGAGGATGGCCGAAACCGGAATCTTGGGTTTCTGTCACACTATCAGTAACTCCCACAGCTTGCCTCCTGGACTTGCAGAATCTCACTGGCTGTCCTGTCTGGAGACAATACACATCTCTTTAACCTGTGCTTAATGCTCCTTCCACTCACATTGTCTGTATCTTTAAGACCTGGTTGGCTGTAGAGATTCGCATTCTAATCAGTATTCTGTAACTTGATTTTGTGTCTCTGTATGCCCTGTTTGAGAGCAGAGATCCACTCTATCTGACGAAGGAGCAGCGCTCCGAAAGCTAATGGCATTTGCTACCAAATAAACCTGTTGGACTTTAACCTGGTGTTGTTTAAACTCTTACTGTGTCATCTGGCAAAGCCAGGAACCAAAACTTATGGTGACTTGACAAAAATCATTAAAGAGCTTTACTCTCCAAGGCACTGGTCACCACAGAGCTGTTCAGGTTTCACTGAAGGAATCAAGTGGAAGGCAAAAGCATTGATCAGCCTGGAGCAACATTAAAACAGCTGCCACAACATTGTGAGATTGGTGAGCTGTTCGAAAATACTCTTTGAGATCGTCCAGTCTATGGTCTCCAAAATGAGGCTATTCAAAGAATATTGCTCACCGAACATGCTTTGATTTTAAAGACAGCAGTAGAAATCACAGTGTCGATGGAACTGGCTGCTAAAGAGGCTTCACAACTTGGTGCAGGAATGAAAATGCACAAGTTGGGAACTGTCCACAAGGAGTAAAAACGGGAACAACCATTTCACAGATATGCCAAAGTGGGTCATTGAGTGAGTGAATGCTGGAGCAAGGCTAATCAATGCAAGAATTGTGGCAAAATGAGTCACAATGCAAATGCCAGTTGGGCTGGACCAGCTTCTTCGGAGAAAAATATTCAGATGAAGAATCTGGGCACCTTCAAGAAGAAGAACAAGTTGCATTCTCCAAAAATAATTTACAACATGGAAGGAAAGAATTATGACTGTGAAGCATAGAATGTCCAGAAATATGATGAAGAGCTCTAACTGAACGTCTTATACATACAGGGTGAGTCCCATAGATTCTGAGTGATTCCAAGTAAAGTTATTAAGCTATTATGATGGAGGTTGATATTGGTGCTGTTGTGTCTTTAATTCATGAGACTACATATCAACAAAAGCATTTTCCTATAAAACCAGCTGATGTGATTTTAAGGATAAACACAGAAGTGATAATCCTGGTCAACGTAGAGTTGATGGACAAATGTGGGCCATGGTAATTTTCCAGCTCTATTTGGGAAATCATAGTTAAGAAGATTAGGCTTAACTGGATTGTTGTCAACAGATTGATCGATGCCAAAACAGACTGAAGCACCATCTGGATAAGTACAAGAGTGTATTCGAAGAGATACTTGACTCAATGAAGGGAGTTCAAGTGAAACTCAAGATTAATAGTCAATTAAAAAGCATCAAAGCAAGAGCAGTGACATATACAATTCGTCCCAAAGTCGAAGAACAATTAGTACAATTTGTTGACACTGGTGTAGTAGAGCCGGTTACAATGAGTGATTGGGCTATCCCCATCGTACCTGTCATGAAACCAGGTAATTCAGTTTGTATTTGTGGTGATTTTAAAACAATCATAAATCCAGTGTTGTGTGCTGATCAATACCCGCTTCCTTTAATTGAAGATTTGTTTGATGTGTTATCAAGTGGGCAGAAATTCAGCAAGATTCGGCTTTCATAAACATAGTTACAGTTGATAGTAGCTGCTGAATCACAACCATTGCTCACCATTGTTACGCATAAAGGTCTTTTTTGTTATATAGCCTTTTGGAATAACATCGGCACCAGCCCTCCATGGATCTGATTGTAAGTGGTCTCTCTGGTGTACAATGTTGCATGGATGATATCCTAATTACAGGGTCCAGTGAGCAGGAAAACATGAATGATTTAGAAGCAACATTGGAAAGCCTTCAAACACATGGTCTCTGTATCAAGAAAAAAAGTGTGACTTTTTTCAAACGTCAGTCTAGCATTAGGATCATGTAATTGATAATAAAGGCCAACATAAAGTACCTAAAAAGGTGGATATTATTTTAGAAGCACTACTTGCGATAAATGTGACATAATGGGGAACTCAAACCCCAGTGAGAGTCAGTGTGTGTGGAACCTGTGCCCCAGTGAGAGTCAGTGTGTGTGGAACTGTACCCCAGTGAGAGTCAGTGTGTGTGGAACCCGTACCCCAGTGAGAGTCAATGTGTGGGGAACCTGTACCCCAGTGAGAGTCAGTGTGTGTGGAAACCGTACCCCAGTGAGAGTCAGTGTGTGTGGAACCCGTACCCCAGTGAGAGTCAATGTGTGGGGAACCTGTACCCCAGTGAGAGTCAGTGTGTGTGGAACCCCTACCCCAGTGAGAGTCAGTGTATGTGGGACCCGTACCCCAGTGAGAGTCAGTGTGCGTGGAACTCGTACCCCAGTGAGAGTCAGTGTGTGTGGGACCCATACCCAAGTGAGAGTCAGTGTGTGTGGAACCTGTACCCCAGTGAGAGTCAGTGTGTGTGGAACCAGTACCCCAGTGAGAGTCAGTGTGTGTGGAACCAGTACCCCAGTGAGAGTCAGTGTGTGTGGAACCCGTACCCCAGTGAGAGTCAGTGTGTGTGGAACCCGGACCCCAGTGAGTGTCAGTGTGTGTGGAACCCGTACCCCAGTGAGAGTCAGTGTGTGTGGAACATGTACCCCAGTGAGAGTCAGTGTGTGTGGAACATGTACCCCAGTGAGAGTCAGTGTGTGTGGAACTGTACCCCAGTGAGAGTCAGTGTGTGTGGAACTGTACCCCAGTGAGAGTCAGTGTGTGTGGAACTGTACCCCAGTGAGAGTCAGTGTGTGTGGAACTGTACCCCAGTGAGAGTCAGTGTGTGTGGAACTGTACCCCAGTGAGAGTCAGTGTGTGTGGAACTGTACCCCAGTGAGAGTCAGTGAGTGTGGAACTGTACCCCAGTGAGAGTCAGTGAGTGTGGAACTGTACCCCAGTGAGAGTCAGTGAGTGTGGAACTGTACCCCAGTGAGAGTCAGTGTGTGTGGAACTGTACCCCAGTGAGAGTCAGTGTGTGTGGGACCCGTACCCCAGTGAGTGTCAGTGTGTGTGGAACTCATACCCCAGTGAGAGTCAGTGTGTGTGGAACTGTACCCCAGTGAGAGTCAGTGTGTGTGGGACCCGTACCCCAGTGAGTGTCAGTGTGTGTGGAACTCATACCCCAGTGAGAGTCAGTGTGTGTGGAACTGTACCCCAGTGAGAGTCAGCGTGTGTGGGACCCGTACCCCAGTGAGAGTCAGTGTGTGTGGAACTCATACCCCAGTGAGAGTCAGTGTGTGTGGAACCTGTACCCCAGTGAGAGTCAGTGTGTGTGGAACTCATACCCCAGTGAGAGTCAGTGTGTGTGGAACTCATACCCCAGTGAGAGTCAGTGTGTGTGGGACCCGTACCCCAGTGAGAGTCAGTGTGTGTGGAACTCATACCCCAGTGAGAGTCAGTGTGTGTGGAACTCATACCCCAGTGAGAGTCAGTGTGTGTGGAACCCGTACCCCAGTGAGAGTCAGTGTGTGTGGAACCTGTACCCCAGTGAGAGTCAGTGTGTGTGGAACTCATACCCCAGTGAGAGTCAGTGTGTGTGGAACTCATACCCCAGTGAGAGTCAGCGTGTGTGGGACCCGTACCCCAGTGAGAGTCAGTGTGTGTGGAACTCATACCCCAGTGAGAGTCAGTGTGTGTGGAACCTGTACCCCAGTGAGAGTCAGTGTGTGTGGAACATGTACCCCAGTGAGAGTCAGTGTGTGTGGAACATGTACCCCAGTGAGAGTCAGTGTGTGTGGAACTGTACCCCAGTGAGAGTCAGTGTGTGTGGAACTGTACCCCAGTGAGAGTCAGTGTGTGTGGAACTGTACCCCAGTGAGAGTCAGTGTGTGTGGAACTGTACCCCAGTGAGAGTCAGTGTGTGTGGAACTGTACCCCAGTGAGAGTCAGTGTGTGTGGAACTGTACCCCAGTGAGAGTCAGTGTGTGTGGAACTGTACCCCAGTGAGAGTCAGTGTGTGGAACTGTACCCCAGTGAGAGTCAGTGTGTGTGGAACCCGTACCCCAGTGAGAGTCAGTGTGTGTGGAACTCATACCCCAGTGAGAGTCAGTGTGTGTGGAACTGTACCCCAGTGAGAGTCAGTGTGTGTGGAACTGTACCCCAGTGAGAGTCAGTGTGTGTGGAACTGTACCCCAGTGAGAGTCAGTGTGTGTGGGACCCGTACCCCAGTGAGAGTCAGTGTGTGTGGAACTCATACCCCAGTGAGAGTCAGTGTGTGTGGAACCTGTACCCCAGTGAGAGTCAGTGTGTGTGGAACTGTACCCCAGTGAGAGTCAGTGTGTGTGGAACTCATACCCCAGTGAGAGTCAGTGTGTGTGGAACTGTACCCCAGTGAGAGTCAGTGTGTGTGGAACTCATACTCCAGTGAGTGTCAGTGTGTGTGGAACTGTACTCCGCACTCAAGCGAGGAGGACAGTTTAACAATAGGAATTAAATCTCCAGGCCCTGGTTTCAGGACGTGGGAAAATTGCACAGTGCAATTTTAAAACCTATGACAGGTCTCTGATGTGCAACGTCAAACTGAGATTAAAAAAAGCTTTAAAACAGGTCAGAGTAAGTTTAAACTTTCAGATAAATATTCAAAGCAAACAGAATGAAATTTTTGATGGTATTATCTGGTGCTGATATCTGAGGCATGACTTGGGAATCAATCCACAATCACACGGATTTAGATTGATCTTTTTCATGAACATCTTGTAAGATTATTCCTTTATCCATCTTCATTTCCAAGTGGGGGTAATATTTCCGCTGCCTCATGGTGAGTCACGTTTCTGATTCCAATAATTTCTTACTCTCTCCAGTAAATTAGAATTTCAACCAATGGGAACATATCCAGCAAAGCAATAAAATATACTCTCCTCAACTATCCATCAAACACTCCCAGGACAGATACAACACAGGGTTAGATACAGAGTAAAGCTCCCTCTACACTGTCCCCATTAAACACTCCCAGGACAGGTACAACACAGGGTTAGATACAGAGTAAAGCTCCCTCTACACTGTCCCCATCAAACACTCCCAGGACAGGTACAACACAGGGTTAGATACAGAGTAAAGCTCCCTCTACACTGTCCCCATCAAACACTCCCAGGACAGGTACAGCACAGGGTTAGATACAGAGTAAAGCTCCCTCTACACTGTCCCCATCAAACACTCCCAGGACAGATACAGCACAGGGTTAGATACAGAGTAAAGCTCCCTCTACACTGTCCCCATCAAACATTATGTGGAGATGCCGGCGTTGGACTGGGGTAAACACAGTAAAGAGTCTAACAACACCAGGTTAAAGTCCAACAGGTTTATTTGGTAGCAAACACCCCCACTAGCTTTCAGAGCGCTGCTCCTTCGTCAGATGAGTGGGAGATCTGCTCATAAACAGCAAACGGGGCATATAAAGACACAAACTCAATTTACAGAATTTCTGTAAATTTCAATTTCTGTAAATTGAGTTTGTGTCTTTATATGCCCCGTTTGCTGTTTATGAGCAGATCTCCCACTCATCTGATGAAGGAGCAGCGCTCTGAAAGCTAGTGGCGTCTGCTACCAAATAAATCTGTTGGACTTTAACCTGGTGTTGTTAGACTCCTTCCCATCAAACATTCCCAGGACAGATACAGCACGGGGTTAGATACAGAGTAAAGCTCCTTCTGCACTGTCCCCATCAAACACTCCCAGGACAGATACAGCACGGGGTTAGATACAGAGTAAAGCTCCTTCTGCACTGTCCCCATCAAACCAAATAAACCTGTTGGACTTTAGCCTGGTGTTGTTAAACTTCTTACTGTGTTAACCCCAGTCCAACGCCGGCATCTCCACATCATGCCCATCAAACCTCCCAGGACAGGTACAGCACAGGGTTAGATACAGAGTAAAGCTCCCCCACGACTTGCCTGGGCTTGCAAAATCTCACTAACTGTCCTGGCTGGAGACAATTCACATCTCTTTAACCTGTGCTTAACCCTCTCTCCATTCACATTGTCTGTACCTTTAAGACTTGATTACCTGTAAAGACTCGCATTCCAACCATTATCTTGTAAATTGAGTTTGTGTCTTTATATGCCCTGTTTGTGAACAGAACTCCCACTCACCTGATGAAGGGGCAGCGCTCTGAAAGCTAGTGGCTTGTACTGCCAAATAAACCTTTTGGACTTTAACCTGGTGTTGTGAGACTTCTTACTGTGCCCATCAAACACTCCCAGCACAGGTACAGCATGGGGTTAGATACAGAGTAAAGCTTCCTCTACGCTGTTCCCATCAAACACTCCCAGCACAGGTACAGCACGGGGTTAGATACAGAGTAAAACTCCCTCTACCCTGTCCCCCATAAAACACTCCTTGCGCAGCTACAGCACGGAGTTAGATATAGAGTGAAGCTCATCTTGCCCCAGCGAGCCATTGAGTTTATCTACCCTACTATACAAGTGCGTCATTTACAATTCCCACTCTCACCATCTGTGCCTTATATCTGAGTGATGTTGGCAGGTAGTGGAGAATTCTGAGAATATATTATTAATGGTTTGTATTTAGACTATCTCTGATTTACTTCCAATGTTTGATATTTGGCTGAGATTTCTTTTTCTTGTCAAATGCAATATTGCTCAATAACAAACATACATTTATAAATCTTCTCCTGTATGACCATCTGTCATACTCTCAGTATGTGGAGATGCTGGCGTTGGACTGGGGTAAACACAGTAAGAAGTTTAACAACACCAGGTTAAAGTCCAACAGGTTTATTTGGTAGCAAAAGCCAGACAAGCTTTCGGAGCTGCAAGCCCCTTCTTCAGGTGAGTGGGAATTCTGTTCACAAACAGAGCATATAAAGACACAGACTCAATTTACATGAATAATGGTTGGAATGCGAATACTTACAACTAATCAAGTCTTTAAGAAACAAAACAGTGTGAGTGGAGAGAGCATCAAGACAGGCTAAAAAGATGTGTATTGTCTCCAGACAAGACAGCCAGTGAAACTCTGCAGGTCCAGGCAACTGTGGGGGTTACAAATAGTGTGACATGAACCCAATATCCCGGTTGAGGCCGTCCTCGTGTGTGCGGAACTTGGCTATCAGTTTCTGCTCAGCGACTCTGCGCTGTCGTGTGTCGTGAGATGGGCTACTCTCAGTAGCCCATCTATTCCAACACTCAGGAAGCGGTTGTTTCCCCTTGTGGGTGAGTCTAGGGCCAGAGGGCATAACCTCAGAGTAAGGAGTCGTCCATTTAAAACAAAGATGAGGAGGAATTTCATCTCTTGGAAGGGAGTGTATCTGTGGAATTCTTTACCGCAGAGGGCTGCAGAGGCTGGCTCATTATGTTCAAGGTTGAGAGAGGCAGATTTTTAATCAGTAAGGGAATCGAGGGTTATGGGGACAAGACAGGAAAGTGGAGTTGAGGATTATCATATCAGGTCAGTCATGATCTCATTGAATGGTGGGGCAGACTCGATGGGCCGAATGGCCTACTCCTTCTCCTACATTGATTTCTATGCGTGGGTTTCCTCCGGGTGCTCCGGTTTCCTCCCACAGTCCAAAGATGTGCGGGTTAGGTTGATTGGCCAGGTTAAAAAAAAATTGCCCCTTAGAGTCCTGGGATGCGTAGGTTAGAGGGATTAGCAGGTAAAATATGTGGGGGTAGGGCCTGGGTGGGATTGTGGTCGGTGCAGACTCGATGGGCCGAATGGCCTCCTTCTGCACTGTAGGGTTTCTATGATTTCTATGATTTCATTGTATGGTCAATCCTTCTCTGCTATCTTTTGTGCACCTATCACAGATAAAACCCTCCTCCCCCCTGATAATGGTTCATTATGAATCCTAATTTCACTCCCTTATGACTAACAAGTTGCAGCTTTAAATGTACGTGAAACATGACTGGATTTGTGACTCTTCACCAGATCAACCTGGAGCACATCAGGCGCTCTGAGGTCCTGCCTCCCTCTGCCAAAACCGCCCACTGCTCCAGAAACATCCCAGAGGGCAAAGGCTACCCCTGGTGTCTTTACTCCAAGAGAAACCATCTCCTTAAACTCCAACTCCTCATCACCATTAAGTGTGAGAAGCTTACAGTCTCCACTGTCGCTAAGATTGAGGTCTCTGCTGCTTTACCCAGCCTCCGCATCCCCCCCACCTCCCGCCTGTCAATGTACTGGCAAGCGTGCACTGTGACAATTACACTGTTACACTAATTGCCTTATTAAAGACAGGTAATAGTTATTGGCTCAAACACCTATAGAGTATGAATGGACACAGCTGGAAACTGTTGTGGTGGGGCATTTTACCAGGTGTTCCCACTTCTGCTGAGTCTGGTGTAGAATAAACTTGCTGAAGGTAAAAGATAAGCTACAGTGTTATCCCTCTGCCATATGCTGATAGTTAATATTAACATTCCCCCAACAAACCACCTCTGCTTTAACACAAATTCAAACTTCAATCCCCGCCTGCCAATCCAGCAAACTGTCCCCTGAGCTCTGTGTTAACCAATATCTATCCATCTCAATCTTAACAATTTCAATTCCTTCCCAGGCGAAACTTCCCAATTTCCAGCACATGTTACAAATAGATTCTTCCTAATTCGCTTTCTGAATGGCCTGGCTCTCTGTTTAAGATTATGCCATTTTCTGGATTTCCCCGCGGAGGGAATCAATTCTTTGTATCTATCCTATCTTAATATTTCAGGGTTAGAATCATTCTATGGCCTCTTAATTTTCTACACAATGTGTATGGTGTGTTTGAGAAAGATTAAGTGGTTGCCTTTGCGTGATTTGGACAGGCTGAGTGTGTGGGCATTTGCATGGCAGATGCAGCATAATATGGATAAGTGTGAGTTTATCCACTTTGGTAGCAATAATAGGAAGTCAGAGTATTTCTTGAATGGGTGTAAATTGAGAGAGGTGGATACTCAGTGAGACCTTGGTGTCCTTGTGCATCAGTCGCTGAAAGTAAGTGCCCAGGTACAGCAGGCAGCAAAGAAGGCAAATGGCTTGTTGGCCTTCATAGTGAGAGGGTTTGAGTATAGGGATAGGGATGTTTTGCTGCAATTGTATAGGGCGTTGGTGAGGCCACACCTGAAGTATTGTGTGCAGTTTTGGTGCCCTTATCTGAGGAAGGATGTCCTTGCTATAGAGGGAGTACAGTGAAGGTTTACCAGGCTGATTCCTGGGATGGCAGGTCTGTCATATGAGAAGAAACTAAGTTGGTTAGGATTATATTCACTGGAGTTCAGAAGAGTGAGAGGGGATTTCATAGGAACTTACAAAATTCTAACAGGGTTAGACAGGGAAGATTCAGAAAGAATTTTCCCGATGGGGGGGGGGGGGGGGTGGGGGTGTCCAGAACAAGGGGTCATAGTTTGACGATAAGGGGTAAACCTTTTAAAACTGAGGTGAGGAGAAATTTCTTCACCCAGAAAGTGGTGGATGTGTGGAATTCACTACCACAGAAAGTAGTTGAGGCCAAAACGTTGATTTCAAGTAGGAATTAAATAAAGCTCTAGGGCCTAAAGGGATCAAGGGATATGGGAGGAAGGGGGAATCAGGATATTGAATTTGATGATCAGCCATGATCAAAATGAATGGTGCAGCAGGCGCGAAAAGCCAAATGGCCTCCTCCTGCTTCCAGTTCCAATGTTTCTATGCCTCATTGTGCTCGTGTCTATCAGCTTGTTGGGGTGTCCTGAGTTTAGGGGTGTACGGGGTGAGCTTTCAATTTCCAAGGCACAAACCTTACCCATTCATTCCTGGATCAAACCCTTGGTGCACAAGAAAATTATCCAAAAATAACTTGGGAATGTGGGTTAGCTGCAGAGAGAAGGTGTAAATTGTTGGACTGGGGACATTCTACACTGGCACCTGTTCTCAATAAAGGAAAGAAATATTTTCAAGGAGACCTTCTCATTCCTGGTTGCTTTCTCCATGATAATTCCTTGGCCAATCAAAGTTGACTTGCCAACCAGTCAGCTCCTGTTTCTGCTGCAGTATAGATCATTGTGACAGTTTGAAATTTGGTATTCTTGTATTTGTCCTGATGAGTGCAAGATTACAAAGTTTCAGCAACATGTTTCCCTCTTCAGCAATGTTCAAGGACTGGAAATGCTTCAACTTCATGTATGCGCTGTTATTATGTACGGAGGCACAGGAGGTACAACTGGGAGCCGTCACTCACTGACATCCTGGGCTTTAGGGATTCCTGCTATTTGGAGGAAAATAAAATGCAGCGGACTCTCAAGTTGTTCATGATGTCCCATGAGGAAAGCACTGAAGTCTATATCGCTTACCAAGCAACACATCGTTCACCTGCTTGTCACATCTGTGCAATGCAGACTGACTGATACTCCCTGTGGAAGCCACAAAGAGGTTTGGTCATCATAATTTACAGCTGTCATAACCTTGAATGTCACCAGCTGCACTTAGTCCTTTAGTTTGGCTGCATGTCACATAATTGCGACCTGCATCTTGCCTGTCAGTATCTCCATGCACACTCCGCCCCTCAGACAAGCACCGTTAAATCTGCCTTTGTATGAACTGTATATTCAGTTGGGAGGGTACGGTTTGAGTCTGCCGCTCTCTGCTGGAGGTAAGCTTGTTCCATTCCTTCCTCTCACTGTTTTGCTACGTTGTTACGATCCGTGCTTTGTGCTGCTTCAACACCAGAGAATCGTCAATCCTTGCAATGCTGACGGAGGCCATTTGGCCCACCAACTCTGCATCAACTCTCCAAATGGGCATCCCACCCAGGCTCACCCCCCCCACCCTACTCCCATAACCCGACATATTTACCCCAATAGTCTCCCTAACTCACACATCTTAGAACACTAAGGGTCAATTTCCCATGTCCAATCCACCTAACCAGCATGTCTTTTGGAGTGTGGGAGGAAACCGGAGCACCCGGAGGAAACCCACGCGGACACGGGGAGAACGTGCCAACTCCACACAGACAGTGATCCGAGGCCGGGAATCAAACCCGGTCCCTGGTGCTGTGAGGTAGCAGTGCTGACCACAGTGCCACTTCAATGTACCTGCTACGACACCCTCATTCTTCCTTCAGTCTGAATACAGAGGAGTTCCCATGGAAACACCCCTCGCCCAGCCTTGTACATGGCTCATAACGAAACAGATGAGCTAAACCCACCACCCTCACCCACCCACCAAAAACTCTCTTCTGCTACTAAATTGGTCATAAAAAAAGCTCCAAGACCCTCAAAGAAATATTGAGAGATTTCTACAGGTCAGATTAAGTAATGCTTCCGAACTGCCTTTGGGTGGTTTACTGTGTTAAAGGTGCTACATCAATGCAATTTGTTGTTGTTGGTCTCTCGACATACAGGATGACGAGTAACATTTACATTTTGCCTTGGAGTTCCCACCAATACTGTTGGAGCTTCCAGCATCCAACAGAAAGCTGGCCAACAACCCACAGCAAACATGTTGTGGGTAAAGTCAACAACAACAGCTTGCATTGATATAGCACATTTAGAAAGCAAAACCGCCTGAGATACTTCACAGGACACTGAGCCACATGAAGAGTCACTAGGACTGGCAATCAAAAACGTGGTCTAAGAGACAAGTTTTAAGAGTGTCTTAAAATAAGGAGAGGGAGACAGAGAGGTTTAGGGAGGGAATCCTGGAGTTTGGAGCCCAGGTAGCTGATGGCACAGCTGATAATGATGGAGCGATTAAAATTGGGGATGCACAAGGGGGAAGAACTGGAGGATCTGCAAGATCTCATTGGGTTGGAGACCATCTTTCAATCTCGATCTTTAATATACTCACTGACTGAGCCTCCATACCCTCTGGGATAGAGAATACTTTCACCACTTTCTGAGTAAAGAAATTCCTCTGCATCACAGTCTTAAATGACCAACTCTTATTCTGACACCGTGTCTCCTGGTTCCAGACACTTGGCCAGGGGAAAGATTCTATCCAATTCTACCCTGTTGAGCCCTGAAAGAACCTTGTAAGTTTCAATGAGATCACCTCCGCAGGGGGCGGAGAAAATCCAACTCCAAGAGTGAGAATCCGCGAGCAAACCAATGCAGCTTGAGCAACTAAGGCTGGGTGATTAATACTACAGACAGAAACTGCTGGAAAATCTCAACAGGTCCGGCAGCATCTGTGGAGAGAGAGAGTCCGTATGGCTCTTTTTCAGAGCTATCATATTGGACAGGTGGAGAGATGGTAGCATAGTGGTATTGTCGATGGAATGGTAACCCAGAGACTCAGGGTAATACTCTAGGGACATGGTTCAAAGCCCACCACGGCAGATGATAAAATTTGAATTCAATAAAAATCCAAAATTAAAAGTCTAATGATGACCGAATGTTGTAAAAACCCATCTGGTTCACTAAAGTAATACCAGGTCTGGATTACATGTGACTCCAGACCCACAGCAATGTGATTGACTCTTAACGTTCCTCTGAAATGGCCAAGTGAGACACTCAGTTCAAGAGAAACTGGGGAATGGGCTATAACCACTTCGGCCCAACTCTTCCATGCCGCCCTTTTTTTTAAACCCCTAAACTAATCCCAATTGCCCACACTTGGCCCATATCCCTCTATATCCATCTTAACTGTCTAAAGTTCATCCATGTAACTGCCTAAACGCTTTTTAAAAGACAAAATTGTAATAGAGTAATTGTAATTGGTTTTGCCAATGATGCCACATCCCATATCCCACAAACAAATATTAACAAAACTGCACCCGAGGCAAACCAATTCAGCAACCCAGCCCAACAGAGAGTCGGAGCCTCGATTTATCATTGACCTGAAAGCCCAGTCTGCAGGGCTGCTGAATAAAAGGCCACTTAGTAGTGGCCCAAACACGTGTGCGGATTGGAGCCCTACTGCATCGAGATTAGACTGGGAGGGATATTCGAGGGTGTGGGGAGTGAGTGAGAATGGGATTAGACTGGGAGGGATATTCAGGGGTGCGGGGAGTGGGTATGAGATTAGACTGGGAGGGATATTCGAGGATTTGGGAGTGAGTGAATGGGATTAGATTGGGAGGGATATTCAGGGGTGCGGGGAGTGAGTGAGTATAAGATTAGACTGGGAGGGATATTCTAGGATTTGGGAGTGAGTGAATGGGATTAGACTGGGAGGGATATTCGAGGGTGCGGGGAGTGAGTAAGGGATTAGATTAGGAGGGAAATTCGAGGTTACGGGGAGCTGTTATCAATGATCTCCTTCCCCAGGTCCATCAATCTGGGCTCCAATTTGCCTTTCCTTTCAGAAGATACATCAAGCAGACTTCAGGAGAATAGCAAATGTCGACAACATGGGAACTGAACTGTATCCTGATGCCTCAGGCACCTTAATTGGGAGAATAATAACAAACTACTTCAACAATCAGTGAGGGAACTCAACCCAAGACTGATTTAATTTCTTCTGAGATTAGTGGTCAATACTTCCTCACTTGAGTGAAGTCTGCTGAGAAATAGAGGAATCAAGTGTCACAGGGGCAGCTTCTCTCCAAGGACAGCTTTATTGACACTGACACCATTCTCCCACGAGGATCTCTCGCTCTCTCTCCTCAGTCAATGTGTACAATCTGTATCAATGTGACCTCACCTCAGGTAACGGCGCTCTGGCTCGAATGAGAAACAGGCACAATCATTTATTGAGCAAAGTGATAACATATTGATCCCAAAATTTGATGACATCAGCCCCTCATGCCACAGCTCACTGGCTGACAGTCTGGCCTCACAGTCTGAAAGATACAGCTTGGATCACATTCCAGAGACTTAAACACAAAGACTGACATGAAGGAGGGAGTGTGACATTGAGGGAGTGCGGTAATGAGGGAGTGCGGTAATGAGGGAGTGCGGTAATGAGGGAGTGCGGTAATGAGGGAGTGCGGTAATGAGGGAGTGCGGTAATGAGGGAGTGCGGTAATGAGGGAGTGCGGTAATGAGGGAGTGCGGTAATGAGTGAGTGCAGCACTGAGGGTGTGCTGTAATGAGGGAATGAGGCACTGAGGGTGTGTAATAATGAGGGAGTGCAGTGAGGGATTGCAGCACTGAGGGAATGCAGTAATCAGGGAATGCTGTAATAAGGGAGTGCGGTAATGAGGGAGTGCAGTAATGAGTGTATGCAGCACTGAGGAAGTGCAGTAATCAGGGAATGCAGTAATGAGGGAATGTGGCACTGAAGGAATGTGGTAATGAGGGAGTGAGGCACTGAGAGAGTGCGGTAATGAGAGAGTGCGGTAATGAGGGGGTGCGGTAATGAGGGAGTGCGGTAATGAGGGAGTGCGGTAATGAGGGAGTGCGGCACTGAGGGAGTGCGGTAATGAGGGAGTGCGGCACTGAGAGAGTGCGGAAATGAGGGAGTGCGGCACTGAGAGAGTGCGGAAATGAGGGAGTGCGGTAATGAAGGAGTGCGGTAATGAGAGAGTGCGGCACTGAGGGAGTGCGGAAATGAGAGAGTGCGGCACTGAGAGAGTGCGGAAATGAGGGAGTGCGGCACTGAGAGAGTGCGGAAATGAGGGAGTGCGGTAATGAAGGAGTGCGGAAATGAGGGAGTGCGGTAATGAAGGAGTGCGGTAATGAGAGAGTGCGGCACTGAGAGAGTGCGGTAATGAGAGAGTGCGGCACTGAGAGAGTGCGGAAATGAGAGAGTGCGGCACTGAGAGAGTGCGGAAATGAGGGAGTGCGGTAATGAAGGAGTGCGGAAATGAGGGAGTGCAGTAATGAAGGAGTGCGGTAATGAGAGAGTGCGGCACTGAGAGAGTGCGGTAATGAGAGAGTGCGGCACTGAGAGAGTGCGGAAATGAGGGAGTGCGGCACTGAGGGAGTGCGGAAATGAGAGAGTGCGGCACTGAGGGAGTGCGGAAATGAGGGAGTGCGGCACTGAGAGAGTGCGGAAATGAGGGAGTGCGGCACTGAGAGAGTGCGGAAATGAGGGAGTGCGGCACTGAGGGAGTGCGGAAATGAGGGAGTGCAGCACTGAGGGAGTGCGGAAATGAGAGAGTGCGGCACTGAGAGAGTGCAGTAATGAGGGAGTGCGGCACTGAGAGAGTGCAGAAATGAGGGAGTGCGGCACTGAGAGAGTGCGGAAATGAGGGAGTGCAGCACTGAGAGAGTGGGGAAATGAGGGAGTGCAGCACTGAGAGAGTGCGGAAATGAGGGAGTGCAGCACTGAGGGAGTGCGGAAATGAGGGAGTGCAGCACTGAGGGAGTGCAGCACTGAGGGAGTGCGGTAATGAGGGTGTGCAGCACTGAGGGAGTGTGGTAATGAGGGAGTGCAGCACTGAGGGAGTGTGGTAATGAGGGAGTGTGGTAATGAGGGAGTGTGGTAATGAGGGAGTGCGGCACTGAGCGAGTGCGGTAATGAGGGAGTGTGGTAATGAGGGAGTGTGGTAATGAGGGAGTGTGGTAATGAGGGAGTGCGGCACTGAGGGAGTGCGGAAATGAGGGAGTGCAGCACTGAGGGAGTGCGGTAATGAAGGAGTGCAGCACTGAGAGAGTGTGGAAATGAGGGAGTGCAGCACTGAGGGAGTGCGGTAATGAGGGTGTGCAGCACTGAGGGAGTGTGGTAATGAGGGTGTGCAGCACTGAGGGAGTGCGGAAATGAGGGAGTGCAGCACTGAGAGAGTGCGGTAATGAGGGAGTGCAGCACTGAGGGAGTGCGGTAATGAGGGTGTGCAGCACTGAGGGAGTGTGGTAATGAGGGTGTGCAGCACTGAGGGAGTGTGGTAATGAGGGAGTGCGGCACTGAGAGAGTGCGGAAATGAGGGAGTGCAGCACTGAGGGAGTGCGGTAATGAGGGTGTGCAGCACTGAGGGAGTGTGGTAATGAGGGAGTGCAGCACTGAGGGAGTGTGGTAATGAGGGAGTGCTGCACTGAGGGAGTGTGGTAATGAGGGAGTGCAGCACTGAGGGAGTGTGGTAATGAGGGAGTGTGGTAATGAGGGAGTTCCACATTTTAATGTGATGTGCACCCTCTGTGTTAACTATAAATGATCCTACGGCCATTGTTATGAAGAAAAGCAGCAGGTTCACCTTGGCTAAAATGTATTCCTCAACCAGATCCCTGTTTGTGGGATCTTACTGTGAACAAGTTAAACAAGTGCCATTGAGTAACGGTGCTGAGGGGAGCAGACTCAAAATCGAATCGCCTGCAGTTCTATGTCCAGCTTGGTAAGCAATGAGTTTGTTTCGGGGCTAAAGGAAGGATATTTTTTCAGTAATATCTGAGATCCTGGAACTTATTTCAAACCTCGCTCACAAAGGTGACAGCAAGGACACAGAATGTGAGGATGGCAGTGTAATTAATGGGCTGCTTGTGAAAGGAGCAGATAAATTTCAGCACAGAATGTGTTTAAAGGAGTGATTGCGCTATACGATTCAAATACCCGCAGATTAAAGCCAACACAATCTGAAATAATGAGAAAAGGAATGAAAGGTCACCCTCCAATTAATATTCATGTTATTTTGTACTTTCTCTTATCTTTTGGCTAGTTTCCCATTACGAAGTTCCTGCTCACTCTACCCTTTAATATCCCTCCCAGCCTAATCCCACTCTCATAAAGTTTATTAACAGAACATCTAGACATATTATACAACAAGGAAAAGGTCTTAAACTCCAAAGACCCAAAACCCTGATTCCTCCACTCTCGGGATAGACAGACCCCATCCTCTGTTCCTTTGTCCCCACTCATGTTCACTGTTCCTGCTTGCACGGTCCTCCACGTCCTCATGTTTGGCACCAAAATCAGCAGGGGACCCTCCCCCAAGTCTATTCACCTCACAATGCTGCACGCTCTGTAGTTCCAAAGCATCCTTCTCAGCACTCTCCATAGCCTGCGCAATCACCATGGCTTTGGCCAATGTAACATCCATTCCAGGCAGCGGCTTTCTCTGCACCCCACAGACTAGTCTGTCTCTAAGCGTATCTTGGGAGTGTGGTTACAAAATTGCACTGTTCAGCCAACTGTCTCAATCTGGTCACAGACTCTGCGATGGACTTTCCTGGGTTCCTCTCATTGAGTTAAATTGATACCCCTCCATGATTACAGACAGTTTGAGATGAAGTTGCTCCTTCACTAATGCTACCAGCTGCTCACAAGCTTTAGTGTCAGGGGCCTCCAGAGAAGTTAAGCTCTGGATTAAGTTGTACATTTGGGCTCCACAGACTGGCAACAATATAATCCACTATTTCTCCTCTCTATTCCATTGGCTCTAAAAGGTAATTTAAGGTGCTTAATGTATTGAGATGTACTATTGGGATCAAAAGCTTCAGGGTTTCCCAACCAAAGGCATGCTTAACTCATGCTTTGCTGTTGTGGCCTAAATCCAGTAGAAGCCTGGTCCTGAATTTCAGCTGGCCATGAAGGTCTTCCAATTTATCCTTATCACCATTGTTGTGTCGCAAGGTAAGGCTCAAAGTCCGGTCGTCAAATGACGCTGTCAGGGAAATGCCCTTTAAAGGGCTACAACATCACATTGATGCGTTACCTCCCATAGGGCAGTGCAACCGGACTCAACTGTCCCTGGGCTAGGAGAGAAGGAAATATCTGCCCACTGCTAACTGCTATCCAGAATCCTTACCACAAAGTGAAACTGTGGATGTACAGTGAGTACAGACTGTGATAGGATCTTGAGGAATGAATATTCTGTTATGTGAAGAACAGACATTCCAAAGCATTGTACACCAGAGAGGAATCTTCCCAAACTGAGAACAAGTCAACACTCTGCTCAGGTTCTCCAATCACAATTCAGCAGTCGCTGGGTCTTTTATCTTGCAGAATCGGAAACAGGGAAAACTGGCATCTGGGATTATTTATAGGGAGGAGGAAAACTTCAGAGAATTCGATATATTCTTCAGAATAATCCTGGGACACAAGCAAGTGCAGCCTGAACACAATTAGACTATCACTTTTCTCTTAGTGAGGTTAGCTCAGCCTGCTTGGTGAGTCCAAAGATTGGCAGTGACAGCGAAATGATTCTGGAAATGGCTGTGAGCTGTCTGACTCAGGCAGGTCCTATTATTGGCTATTGTTAGGTTCGCGATGATGTGGAGATGCCGGCGTTGGACTGGGGTGAACACAGTAAGAAGTTTAACAACACCAGGTTAAAGTCCAACAGGTTTATTTGGTAGCAAAAGCCACACAAGCTTTCGGAGCTCTAAGCCCCTTCTTCAGGTGAGTGGGAATTCTGTTCACAAACAGGGCATATAAAGACACAGACTCAATTTACATGAATAATGGTTGGAATGCGAATACTTACAACTAATCAAGTCTTTAAGATACAAACAACGTGAGTGGAGAGAGCATCAAGACAGGCTAAAAAGATGTATATTGACTCCAGACAAGACAGCCAGTGAAATTCTGTGGGGGTTACAAATAGTGTGACATGAACCCAATATCCCGGTTGAGGCCGTCCTCGTGTGTGCGGAACTTGGCTATCAGTTTCTGCTCAGCGACTCTGCGCTGTCGTGTGTCGCGAAGGCCGCCTTGGAGAACGCTTACCCGAATATCAGAGGCCGAATGCCCATGACCGCTGAAGTGCTCCCCAACAGGAAGAGAACAGTCTTGCCTGGTGATTGTCGAGTGATGAATGAACACCGCTCGACAATGAACACAGACTTCTTACTCTTCTTACTCTGATGTTCGGGTAAGCGTTCTCCAAGGCGGCCTTCACGACACACAACGGCGCAGAGTCGCTGAGCAGAAACTGATAGCCAAGTTCCGCACACACAAGGACGGTCTCAACCGGGATATTGGGTTCATGTCACACTATTTGTCACCCCCACAGCTTACCTGGACCTGCAGAGTTTCACTGGCTGTCTTGTCTGGAGACAATACACATCTTTTTAGCCTGTCTTGATGCTCTCTCCACTCACGTTGTTTGTATCTTAAAGACTTGATTAGCTGTAAGTATTCGCATTCCAACCATTATTCATGTAAATTGAGTCTGTGTCTTTATATGCCCTGTTTGTGAACAGAATTCCCACTCACCTGAAGAAGGGGCTTGGAGCTTCAAAAGCTTGTGTGGCTTTTGCTACCAAATAAACCTGTTGGACTTTAACCTGGTGTTGTTAAACTTCTTACTATTGTTCGGTTACCAATCATAAACCCCAAGGTATTTAGCAAACCCAACTAGATCCCCAACGATTTTTGTTATTTTTGGCATTCGTGTGAAGATAGGATGTTTCACTCCAGGCGCGATTCTACTGACAAACTGGGAAGCTTTTATCAAAACAAGCTTTATTTAACAACACAGTTTAACTGTAACAAAATGAATTAACCCTAACATTTACAATTGAACATTACCCAAACATGACAAAATACAATTAACTGCTAACCTATCCCTATGAAAAAGAATCAGGGCTTAGCTCCTCCCATTAATCACATGACTCTGCCCCATCAATCAACCTAATCATAAACTGACATGACTCTGCATACCTAGTCTAAAATCCCATGAGAACCTAAATCAACAAAAGGTCCATTAATTCTACAAAGCAACATATTCCTAGCTACAATCAGTTATTATCCTGTATTCTTAGACCTGCTACATGTTTATCAGACAAATCGACTCCTGTAACAAAACAGTGTCTCTTGAAGCAACCTCACCTTACATACAATATATCAAAATAGCACGGAATCATCACACTATAAACTGAGTGACAAATTAAATATTTGTGCATGGTTCCATCATCAAACATTCCCAGGACAGGAACAGCATGGGGTTAGATACAGAGTAAAGCTCCTTCTACACTGTCCCCATCAAACACTCCCAGGTACAGCACAGGGTTAGATACAGAGTAAAGCTTCCTCTACACTGTCTCCATCAAACACTCCCAGGATGATATAGCACAGGGTTAGATACAGAGAAAAGCTCCCTCTACACTGTCCCCATCAAACACTCCCAGGGCAGGTATAGCACGGGGTTAGATACAGAGAAAAGCTCCCTCTACACTGTCCCCATCAAACACTCCCAGGGCAGGTATAGCATGGGGTTAGATACAGAGTAAAGCTCCCTCTACACTGTCCCCATCAAACACTCCCAGGACAGAAACAGCACCGGGTTAGATACAGAGTAAAGTTCCCTCTACACTGTCCCCATCAAACATTCCCAGGACAGACACAGCACGGGGTTTGAACAGAGTAAAGCTCCCTCTACACTGTCCCCCATCAAACACTCCCAGGACAGGTACAGCATGGGGTTAGATACAGAGTAAAGCTCCCTCTACACTGTCCCCCATCAAACACTCCCAGGACAGGTACAGCATGGGGTTAGATACAGAGTAAAGTTCCCTCTACACTGTCCCCATCAAACACTCCCAGGACAGACACGGCACGGGGTTAGAACAGAGTAAAACTCCCTCTACACTGTATGTGCTGATATATTTTCTATTGACTTGATGGCACAGTTCAATATTCTGAGAATTTAATCCAGCACCTTCAAGGTGGAAGGAGAGCAAAGACTTGAAAATGGAACCTGAGACGGGAAGATTCCGACTCGGTTGGAAGAAGCAATCTCACTAACAGACTGAACACTCGACAGGCCAATCCTGTCAATGCGTTCAAGATAAACCATGCAGAGTGAATATGTATGAGTTTGGTTTATGAAAATGGATATTTTTATCATTCATTCTGAACTCACATTTGGAACAAATGCAAAGAGTGGTTGTCAGTGAATGCGAGGACAGTTGCTGTGGCTGACGGCTCCTTATCCCAGAGTCAGCTTGTTAGCGGGTCATTCGTTTATTTCTCTTAAAGCCTAATGAGGCTCCTCACGCCGTGTCTGGGGGAGGCGGGGAGATGCAGAGGTTCAGTCTCTGGGCCTTGTGGACTCTGTGAGCATCCTGCAATCACAGCCTGACTCTGTACATGTTGGTAACTGGCTCAGGGCACGGGACATGGGGAGAGATGAGTAGATAGAGAGATGTTAAATTGAAGGAATTCTCCTGCCCAGTGTATCATTGGACTGACAGCTTCCTGTAAGATTTAGGTGCACATTTTAATGTAAGGCTTTGCGTTTCTACAGTGCCTTTCGTGACCTCAGGACATCCCAAAACACCTTGCAGCTACCCGAGTATTTTTGAATTGTAGTTGCTGCTGTAATGTAGAAACGCAGTCAATTTGCACACAGGAACCTGGGAAGAATCAAATAACTTTTAGCAATGTTGGTTGAGGAATAAATATTGACCAAGACACCAGGGGGATCACGCCTGCTCTTCTTCTAAATATTCCCATAGTCATAGAAACATCAAAACTAGGAGCAGGCCATTTGGCCCTTCAAGCCTGCTCCGTCATTCAGCACCATCATGGCTGATCCTCTATCTCAATGTCCTCTTTTGTAAAGACAGAACCAAAGTATGTGCTCAATTCTTCTGACAGGTTTATTTGGTAGCAAAAGCCACACAAGCTTTCGAGGCTCTGAGCCCCTTCTTCAGGTGAGTGGGAATTCTGTTCACAAACAGAACTTATAAGACACAGACTCAATTTACATGAATATTATTCATGTAAATTGAGTCTGTGTCTTATAAGTTCTGTTTGTGAACAGAATTCCCACTCACCTGAAGAAGGGGCTCAGAGCCTCGAAAGCTTGTGTGGCTTTTGCTACCAAATAAACCTGTTGGACTTTAACCTGGTGTTGTTAAACTTCTTACTGTGTTTACCCCAGTCCAACGCCGGCATCTCCACATCTCAATTCTTCTGCCATTTCTTTGTTCCTCATTATCATTTCCACAGCTTCTGACTGAGGGTACTTACATTGTCTTTACTGATCTTTTTCTTTTCACATATTTATAGAAGCTTTTACAATCAGTTTCTATGTTCCTGCAACCTTACTCTCACATTCTAGTTTTCCCCCATTTCATTGAATTATTTGTCCTCTTTTGCTGAATTCTAAGATGTCCCCATTCCTCACACTTGCTGCTTTTTCTGGTGATTTTATATGTCTCCTGGTTGGATTTACTATTGACCCTAATTTCTTTCATAAACCATGGGGGGTTAAGGCACCTTTCCCCATTTATTTTTGTGTCAGACAGGAATGAATAATTGTTCTAACCCATACACACCTTCTTTAAATATGAACCATTGCCGATTCGCCATCAACCCCTTTAATAAGATTTCCCAATCTATCCTGGCCAATTCGCACCTCGTGCCCTCATAGTTCCCTTTATTTAGATTTTGGACCCTAATTTAAATTCGATTACTTCACTCTCCATCTTAATGAAGAATTCTATCATATTATGGTCACTCTTCCCCAAGGGACCCCACACAAGATTGTTAATTAATCCTTTCTCATTGCACAGTATCCAGTCTAGCCTGATCTCTGATTTGTTCCTCAATGTGTTGTTTGAAAAACCATTGTGACAACACTCCAGGAACTCCGATTTCAGTGTGCCAGTGCTAGCTTGGTTTCTCCAATCTATGTGTAAATTAAAGTCACCCATGTTTACAGCCGTGCCCTTATTGCATGCATGTCTGGTTTTTTGTTTAATACCTCCTTTTACATCTCCACTACTGTTTGGGGGCTTACAGACAATGCCCACTAACGTTATCTGCCCCTTGGTGTTCCTTACCTCCACACATACAGATTCCACATTTTCCGAGCCAATATCCTTTCTCACTATTGCATTGATTTCCTCCTTTATTAACAATGCTACCCCACCTCCTTTCCCTTTTTGTTTGTCCTTCCTAAATAATAATTACCCCTGGATGTTCAGTTCCCATCCCTGGTAACCCTGCGGCTATGTCTCTGAAATTGCAACTCTACCATAACCGTTTGTATCTGTTTGTGCTGTTCATGCATCTACCTTATTGCCAATGCTCTGTGCGTTAAGACACAGCTGGCGGGATTTTCCCACCTAAGGTCAATGGATACATTGTCTGCCGAATTTTCTGTCCCTCCTGCGACGATTCCCGTGGTGCGCAGGACGGGAAAATTCCACCCAGAGCCTTTAGACTTGTATTTTCAACCTTGTTAGCCATCTTAGCTTGATTTTGCACTAAGGCCAATTAGTCTTTTATACTTGGCAATTTTGCTCCTTATATTTCTGTCCCATGGGATCTTTCTGTCTGAGAGGCCAGATGGGAGCTCGGTCGAACATCTCAGAATGATGTTGCCTGTGACACTGCAGCACTGCGACTATCTGACTGCTCTTTATGCTGAACTCTCTGAGCAAGACTTAACCCCATGACAATGGCACTCGGAGGTGAGAGTGTTTCCCCACTCAGCAAGCTGCCTGCAGCTGTACCCCCGCCAGGAGCCAATAACTGCAGGATCGACAGAGAACAGAAAATAACCAGAGAAAAGACACACTGCTGTGAGGCAGCAGTGTTAACCACTGTGCTGGGCCGGCACAGTGGCACAGTGGTTAGCACTGCTACATCACAGCGCCAGGTGCCCAGGTTCAATTCCGGCCTCAGGTCACTGTCTGTGTGGGTTTCCTCCCACTGTCTAAAGATGTGCAGGTTAGGTGGATTGACCATGCTAAATTGTCCCTTAGTGTCAGGGGATTAGCAGGGTAAATGTGTGGGGTTACGGGGGTAGGGCCTGGGTGGGACTGTGGTCAGTGCAGACTCGATGGGCCGAATCGAACCAGGAATCGAACCCAGGTCCCTGGTGCTGTGAGGCAGTAGTGCTAACCACCATGCCACCCCCTTGCTTGAAAAGAGAATAATCACAGCTACTCCACATAACTGAAGTCTCCTCATCCCTGGTACCATTGTGGTAAATACTCTCTGCACCATCCTAGGACCCTAAAGGGTGATTCCCACAACTGGACACAGTTCAAACAAGTGATTCATTAAGGCTTCATTCTTTCCCTTGGGAAGGCAGGATGTGGGATTGCCGGCTATGGACATGTTGTCCAATGGAAATCAGGATTAAGATGCTGGATAAATGTCTTACAACATAATCGATAAGGAGAAGATACCTCGGTCTGGGTTGGATTGAAACTCAGGTTTAAACCAGTTCCATGTCCCAGCTTCTGCATCGAACTTTGCAATAATATTTCATTAGTTGAAGGAATTCTCTGTCTCACGACTCAGCGTGTTGTATCAGAAAGCAAACCTCATTAATAGATTGTGTGACAATATCCCGGCCCCTGGTATATGTGCGAAAATATTCTACGCTAATCATTTGCAGCTGCATTCATAAAAGTTACACACTGTTAACAAGGTTTCTGAAGTGTTTCTGGTGGATATTGGAATGCCAAACTCATTGGTGTCTATATTTAGTTTGTGGCAGAATGGCGTAAACAGCCAGTGGGATTGTTAATATTTGATATTCCGTTTGAGGAGCTGGTGTTCCAACAGCTGCTCTTAAACAGGTGTCTGCAAATCCTCAACCCTACACGTGTATCGGAATGGAAAGGGTAATCTGGCAGAGGGGCGTGGGGCTGGGGGGAATGGGGCAGAGGGACATGGGGCAGAGGGGAATGGGGCAGAGGGGAATGGGGCAGAGGGACATGGGGCAGAGGGACATGGGGCAGAGGGACATGAGGCAGAGGGACATGGGGCAGAGGGGAATGGGGCAGAGGGGAATGGGGCAGAGGGGAATGGGGCAGAGGGACATGGGGCAGAGGGACATGGGGCAGAGGGACATGAGGCAGAGGGACATGGGGCAGAGGGGAATGGGGCAGAGGGGAATGGGGCAGAGGGGAATGGGGCAGAGGGACATGGGGCAGAGGGACATGGGGCAGAGGGACATGAGGCAGAGGGACATGGGGCAGAGGGGAATGGGGCAGAGGGGAATGGGGCAGAGGGGAATGGGGCAGAGGGGAATGGGGCAGAGGGGAATGGGGCAGAGGGGAATGGGGCAGAGGGGAATGGGGCAGAGGGACTTGGAGCAAAGGGGATAGCGGGGCAGAAGGGAATGAGGTAGAGGGGCATGAGGCAGAGGAATAAGGTAGAGGGGCATGGGGCAGAGTGGCATGAGGTAGAGGGGCATGGGGCAGAGAGAGGGATAGGGAAAGGCACTTGGGGCAGAGGAACATGTGCCTTTTACCGAGCTCTGCTCTGCCTCAAACCTCTCTGCCCCGTATATCTTTTGCTGAAGTTCTGAATTTTCTCCAATGTTGAAGCATTTATGCAATTTGTTTTGAAATTTCCCATTAAATCTGTTTCCACTGCCCTTTCAGCGTCAGGGCTGCTTTCCCTATTATTGAGTTAGTACCTGTGTGAAATAAAGATAGCAATGAATTGTTTACAGATTGAAAGGGGAAGTTAAGGTTGATCATTAGCCTGGAAATTAGAACATTAATGCAGCACTTTTCAAATGCAGAGGCCTGGAATGTCTAATTTATTCGGCTGCATTTAATTTCTAACCCATCTTTCCATTATGGTCCATATGTGTATTAATTTTCTAGACATTTAAGAGCATGTATCTCCTACATAGATAATGAACAGATGGCAGTAAGTCACACAATGACTAAATCATATTAAACTGCATCAGCGCTCAAGGCAAACAGGATGCAACAAGAATATTTGGAGTCATTCCTAACTAGTCTTTTTAAATCAATTTGTTCTCTGTTGTTTCTCTGTTTCTGTTGCTGTTTTCAAGGAATTCACTTCCAACACAAACTTCATGAGATATTCTCACTTCCAACTTTCACTGCAAGCTAACAAGCCAGAGGGTTCATGATCATCAGTCCAGAACTTAATGAAGCAGTCCGCGATCAAAGGCATCAAGATCAGGGTAACATTCAGGCTTGGGTTGCTAAGTGACTGAATCCCTCAATATCAACATTCGTTGATCAGAAACTGAACCGGACTCGCCACATAAATACTGTGGCTACAAGAGTAGGTCAGAGGTTCGGAATCCTGCAGCGAGTAACTCACCTCCTGACTCCCCAAAACCTGTCCACCATCTACAAGTCACAAGTCAGGAATGTGATGTAATACTCTCCACTTGCCTGGATGGGTGCGGCTCCAACACCACTCAAGAAATTCAACACCATCCAGGACAAAGAAGCCTTCTTGACTGGCATCCAATTCAACGCCTTAAATATTCATCACCTCCACTACCGACGCACAGTGCCAACCGTGTGTACCATCTACAAGATGCACTGCAGCAACTCACCAAGGTTCGTTCGACAGCACCTTCTAAACCTGTGACATCTACCATCTAGAAGGGCAACTGATGCATGGGAACACAAGTTCACCTCCAAGTCACTCACCATCCTGACTTGAAAATATATCGCCTTCCTTCACAGTCGCTGGGTCAAAATTCTGGAACTCACTAACAGCACTGAGGGTGTACCTACACAGATTATGGTGATTCAAGAAGCAACTCACCACCACTTCTCTGAGGCAATAAGGTATGGTATATGGTATAAGGTTTGGGATATGGTATAAGGTATAAGATATAAGGTATAATATATAAGGTATACGGTATGGTATATGGTATGAGGTATGGTATAAGGTATAAGATATAAGGTATATGCTATAAGGTATGGTATTTGGTATATAATATAAGGTATGGTATATGGTATAAGGTATACGATATAAGGAATAATATACAAGGCATAAGGTATGGTATATGGTATAAGGTGTAAGGTATGGTATATGATATATGGTATAAGATAACCTAGCCCTCAAGGTTTGAATTCCAGAAAAGAATCTAAGACAAATGAAGGCATGGATGTCTGAGTAACCTGCTCTGCTGAATATAAATCTAACTTATAGACGTGGGATCAGAAATCCCACATCACAAAGGCCCCAAACAGGGTCATAGAGTCATAGAGGTTTACAGCATGGAAACAGGCCCTTCGACCCAATTTGTCCGTGCCGCCCTTTTTTTTTAAACCCCTAAGCTAATCCCAATTGCCCGCATTTGGCCCATATCCCTCTATACCCATCGTACCCATGTAACTATCTAAATGCTTTTTAAAAGACAAGGGTGGATCAGTCAAAGTGACAGTCAAATGTGAGGCTAAAACTCAACTAACTTCACTCCTGCCTCAACTCACCTGTTGCTGAAACCATTATTCATACCCTTGTTATCTCTAAACTTGACGATTGCGATGCACTCCTGGCCGGACTCCTATTTTCAGCTCAACTTCAGGAACAAACTTCAGCTCATCCGAAACCGGCTGCTCATATCCTGAACTTGCACCACGTCCTGAGCGCCCATCAGCCATCCTGCTCACTGATTCACATTGACTCCGGCTTTAAAGATTCATGATTGCTTCAAATCCTTCCATTAGCTCACCCTCCCTCACTCTGTAATCTCTTCAAGCCCTACAACATTCGGAGACCTCTGCTCTCCTCCAATTCCGCTCTCTCAAGCATTCCCGCTCTCGGTCACACCACCATTGGTGGCCGTGCCATCATGAGCCTGGGTCCCAAACTCAGGAATTCCTTCCTGAACATCGCTCCCTCCCTCTCCTCCCTTGAAGACTCTTCTTAAAACCTGCGTTTCAAACCAAACCTTTGCCTTAATATCTCCTGTGCGTTGATGTCAAAATTTGTTTGCGGACATATCCGTGAAGTGCCTGGTGATGTTTTATGGGGCTTGCAGTGGGTTACAAATACAACTGCAGCAGTTCAAGAAGTCAGCTCACCACCACCTTCACAAGGTCAATTGGCAATAAAGACTGAGTTAGCCAGTGACGCCCATGTACCAAAAATGAATAAAAAAGAGTTGTGAAAATCACAGCTCTCAATCACCCACAGATCAAGAACCAAAAGTAATAATAATAAGTAGGTGATGCGTCTTTGGACACTGGCTGAGGTATAAATGTTGGTCAGGAGACAAGAACATTTCTCTGCTTTACAGAATTATAGAATCCTACAGTGCAGAAGGAGGCCATTCGGCCCATCAAGTCTGCACCGACCACGATCACACCCAGGCTCTATCCCCATAAGCCCATGTATTTACCTCAGCTCGTCCCCCTGACAGTAAGGGGCAATTTAACATGGCCAATCTACCTAACCACTTTACTTCAATCACCTGTGGGGGGGTTGGTGAGAAACTTTTCCAAAGTTTCTTTTCCCTGATATTTGACCGTATTCCTTCCCTCAGTTTTGGTGAATCAGATTCCACCCTGGGCTAAAGTGTGTTCACTCCAACAGAGTTAAGAGGGTAATGGTGCCGGGAGGATTGTACAAATAGTGAAACTGGTCATCAGGGCAAGTGTGAGATGGGCATTGCAGGTCATTTTAACATTGACCCCAAACCTGTTCCGCATTGTACAGAACGGAAACGCATCACTGTCTAAAACGCAGCAGTTTCACCCTTTCTTCAAAGACCAATTTCACCCCCATAATTTTGAGATCAGAGGGAGAAGAGGAGAAAGGGGCAATGAAAGGGTTGCCTTTCCTCCAGGATTGTCCTGGAATCTCCAGAAATTGGAGATCCATTTCCAGGACACTGCTGTCTGCAATCCTGGAGAACAATCATTAGGACGGTAAAGTGGTAGTTTTGTTTTCATTTTCTTTGAACTTTTCCCTTTCTCAGATAGAAAAATATTGAAAATGGGAGTGTTATAAAGCGGAGGTTGATCCCCCCTCTGAGAACAAAAACCCAAAGAGGAGTACCTCGCCCTATAATCTATAAAAAGTGTGTGCGAAGTGGTGTGACCTACTCTTCTGCAACTTCTAGTGGTTAAATACAAAATAAATCATTGACACTCTCTCTAAAATCACCACGTAACAATTTATTTATCTAACTAACAGTGAGCAAATTAACTAAACTATTCACAAACCAAATAAATCCCTTCTATTAACTGTTCCTGAATAAAACAAGGCTCTAATGGAATGCTGTTCAAATAAATATAATTCCCATTCATTAACAAAAATAGAATTTAGTCACTCTCTAAACTACAACCGGGTTTTGTGTTTTCCAGAATATTCTGGGCTTTCTCTGTTGATTCTTCTGTCTGGAACTTCTTTGGTACCTTTGCTATCTAGATGGTGCTTTCTCTAAGACAGGGGTGAAGCTATGAGAGCCAGCGATTCTCTTTCAAGAGCTGAGAAATGTTAGCTCTGGCAGGTGGCAGTTGCTCTCCCTCTTTGTCCCACTGCCCCCTTCTTTTATACCCATGATGACATATCAATGTTTCCCACAATAGGATTGGTCCGAGGTTGTCAAAACTATCAGATTTAAATTTAATATGTTTTTGGTATCTAAGTGCTTGATTCAAATTGATTGGTTAAATTCAAAAGCCAGTTGCCTTGGTAACACTACTGGTTGGCCTTTCAATGCTAATGTTTCAGTTTGGGCTCTCTGTGTACTTGCATTTTAAATCTCTAAGCACAGGGAAAGCATCACCTTTTAACGGGACCACACAATGCTTTCCCCCCTAGCATTTGACAATTTTACAATCACCAAATTTTAACTTCCTGCCTCCCAACCTACAATGATCCTACCCAACTTCGCAACAGGAGAAGTAGCTGTTTGGCTGACACGCAAGGATGATCCAATTGGGGAATAAGTCTTTTTGCTTTCCAGTTGGTGTAGGAAGGCAGTAGGTCACAAGGATGGGTGTCTTG
Organism: Mustelus asterias; assembly: GCF_964213995.1. Lineage (NCBI taxonomy): Eukaryota > Metazoa > Chordata > Chondrichthyes > Carcharhiniformes > Triakidae > Mustelus > Mustelus asterias. The sequence goes on along the minus strand of NC_135811.1, from coordinate 4,222,475 downwards.
GTGAACTAATGGCAGGAGCGTGGGGACAAGTCATGTGATGAAACTGCCAGGAATGCATTTAATCATAGTTGGCAACCTGAAACGCAGATCAGAATAATCAGATGAATAAAAATGAAGCATCTTACCAAAATTGAGAGATTGCAGAGCTCTGAGATGCAGAGGGATCTGGACGTCCGAACGCATAAATTGTAAAAGGTTAGTCTCCAGGTTCAGCAAATAATGAGGAAAGCTAATCATAGAAACCCTACAGTACAGAAAGAGGCCATTCGGCCCATCGAGTCTGCACCGATCACAATTCCACCCAGGCCCTACCCCCATATCCCTACATATTTTACCCGCTAATCCCTTTAATCTACACATCCCCTGACACTAAGGGGCAATTTTAGCATGGCCAATCAACCTAACCCACACATCTTTGGACTGTGGGAGGAAACCGGAGCACCCGGAGGAAACCCACGCAGACACAAGGAGAATGTGCAAACTCCACACAGTGACCCAAGCCGGGAATCAAACCCAGGTCCCTGGAGCTTTGAAACAGCAGTGCTAACCACTGTGCTACCGTGCTGTCCTGGCAATAATAGAATGTTATTGTTTATTGTGAGGGGAATGGATTACAGAAGTATACTTCAGTTGCACAGGGCATTTAGCTGTGATTTTATTGAATGGCGGAGCAGGTTTGAGGGGCCGAGTGGCCTACTCCTGCCCCTAATTCACATGTTTGTATGTTTGATGGGTCAAATTCCTAGAATTCCTGCCCTAACAGCACTGTGGGTATACTTACTCCACTCACACTGCAGCGGTGCAAGAGGACAGCTCACCACCACCTTCTCAAGGGCGATCAGCAACACCAATATCCCATCAACAAATAAAAAAATCAGCCCTCCAGCCTGTTCCATCATTCAATAAGATCCTGGCTGATCTGATTGTAACCTGATTTATCAACACCTTAATATTCTTTCACCCTCTTGCTCATCTAGAATCTATCTAGCGCTGCCTTTAAAACATTCAGAGACTTCGCTTCCACTGCCTTTTAAGGAAAAGAGTTCCAAAGACTCACCGCCCTCTTGAGAGAAAAAGAATTCTCCTCATCTTGGTCCTGAATGGGTGACCCTTATTTCCAAACAGAGACCACGAGTTTTAGATTCTCCAATCAGAGGAAACATCCTCTCCACATCCACTCTGTTAATACCCCTCAGGATCTTATATGTTCCAATCAAGTCGCCTCTTACTCTTCTAAACTCCAGTAGCTAGTTGTCCAGCCTTTCCTCATAAAATAACGTGCCCATTCCTGGTAGGGAACCTTCTCTGAACTGCTTATAATGCATTTACAACTTGCCTTAAATAGGGAGACCAATTCTGTGCACAATATCCCATATGTGCCCCTCGCGCCTGCTCCACCATTCATAGAAATCATAGAAACCCTACAGTGCAGAAGGAGGCCATTCGGCCCATCGAGTCTGCACCGACCACAATCCCACCCAGGCCCTACCCCCACATATTTACCCACTAATCCACGCATCTCAGGACTCTAAGGGGCAATTTTTTAACCTGGCCAATCAACCTAACCCGCACATCTTTGGACTGTGGGAGGAAACCGGAGCACCCGGAGGAAACCCACGCAGACACGAGGAGAATGTGCAAACTCCACACAGACAGTGACCCGAGCCGGGAATCGAACCCGGGACCCTGGAGCTGTGAAGCAGCAGTGCTAACCACTGTGCTACCGTGCACAGTTGAGTCCTTTAAAACTCAGCCGCTTGGTCTGTGGTGCTGCTGCCACGATACCCTTGGTGAAGGACATTGAAGTCCCCATCCAGAGTACAGTCTGTGCCTTTGCCGCCCTCCAAGTGGTGTCCAACATGGAGGAGCATGGATTCATCAGCCAGGGGTGGGGGGCGAGGAGGGGGGGAGGGTACTCCCAGGGCAACTCTCTCCCTCCCGATGGTATACCACAGTGCCGCCCACACTGCAGGAATGTAATGTGGTGTCTGGGACAGTATCTGTAAGGTATGATTCTGTGAGAATGACTATGTCAGGCTGTTGCTTGACTAGTCTGTGGGATAGCTCTCCCAATTTTGGCACTAGCTCCCAGATGTTAGTGAGGAGATCTTTGCAGGGTTGACAGGGCTGGGTCTGCAGTTGTTTCCGGTGCCTGGGTCAATGCCGGGTGGTCCATCCGGTTTCATTCCTTTGGGACTTTTTAGCGGTTCAATATAACTGCATGTCTCGCTCAGCCATTTCAGAATCAGCCACATTGCTGTGGCTCTGGAGTCACATGTAGGCCAGACCAGGTAAGGACGGCAGATTTCCTTCCCTAAAGGGCATTAGTGAACCAGATGGGTTTTTAGGGCAATCAACAATGGTTTCATGGTCATCGTTAAACTTTTAATTCCAGATGTTATTTATATTGAATTCGAATTGCACCATCTGCTGCTGGGACTTGTATCTCTGGATTAATGGTACAGCGAGATTACACCACCACTGCCTTGCCTGGCCTAACCCTGCTCAGAACTCTTATATTCATATGTATGTGGGTATAACATCAATAAATTATCCAGACACAAGGAAGCTGGGAATAAAGAGAGGCTAGAGGTGCCTATTAAAAAATGAGAGATTGATATTGTGAAAACCAGAAGATAAACAAATAAATAATAATTAAATATAAAAAATATTGGTAAAGAGGGAAGGGCTATGAACAAATTCATTAGAATTCTGCAAAGGAACTTGCTCCAAGCTCGTACATCACAGAAAATGAGGATAAACAAGTGGGGACAACAGTCTGGTAGCAAGATAAATGGAGGCACAGCTATAATACAGTTTGCGCATCAATCTTTCCCTAGGTCCCTCGTCAGCTGAGATATCAGAGCGGTGAAAATTAAAAAGAAAATAGAAAGCAGCATGCCTGTATCCAGGGCCCAGCATTCATCTTCACCTGGGTATCGATTGAGATTCCAGCCGGAGACCTCAGTGTTGACCCAGCCCGGTGAAAATCAATGGCCAGGAGCTCGGAGGTGGACGGCAATTAATCAAGCGTGGGGCACAGAAACGCAGAACTTGTTCAAGTGAAAATCAGCAACAACTTCCAGCCTCTTTTCTCGTCTCCAACCTTCTCCCTCTGGTTTCCTGTCTCAGGATGGGGAGGCGATGGCCTAGTGGTATTATTGCTAAACTATTCATCCAGAAACTCAGCTAATGCTCTGGGGACCTGGGTTCGAATCCTGCCATGGTGGAATTTGAATTCAATTTTTAAAAATCTGGAATTAAGAATCTACTGATGACCATGAAACCATTGTCGATTGTTGGAAAAACCCATCTGGTTCACTAATGTCCTTTCGGGAAGGAAATCTGCCATCCTTACGCGGTCTGGCCTACATATGACTCCAGACAACAATGTGGTTGACTCTTAACCGACCTCGGGCAACTAAAGATGGGCAATAAATGCTGGCCAGCCAGAGACGCCCATATCCCATGAATGAAAATATTTACAAAACTCTGTTCCCGGAGCTGGGATTTACCTGGAGGGATTTGTTTCCTCCAACACCTTTCCTAGTGGCCATTCCTCACGTGTACATATAAGTAGCTGCAGGTTATTTGACCATGACGATGTTTGACCCTTTCTCGCCTGATCAGCACCCACAATAACTACCGAATGATTTGATTTGATTTATTATTGTCACATGTATTAGCATACGGTGAAAAGTATTGTTTCTTGCACGCTATACAGACAAAACATACCCTTCATAGAGAAGGAAAGGAGAGAGTGCAGAATGTTTTGGTACAGTCATAGCTAGGGTATAGAGAAAAGTCAACTTAATGTGAGGTAGGTTATTCAAACATCTGATGGTAGCAGGGGAGAAGCTGTTCTCGAGTCAGTTGGTACATTACCTCAGACTTTGTATCTTTTACCGCTGGAAGAAGGTGGAAGAGAGAATGTCTGGGGTGTATGGGGTCCGTAATTATTCTGGCTGCTGCTTTGCCGAGGCAGCGGGAAGTATAGACAGAGTCAATGGATGGGAGGCTGGTTTGTGTGATGGATTGGGCTACATTCACGACTTTTTGTAGTCCCTTGCAGTCTTGGGCAGAGCAGGAGCCAAACCAAGCTGTGATACAACCAGAAAGAATGCTTTCTATGGTGCATCTGTAAAAGTTGGTGAGAGTCGTAGCTGACATGCCAAATTTCCAGGAGTGACCCCCTGGTTGAGGGATTGCATATTGTCTGCAATGCTGGATATACACTCCATCCAATTTGCACCAATGTTGAGCTCAGCGGGATAGCAATATGTGCCGGGTGTAAAATAAGCACTCAATCCTGCGGGTTTCTCTCTCAGTGAATTAGTTCAAATCACCACCTTGGGAGTGGGAATCTTGCCTGATTGTTGCTCCCTTTTCAGTCCATGGGAGAGAGCATTGCCCCTGGGACAGATCAATCTCTGAAGCTGGGGTCTAACTGGTTCAGTTTCTGGTCAGTATACTTAGCCACTGAATGGCTATGGGGAAGACATTGGATGCTCCTCTGCTCCTCAAGCTAGCTCCTAGAAACCAGCATTACTAAAGGAAGACTCACCAAGAAGATACCAGCCTCTGTGTTAAAAGGCTGTGGATTCAAGCATCACCCTGAAATTTGAACCCAGAAATCTGACTAACACTTGCTGTGCAGTACTGAGGGAGCACGGCACTGTCTATGGTCATAGTCATTATGGCACAGAAGGAGGCCATTTGGTCCATCAAGTCCTCACTTGCTCTCTGCAGAGAATCCCAATCTGTCCCATTTCCCCCGCTCTATTCCTGTATCTCTGCAAGACTATTTCCCTCCAGTGTCCATTCAATTTCCTTCTGAAATCCTTGATAATCCCCACTTCTAGCCTTCCCGTAGGGAGAGAGTCTTTTTGTTGAGATCTTACACCAAGGCTGCCTTTGCCTATCCTGGTGTGAGGAATAAAATCTCATGACACCAGTTGAAGAGCAGGAGTTATCCTGTGTCCTGGCCAATAATTACCCCTCCACCAACAGCATTATGACAGGTTATCTGATCTCTTATCTCACTGTTGGTGGGTATTTTTTGCATGAATTGTCTGCTGCATTTCTTTAAATTGTGTCCTAGGCCCAAACATCTTCAACTACTTCATCAATGACCTTCCATCCATCACAAGTTCAGGAATGGTGATTTTTACTGACATTTGTAGGGGAGGCAATGGCCGGTTGGTATTATCGAGACTATTAATCCAAAAACTCAGCTAATGTTCTGGGGGACCCGGGTTCGAATCCCGCCACATGCAAGTGGAGGAATTTGAATTCAATAAAAAGTATCTGGAATTAAGAATCTACTGATGACCATGAAATCATTCGATTAGGTTGACTGATAAGAGACAGGGTCAAGCGAAGGGGAGGAACTAAGCTTACAGGGAAAACATACAGTTCTCTTTTATTTTAAAAGTCAGTTTCTGCTGGGTTCTGAAAAAAGCAATTGATGTCTTTCTGTTTCTGTCTCTGTCTGGAGGCTGCTGTTTGGGGCTGTCAGAATACAGGTGTCAATCTCTCTCTCTCTCCCCTGAGGTGTTCAAAAAGCTCTGGAACTATTAACAAATGCAAGCACATTTGAAGAGAAGTATAAGTCTATAAGAGGAATATTGCTTGAATTGGAACTAATAGAGATAGGTTAGCAGTTAAGAATTTTATCTTGTTATGTTTAAGTATTTCAATTGGTAAAGTTAAGCTAATTCATTTGTTAAAGTTTGTTTGATAAAAGCTTCCTAGTGGATCAATAGAATCACACCTTGAGTGAAACACCTTATCCTCACGTTCATGCCAAAACAGAAAACTGTTATGATCTAGTTGGGCTTTATAACATAGTTTGGGGTTTTTAATCTTGTACCATCTACAAGATGCACTGTAGGAACTCAACAAGGCTCCTTCGACAGCGCCCTCAAAACACATGACCTCTACCACCGAAGAACAACAGAGGCAGCAGATGCTTGGGAACACCGCCACCTGGAGGTTCCCCCCCAAGTCACTCACCATCTTGACTTGGAAATATATCACCGTTCCTTCACTGTCATTGGGTCAATATCCTGGAACTCCCTCCCCAACCGCACTGTGGGTGTACCTACACCACAGGAACCACAACAGGTTCAAGAAGGCAGCTCACTACCCCCTTTGAAGGGAAATTAGGGATGGGCAATAAATGCTGGCCAAACTCTCCACCACCTTCTTGAAGGCAATTGGCAATAGGCATTAATCACTGGCCTTGCCAGAGATACTCACATTCCAGGAATGAATAAAGATATATGACAAGAGTCAAAATATTAAACTGGCTTTGGGAAATCACAAAGTGAAAGAAAATGTTTAAATCATATTCCCCCAAACTATTCCACTTCTAATGAGACTCTTGGTCTCTATGGTTTGTGCTTTAGTAAATAACTGGAGAAAGATCGTCTGAACTGAATTGGTTCCATTATTGCCCTTCCTCCCTTCTCGAGAGATTCCCAGAGAAACCACCAGCAACCTTTAGTTGCCAACCTGTCAATCGGCTCACTGTCTGGAGGGTATAAATGATTTGAGATCGTCTAATTAGTTTGGTTGGCTCTCACCAGCTCTGCTGCACAAGTTCCCTGGAGAATGGGCCAGGAAGCTGAAGGCACCGTCTTATTTAGACAGACTCTGAGAATTGAGAGAAAGGAAAATGAGAGCCAGAGGAGACAGGATCTCAGTCTCGCTCTGCTCATAGGCACGCTCACTCTCAATGTGAAGTGGTTACGAGATTTTGCGATTAAAACACAACACAAAAGAATATTCCACTCTCTAACCTGCATAACAACTGCAGCCAATTTGACTAAATCCTTCACAGGAAATAATCAAAAGTCATCAACCTGAAACATCCACGCTGTTTCTCTGTTCCGCCTGAGCTGAGCTGCTGTGTGCTTCCTGCATTTTCCGATTTCATGGCATAAATATATTGATTCTGAATTGTAAAGAGGGACAAAATGATGAATGCCAGTAAGGGTGGGGCGGGGGATCCTGAACTTCAGGGTCCATGTTAGAGACAGAAACCAATCAAAAATAGAAGAGGTTAAACCGACATTGTTGAATGTTGTTCAATTTATCCTGGGGAGGGGCAAGGAGAAACTTTGGAGAACCTCTTCCGGAGGATAAACATGGCTGAATTTCCTTAGCCTCCTGAGAAAGCAGAGGTGCTGGTGGGCTTTCTTAACTATACCATTGGCATGGAGGGACCAGGATAGGTTGTTGGTGATCTGGACACCTAGAAACTTGAAGCTCTCGACCATTTCCACTTCATCCCTGTTGATGTAGACAGGTGCATGTCCCCCACTACGCTTCCTGAACTTGATGACTATCTCTTTTGTTTCATTGACATTGAGGGAGAGATTATTGTTGTTGCTCCAATTCACCAGATACTCTATTGCTTTCCTGTACTCCATCTCATCATTGTTTAAGATGAGCAAACTGATCATCACTGATACTGAGTTTTTAAATATTGACCAGTCCACTGACTCGAAGCAGTCCCGTAAGAGATCATCCAATTCCTCAGACCAACATTGCATTAAAGAAAATCATACATTCTCCCACTTCAGTTTTTGCTTGTAAGCTGGGAGCAGGAGCACAGCCTTGTGGTCTGATTTGCCAAAGTGTGGGTGGGCAATAGAGCGGCGGGCATGTTTGATATTTGTGTAGCAGTGGTCCAGGATGTTTGACCCTCTGGTGGAACAGGAGACATGTTTTGAATAGTCCCACCTCGTTTCATTTGTTCTTCCAATATCCTTTTGACAGATATCTACCACTTTTACCTGGTCTTACCTACCTATGATTCCAGACCCAGAGCAATGTGGTTGAATATTAACAACCCTCTGAAATGGCCAAGCAAGCCTCTCTGAAACTGCTGAAAGAAGTTACATCACAATAAGAAGTCTCACAACACAATAAGAAGTCTCACAACACCAGGTTAAAATCCAACAGGTTTATTTGGAATCACGAGCTTTTGGAGCGCTGCTCCTTCATCAGGTGAATGGAGTAGGTTCACAAACATGGCATATATAGGCAAAGATACAATTGTAAGATTTTGATTTGATTTGATTTATTGTCACATGTATTAGTATACAGTTTCTTGTGTGCCATACAAAGGATACCGTTCAGAGAAGGAAATGAGAGAGTGCAGAATGTAGTGTTACAGTCATAGCTAGGGTGTAGAAAAAGATCAACTTAATGCAAGGTAAGTCCATTCAAAAGTCTGACAGCAGCAGGGAAGAAGCTGTTCTTGAGTCGGTTGGTATGTGACCTCGGATGTTTCTATCTTTTTCCCCGACGGAAGAAGGTGGAAGAGAGAATAACGGTTGGAATGCGAGTCTTTACGGGTACAAACAGTGCGAGTGGAGAGAGGGATAATCACAGGTTAAAGAGATGTGAATTGTCTCAAGGCAGGACAGTTAGTAGGATTTTGCAAGCCCAGCCAAATGGTGGCGGTTACAGATATTGTGACATGAACCCAAGATCCTGGTTGAGGCCATCCTCATGTGTGCGGAACTTGGCTATCAGTCTCTGCTCAGCGACTCTGCATTGTCGTGGGTCTTGAAGGCTGCCTTGGAGAACGCTTATTCGAAGATCGGAGCTGAATGCCTTTGACTGCTGAAGTGTTCCCCGACAGGAAGGGAACACTCCTGCCTGGTGATTGTCGCACGGTGTCCGTAAGTCCCCATAAGACCCCAGTTCAACGCCAGCATTTCCACATCATGGCTACATCACAGGGACTGCAGCAGTTCAAGAAGGCAGCTCACCACCACCTTCTCCAGGGCAATTTATTTATGGGCAATAAATGCTGGCCTAACCAGTGGCACTCAAATACCAGGAACATGTTCTTAAGAATCTTCATATAGAGAGGGCAAGAGGTAAAGGTGGATAAAGGGGAACTTGCAGATGTGGATCATAGAATCATAAAATCCATAGAGTGCCATTCGGCCCATCGAGTCTGTGCCGGCCACAATCCCAGCCAGGCCCTTTCCTCGTCACCCCATTTATTTATCCCACTTAGGGGCAATTTAGCATGGGCAATCAAACTAACCCACACATTTTGGAGTGTGGGAGGAAACCAGAGCACCCGGAGAAAACCTACACAGACACAAGGAGAATGTGCAAACTCCACACAGTGACCCGAGCTGGGAATCAAACCCGGTCCCTGGCGCTGTGAGGCAGCAGTGCTGACCACTGTGCCACCATGATGCTCCACTATGCCACCGCACCGCCCCACTGTGCCACTGCGTTGCCCCATTCAGAGCCAAAATGCACCCTCTTCAGCAGGAGTCACTAGACAGCGAGGAAACGCTGGCCTGGCCTTTTCTACTCTCCATAACTCAGGTCAACTGTTTTATAAAGTGACACCTTGGTTAGAGTCAGCAAACACAGCACTGAGGAACTCTCAACTGGGATTCTCGTCAAACGCTTCCCTACTTTATGGGTGCTGTATAAATGCAACCCACTTCCTGTTTGGTGATTATTAAACCTTTTTGCACTAATGAGGAATCAGATCTTAATGTATCCGAGGGCCGGGTATTAGCTTTGGACAAGTGGGTGAGGACAGAGAATTTTAATGTTTGAGAGATGGCGCAGAAAAGGATGGTTCCAGGGATGAGAAACTTTAGTTTCAAGAATGGATTGGGAAAGTTGGGATTATTCTGCTGATTAAGATCAAATTTGACAGAAGTGTTCAAAATCTGGACAAAGCAGATAGAGAGGAACTGTTCCCATTGGTGAAAGGAGAAACAGAGGACATGGATTTATGGGGATTGGCGAAAAGAACTAAAGACACCGTGAGGAAAAACACTTTTCCGCAGGGAGTGGTTAGGATCTGGAAGGGAGTGCCTGAGAGCGTGGTGGAGACAGATTCAATCAAAACTTTCAACAGGACATTGCATGATGACTGGGAGGGAAATGTTCTGTTCTGGCTCACGGAGAAAGTGCAGGGGGCTAGCTGCGTTGCTTTTACAGAGAACTGGCCCAGACTGAGCTGGAAGGGCTCCTCCTGCGAGGTCACCGTTCTCCGATTCTATGTGGAGGATTAAACTGGGAGTGAAGGGAGGGAGGAGGTCACCATTTTCAAAATGGAAGCTCGGCCGTCACTCTGGAGAAACAAGCACAAATCGGATGGTTATTAGATGGAAAATGGCTGCCTTCTACAAGAATAGAGCATGAGGCTGAGTGAAACATGACCCGTTTGGTTTATCTGAACCTTTCCATTTCCAAAAATCCACAAAGAATATGGAATAATAATTGGAATATCCTGGGGAAAATTAGTGCCAGAAAATGCATTTGATGGGCTAAATGGCCTACTTCTAGTCTGAAACTTCTACAATGGGCGGCACGGTGGCACAGTGATTAGCACTGCTGCCTCACAGTGCCAGGGACCTGGGGTCGATTCCTGGCTTGGGTCACTGTTGTTCATCCAGCAGTAAGGATACTTCAGTTGCAAGCAAAAGAATTAACTTCAGAAAGTAAATCAAAGGAAAAGGTTCAATGGAGAAACTTCAGTACTCCAACACTTGGGGCCACACCTTGGGCCATACAAGCTCCCCACAATCCCCATCTGGTTTCTATTTATACCAGGTCAGCTGACCACATCATTTTGCCATTGGTTACATTATAACAACTGTGTGGAGTCTGCGCATTCTCCCCGTGTCTGTGTGGGTTTCCTCCGAGTCCTCCGGTTCCCTCCCACAGTCCGAAAGACGTGCTGGTTAGGGTGCATTGTAAGAAGTCTCACAACACCAGGTTAAAGTCCAACAGGTTTATTTGGCAGCATTAGCTTTCGGAGCCCCAAGCCCCTTCTCCATGTGAGGATTCGTGTTCACATCTAGGGTGTGAACACAGCAGGCAGTCCATTTCACACCCCAACCACTCTCTGAGTAAAGAACCTACCTCGGACATCCTTCCTATATCTCACACCATGAACCTTATCGTCCGGACTATTAAAATACAGCCTAGAGAAAGAAAAACTAAGGAACTAAGAGGTCCGGTGCGGGGGGTGATATAAATGCCGACTTGGTATAAATAGAAACCAGATGGGAACCAAGGTGTGGCCCCAAGTGTTGGATTACTGAAGTTTCTCCATTGAACCTTTTCCTTTGATTTACTTTCTGAAGTTAATTCTTCTTTTGCTTGCAATTGAAGTATCCTTACTGCTGGATGAAAAACAGTGACCCAAGCCAGGAATCGAGCCCAGGTCCCTGGCACTGTGAGGCAGCAGTGCTAATCACTGTGCTACCATGCTGCCCATTGTAGAAGTTTCAGAAAGTCTAGGGTGCATTGGCCATGCTAAATTCTCCCTCAGTGTACCCGAACAGGCACCGGAGTGTGGCGACTGGGGGATTTTCACAGTAACTTCATTGCAGTGTTAATGTAAGCCTACTTGTGACACTAATAAATAAGCATCCAAATCTTTCTCAAATGATTCCAGCAATACTCCACCCAGTCGTCAGGTCCGTGTGATTGTTGCTAGGGTAAGAGACTAATGAAATCCTAAATTTAACTTCCACCAGTTCAAACTTACCGTGTTGATGCCTGAAGCTAATCTGAAAGAACAATTGGGTTTCTGTTGAAAAGGATTGAGACTTTATCAGCAGAATTCTCCTGACTCAAAGCGTTGGCAGGCACAGAGTGAGGGTTATTGTATCCCCTGGGACTGGGTACAAGATGACGAGAGTGGCTCAGATACTCATTTCATGAGCCAGAATGGAGCCTCAGCAGCTCCAACTCTTGCACAAATTAAATTCTGCTGCGGAGAAAAGTCAATGTTCATAAAACAAAAGGTTTCGGGTTCGGCGGCCGACCAATCACAATCAAAGCAAAACAACAACAACTTGTATTTATATAGCATCTTTAACATAAAAGGACCTCCAAGGCACTTTACAGGAATGTTCTGGAATAAAGTATGAGCCCCACAAAGATATATTAGAGCAGTGATCAGAAAGAGGTGGGTTTGAAGGAGTGTCTTAAAGACAGAAAGAGGGATGGCGAGGTTCGGGAAGAGAATTCCAGAGCTTAGGGCCCAGGAAGCTGATTGCCAATTGTGGAATTGTTAAAATAAGGAATGCTCAAGAAGTCAGAATTCTTGGTATGTAAAGGGCTGGATTTTCTGGCCGTACTCACCCCAATGCCAGAAAATTCCGCCCGAGGTCAGCAGACCTTTCCATGGTCCGTGTCCCGCCCGCTACGATTTACATGGCGGGTGGGATGGGAACATTCCACCCATAGAGTGGTGTGGGGAGGTGTTAGTGAGGCTGGAAGAGATTACAGTAAAAGGGAGAGACAAGGCCATGGAGTGATTTCTGAACAAGGAGAATTTTAAATCCGAGCTATGGCTTGACTCGGAGCCGATGTGAGTCAGCATGTGCTGGGGAGACTGGTGAATGTGCCCAGCGAGGAATGTGCTGGAATAGTTAAGTCTGGAAGGAAGAGGGGCCAGGCGGAGGGTTTCAGCAGCAGGTGAGTTGAGACAGGGTTAAAGTTGGACAATGTTAGAGATGAGAGTAGCCAGTCTTTGCGACAGCACAGATGTGGTCTGAAGCTCCTCTTATGGTCAAATACAATACCAAATTTGGTTCAGCCTCAGATAGTTACAGGGACAGGGTTGGAGAGTTTGTATCGGAGAACAATGGCTTCTGATTTCCCAATATTTAATCGGAGGAAATACTGGGTACAAGCAGTCAGTGCAGAGAGGTCACAAGAGTTGGTGGTGAGGTAGTGCTGGGTATTTTCAGCATTGATATGGAAACTAGCACCATGATGATGAGTGTCAGAATGAAGGGGTCAGGGGTCAATCCTTGGCAACACCCGAGCTAACAGTGCATGATAAAACTCCTCGAGGCCAGGGTCCCTTCACCAAATTCCCTTTATTTGTAAACTTATCTCTGCTCCGAAGAGTGCTTCAGGTACAGAGTCAGAATGCAGAGTATCAGTGGTCCTGGCACTCCTCATTATATACACAGGTGAGGCTCCCTGATTGGGCAGGCAATCATGACCTCAATCAGGGAACTTTATTTGTGTCCAATCAAATAAACGAAATCAAATTAACTCAGGGACAACTCAAAAAGGGGCAGCTCCCGAAAAGGAGGGGAACCGCCCAAGACAAAAGACAAAGCGGAAAGGAAATTTTAAAAATTAAAATGTGATTAAGGGGGTCAATAATACACCCCAGTCCCTGCGGTGTCCAGCGGGCATGGAAGGCTTCAGTGGTGCCCTCGGACATCGCATGCTCCCTCTCCAGGGACACCCAGCCACGAATATAGCCGTGGTAGAGGGACAGACAGTCAGGTTGGACGACCCCCTCGATACCTCAATCAAGGAGCTCATACTTCAAGAGGCCCACTTCATGAGCCTCGCTGAGGTCATTACAGTGCAGGAGCAGGAAGAGAAGCCAGTGATACTCTGGCTCCATCAAAATAAATATGAATGAAACCAGGAAAGTCCCACAGACAGCAGCAGAGACCTGCTGAAGCAGAATGTGTGGGCCAACACGGCAAAGACTGAAGATAGATGGAGAAAGATGAGGAGGGACAGTTTATCTTAATCACACTCACACAGGATGTCACTATGACTTTGGTAAGAGCCATTTCAGTACTGTTCCATACTGGGAGAGGAAACCTGATTGGAGGGATTTAAACATGGAATGTCCAGAAAGATGGGAATCGATTTGGGAGACAACGCATTCATGGTCTTTGATAAGAAATGGGCGATTTGAAATGGGGCAGTAACTTACATATGAAGATGTGAATTAGGAGCAGGGGTAGGCCACTCGGCCCCTCAAGCCGTGCTCCGCCATTCAGTAAGATCATGGCTGATCTGATTGTAAACTCAACCCCACATTCCTGCCGACCCCCCCCATAACCTTTCACCCCCTTGTTAATCAAGAATCTATCAAGTTCCACCTGAAAAATATTCAGACTCTGCTTCCACTGCCTTTTGAGAAAGAGAGTCCCAGCGATTCACGACCCTCAGAGAAAAATATTCTCCTCATCTCTGTCTTAAATGAGCAACCCCTTATTATTAAATAGTGACCCTTATTTCTGGATTCTCTAACAAGAGGAAACATCCTCTCCACATTCATCCTGTCAATATCCCTCAGGATCTTAAAGGTTTTGCTCAAGTTGTCTCTCTTCTAAACTCTTGTGGAAACAAACCCAGCTTGTCCAACCTTTCCTCATAAGACAACCCGTCCATTCCTGGTATTAGTCTAGTAAACCATCTCTGAACTGCTTCTAACATGTTTACATCCTTCCTTAAAGAAGGAGGCCAATACTGTACACAATACTCCTGCTGTGGTCTCACCAATGCCCTGAACAACTGAAGGATAACCATCTACTTTTGTATTCAATTGCCCTTATAATAAACAAAAACATTCTATTGGCTTTCCGAATTACTTGTACTTATATACTAACCTATTATGAATAATGCACTAGGACATCCAGATCCCTCTGCACCTCAGAGCTCTGAAATCTCTCACTATTTAGACAATAAGCTTCTTTTTTCTTTCCCAAATGGACAACTTCACATTTACCCACATTATACTCCACGTGCCAGATTTTTGCCCACCCACTGAACCTATGTGCTTTTGTAGCCTCCTTAGAGCCTCTTTGCAGCTTACTTTCCTACCTATCTTTTTTAAAGTTTTAAAATTTATTTATTAGTGTCATAAGTAGGCTTACATAAACACTACAGTGAAGTTACTGTGAAAATCCCCTAGTCGCCACATTCTGGTGCCTGTTCAGGTACACTGTGGGAGGAAACCGGAGCGCCCGGTGGAAACTCACGCAGACACGGGGAGAACATTCAGACTCCGCACAGTGACACAAGCTGGGAATTGATTCCGAGTCCCTGGAGTTGTGAGACAGCAGTGCTAACCACTGTGCCGCCCTGACACTGTGCGGAGTGTCGTCAGTTACCTCGAGAGCTTCAGTCCCTTCATCCAAGTCATTCATGTAAATAGTAAGAAGTTAAAGCCCAGCGTTGATCCTCGTGGAAAGGAGGGATTAAGGGTTGGGTTGGATTTTTTCCCAAGAGGAGGGATGATGACAGCAGATTTGAAGGGTGGGGGAAATAAATTTTGAATCCAGGATAAAGCCCATTTTGGAGGGGCAAATGAGCTGGAAATTACATGGGTGTGATCATTGGGATGGGGGCAGAATTCGGTCTGGAATTAGTGACATTTCCCAGAATGGCCTGCCTGGGATCACACCCAGAGTGAGTATTTGGGGACTGGGTATCAGAAGGAAGTCAGACGGCAACTGGGAAATGACGTCCCCCTGGAACCCCTCCAGGAGAGAAAGGCCAAGCCAACTTTGTACCAGTGGACCCAACTCTGACTCAATTTCAGCCCCTTCCTCCTAGAAGCAGGATTAGGCTGTTGAGTTGGATGATCAGGCATGATCGTGATGAATGGCGGAGCAGGCTCGAAGGGCCAAATGGCCTCCTCCTGCTCCTATCTTCTATGTTTCTGCTTCAGATTATATTCAATTTCAGTAACCAAATTATTGGTGGCAGTATTAAACAACATTAGCAGTCAATAAGACCCTTACTAGGAAGAACCAGCAACACCGTACTTAATAAAACATTTATAGTTCATACAATATTAATGTTCAAGTGGAAAAGAAAGGCATGAGCGTTCATATATTTATATCTGTAAACTAATTTCAGAAGGCAATTACATTTCCATTATAAATATTCTGAACTTGGAACCAACAAAGCTCCCAGCAAAATTGCAACTAAAAAGAGATTTCTCTACATCTAACTCTAACACAACTTGTGCTGTACGGCTGGCTGGTCAGAGAGGTGAGGTGTATCAGTGCCAGGGAATCAAAACTCTAACTATTTCTTCAGCTGCCGCCACTAAGGATTTCAAGTCTGGAATCACATCAGCTTCACACTCCAATAATTCCTTCGAGCTCAACTCCAACAAAGATCTTTTCAGCCTTGACAGCTCGTGTGACCCTGGAGAGCCACAGCTTTTTGGGGGAAAGAGGGTTCCCGATTTCCACTGCCCTTCATCAGAGGAAGTGTTCTGGACCGCCTCCCCCCCACCCCACCGCGTCCCCCAACAGAGGGTAGTGGTTTCTATTGTCAAAAATATTTGATCAATAACCTCTCTCCCCCCAACACACTGTATTACTGACTGTATCTCTACTGATGTTAATACAGCTCCCTCACACTGTCGCTCACTAACCCGTTAATCCAGCTCCCTCACACTGTCATTCAGTAACCCCTCTCCCCCCAGCACCGTGTTACTGACTGTATCTCTACTGATGTTAATCCAGCTCCCTCACACTGTCACTCAGTATCTCCTCACCCCAGCACCCTGTGTTATGAACTGTATCTCTACTGATGTTAATCCAGCTCCCTCACACTGTCACTCAGTAACCCCTCTCCCCCAGCACCCTGTGTCACTGACTGTATCTCTACTGATGCTAATCCAGCTCCCTCACACTGTCACTCAGTAACCCCTCTCCTCCAGCACCCTGTGTCACTGACTGTATCTCTACTGATGCTAATCCAGCTCCCTCACACTGTCACTCAGTAACCCCTCTCCTCCAGCACCCTGTGTCACTGACTGTATCTCTACTGATGCTAATCCAGCTCCCTCACACTGTCACTCAGTAACCCCTCTCCTCCAGCACCCTGTGTCACTGACTGTATCTCTACTGATGCTAATCCAGCTCCCTCACACTGTCACTCAGTAACCCCTCTTACAATGGGTTCCAAAATCAATCATTGGCTGGCACACACACTCTGGGGTCCAATAACGACAGTTCATATCTAGGTTATTGATGGGATGATCTGCCAGCGTTCCTGCTGTCGACTATTATCCAGTGACTGACGGTGTGTAATCGGAACGTTAGACCAGGATTGATCTTGGCTCGGAGTCCATTTACAGTTAAATAGCGAGCATTAAGTTCACTCACGTGGGAGAGATCAGAAAGTGGCACTGGAACCGTTTACCTAGCAACAGGAAGGGGAATAGACTGAGAATGTTAATAATTCTCTGTGAGGTTATCTTACCTTGGAGTCATACTGAGATGCACCAGGCATGATCAGAATGACGGACTGGGGAGAAGCTGCTGTAACCGATCGATCAAAGCTGCACAATATGTATTAATACTTGTTGAGTGGCAGTAATGACAGTCTTTTACCAGAGAAGCCAGGTGTAGGGCGGAGACACAGTGCAGGAAGCTCCAAGGTTGGATAGAGCAGGGGAGGTGGCAAATGTGCAGTCTTATCACACACAATGTATAATTAACAGCAGGCAGTCCCAGTGTGCTGTTCACTCAGCGAGCTGTTGGCCCTTCCACCTCCCGCTGTAGATTCTGCATTAATAAACACTACTGACTCCTCACAAAGGAGCAGACTCACATAAACATCTTTGGAAAATCACATCTTTGATTCCACAATAAAAGACTTCAATAACAATCTGCTGCTGTTGTAACCCCTCACTGTTATATCCTCCCCTCACTTCTTTCCCGTTCACCAGTAGTCAACAATTTCACATTTCCTTTCCCTTTTTCATACTTAACAGTGCGAATGTTAGCATGGAGTCATAATTACCCATTGTAGAGTAAAGCTCCCTCTACACTGTCCCCATCAAACACTCCCAGGACAGGTACAGCACGGGGTTAGATACAGAGTAAAGCTCCCTCTACACTGTCCCCATCAAACACTGTAAGAAGTCTCACAACACCAGGTTAAAGTCCAACAGGTTTATTTGGTAGCACAAGCTTTCGGAGCGCTGCTCCTTCTTCAGATGAGTGAAGAGCTGTGTTCACAAACAGGGCATATACAGACACAGACTCAATTTACAAGATAATGGTTGGAATGCGAGTCTTTACAGGTAATCAAGTCTTTACAGGTACAGACAATGCGAGTGGAGAGAGGGTTAAGCACAGGTTAAGGAGATGTGTATTGTCTCCAGCCAGAACAGTTAGAGAGATTTTGCAAGCCCAGGCAAGTCGTGGGGGTTACAGATAGTGTGACATGAACCCAAGATCCTGGTTGAGTCGTCCTCATGTGTGCGGAACTTGGCTATCAGTTTTTGCATGGTGATTCTGCGTTGTCATGTGCTGTGAAGGCGCCTTGGAGAATGCTTACCCAAAGATCAGAGGTTGAATGCCCGTGACTGCTGAAGTAATGTCCCGAGGCATGGTACATTGGCGAGACCATGCAGACGCTACGACAACGGATGAATGAACACCGCTCGACAATCACCAGGCAGGAGTGTTCTCTTCCTGTTGGGGAAGACTTCAGCAGTCATGGGCATTCAGCCTCTGATCTTCGGGTAAGCGTTCTCCAAGGCGGCCTTCACGACACACGACAACGCAGAATCGCCAAGCAAAAACTGATGGCCAAGTTCCAGACACATGAGGATGGCCTCAACCAGGATCTTGGGTTCATGTCACACTACTTGTAACCATTTGACCTGGGCTTGCAAAATCTTACTAACTGTCTTGGCTGGAGACAATTCACACCTCTTTATCTGTGCTTAACCCTCTCTCCACTCACATTGTCTGTACCTTTAAGACTTGATTACCTGTAAAGACTCGCATTCCAACCATTATCTTGTAAATTGAGTCTGTGTCTATGTATGCCCTGTTTGTGAACACAGCTCTTCACTCACCTGAAGGAGCAGCACTCCGAAAACTTGTGCTGCCAAATAAACCTGTTGGACTTTAACCTGGTGTTGTGAGACTTCTTACTGTGCTTACCCCATTCCAATACCGGCATCTCCACATCATGCCCATCAAACACTGCCAGGACAAGTACAGATTGCCTGACCTGCTGAATATTTCCAGCATTTTAGTTTTTATTTGAACCATTGAGAGATCGGGGTGCCTCATCTGGCTGGGTTGTGGGTTAGAATTCAAGGTGATCTTCTGGAGCTTGCTTGGTTCTGTTGTGAGGCTGAGAGATATTTCCTCGTGCTTCTTGAAGTTGGTTACAGTCTTTTGGTTTTTGCGAGATAGTTATTGGAAAGAGTAATGAGGGAAATTACACCGTCCAGTGGTTAGTGGGACCGTCCAGTGGTTATTGGGATACTGGGGTTCCTGACTAAGTGTCAGCTGTGGCCTCAGAGGAAGTTGCTACTGCCTTGGCCACAGTGAGTGGAAGCAATTCAAAGACTTGTGTTTAAAATCACAGGTATTAAATAGGCTGTCTCTTCTTAATGTTGATAAGGAACCAGGATCGGATGAGATTCATCCAAGAATAGAGGGAAGTGAGAGTAGAAACTAAGGAGGAACTGGCCATCATTTCTCACGTCTTCCTTAGACTTAAGGCTGGTACCAGGGCATCAAAGAATTACAAATGTTACACCCTCGTTCAAAAAAGGGTAAAGATAAGCCCAACAACTACAGGCTGGTCAGTTTAACTTTGGTGCTGAGGAAATTTCTAGAAACAATAATGCAGGACAAAGTTAATAGTCACATGATCAATTGTCGGTTAATTAAGGAAAGCCAGCACGGATTTGTTAAGGGAAATAGTATTTAATTACAACAAAAACAGAAAATGCTGGAAAATCTCAGGTTTGACAGCATTTGTGGAGAGAGAACGTTTTGAATCTGGATGACCCTTTGTCAGCGTTAGTGTTTAATTTTGAGTTTTTAGATGAGGTAAAGAGAGAGAATTTATGAAGTTAATGCTGTTGATTTGATGTATGTGGACTTCTAAAAGGCATTTGATACAGTGCCACACAACAAACAGACTCGTGGGCAATGTTACAGCCCATGCAATAGAAGGGACTGTAGCAACATGTTCACAAAACTCACAGAATGGTTGGAAACAAAGAGTATTGATAAATAGTTGTTTTTCAGGCGAGAAGGTGGTTTGCCGTGGAGTTCATAGAATCATAGAAACCCTACAGTGCAGAAGGAGGCCATTCGGCCCACTGAGTCTGCACCGACCACAATCCCACCCAGGCCCTATTCCCGTAACCCCACATATTTACTCTCTAATCCCCTGCTGACACAAGGGTCAATTTAGCATAGCCAAACTAAAAAGCAGGTAGGGTTCTGAAGACTGTGGAGGAACAGAGAGATCTTGGGGTCTATCTCCACAGATCTCTAAAGGTTGCCACTCAAGTGGATGGAGCTGTGAAGAAGGCCTATAGTGTGTTAGCTTTTATTAACAGGAGGTTGGAGTTTAAGAGCTGTGGGGTTATGCTGCAACTGTACAGGACCTTGGTGAGACCACATTTGGAATATTGTGTGCAGTTCTGGTCACCTCAATATAAGAAGGATTTGGAAGCGCTGGAAAGAGTGCAGAGGAGATTTACCAGGATGCTGCCTGGTTTGGAGGCTAGGTCTTATGAGGAAAGATTGAGGGAGCTAGGGCTGTTCTCTCTGGAGCGGAGGAGGCTGAGGGGAGACTTCATAGAGGTTTATAAAATGATGAAGAGGATAGATAGAGTGAACGTTCAAAGACTGTTTCCTCGGATGGATGGAGCTATTACAAGGGGGCATAACTATAGGGTTCGTGGTGGAAGATATAGGAAGGATATCAGATGTAGGTTCTTTACGCAGAGAGTGGTTGGGGTGTGGAATGGACTGCCTGCAGTGATAGTGGAGTCAGACACTTTAGGAACATTTAAGCGGTTATTGGATAGGCACATGGAGCACACCAGGATGATAGGGAGTGGGATAGCTTGATCTTGGTTTCAGATAAAGCTCGGCACAACATCGTGGGCCGAAGGGCCTGTTCTGTGCTGTACTGTTCTATGTTCTATATTTGGATTGTAGGAGGAAACCAGAGCATCTGGAGGAAACCCATGCAGACACGGGGAGAATGTGCAAACTCCACACAGTGACCCAAGGCCGGAATTGAACCCAGGTCCCTGGCACTGTGAGGCAGCAGTGCTAACCACTGTGCCACCGGGCCCATAAAGTTCCCCAGGGGTCAGTGTTGGGACCCTTGTCTTCACTGATATGTATGAATAACCTCAACCTTGTGTACAGGACATAATTCCAAATCTTCAGATGATACAAAACTTGAACTGTGATGGATTGTTTAGAATTTCAAAAGGACAGTGTAATGGGCAGACAGGTGGCAATAAAATTTAATGCAGAGAACCATGAAGTGATTCATTTTGGTAAGAAGAATGTAGAGAGATAATACAAAAATAATGAATACAATTCTAACGAGGGGGTGGCACGGTGGCACAGTGGGTTGGCATTGCTGCCTCCCAGTATCAGGGACCCAGGTTTGATTCTGGCCTTGGGTCACTGTCTGTGTGGAGTTTGCACATTCTCCTAGTGTCTGCATGCTCCAGTTTCCTCCCACAGTCCATAGATGTGAAGGTTAGGTGGATTGGCCATGCTAAATTGCCCCTCGGTTTGTCTGTGTGTGGGCCCATGCTCAATGATGGACTGGCATCCTGTCCTGAGTGAACCCTGCCTGATGCCCAGTGTCTGTCAGGATAGGCTCCAACTCCCTGCGGCCCCGAATTGGAGTAAGCGGCTAGTGAAAGTGGAGTGAATTCTAAAGGGTGTGGGGAGTAGAGGGACTTTGGCGCGCAATAAATCATTGAAGGCGGCAGAATAGATTGAGAGAGTAGCTCATAAACCAGACATTATCCTGGACTTTATTAATAGGAGCATTGAGTACAAGAGCAACAAAGTTATGTTAGACTCACATAAAACTCTGATTTGGCCTCAATTGCGTCCAATTCTGTGCACCATGCTTTAGGAAGGATCATAGAATCCCTACACTGCAGAAGGAAGCCATTCGGCCCATCGAGTCTGCATCGACCACAATCCCACCCAGGCCCTATTCCCATAACCCCATATATTTACGCTGCCAATCCCCTGACACTAGGGTCAATTTAGCATGGCCAATCAACCTAACCACACATCTTGGGACTGTGGGAGGAAACCGGAGCACCCCGAGGAAACCCACGCAGACACGGGGAGAACGTGCAAACTCTACATAGAAAGTGACCCAAGGCCGGAATTGAACCTGGGTTTCTGGCGCTGTGAGGCAGCAGTGCTAACCCAGTGTTGCCCCATGCTGGATGTAAAGGAATTGGAGTGATTGCAGAAAAGATTCAGAAGAATGGTTCCAGAGATGAGGAATGAGTTACATAGGCAGACTGGAGATACTGCGACTGTTTAACTTGAAGGGAGGTTGAGAGGAGATTTGATAGAGATGTTCAAAGCCATGAGGGGTCCGAACAGAGTAGATGGGGAGAAACTGTTGCCACTGCTGGGCAGATTGGGAATGAGAGGACACCGATTTAAAGTGGGTGATTGGCTAAAGAAGCAATGCGACATTAAGAAAATCTTTCTTCACGCAGCCAGTGGTGAGGAGTGTGCGGTGGAGGCAGGTTTATTCAAGGCAGTCAAGAAGGGATTAGATTATCTGAAAAGGAAGGATGTTACGGTGAGAAGGCGGAGAAATGACACGAGGTGGATCGCTCCTTCAGAGAGGCAGTGCAGAAATGACAGGCCGAACGGCCTCCTTTTGTGCTGTAACCATTCTGTGAGTTAGAAGGTTGTGGGTTCAAGTTCCACTCCACAGACACGAGGTCTGAATCCAAGCTGACACACCAGTGCCGTGCTGCTGCATTGTGTGAGGTGCCATCTTTCAAATATGACTGGCCTCTTGGCTAAAAGATCCCACTATTTTGAAGAGCAGGTGAGGTCTCCCCGGAGGCCAGGGTCATTATTTAATCCTCAACCAACATCACTAACAAAAGTCCATTTCTTTGTCATCACATTATGTTTGTGGGATCTTGCTATGTGGAAGATGTCTGTTCTGAGTTTCCTACGTTACAATAATGATCAGACTGTCCTTTGAGACGTTCTGAGGTTGTGAAAGGAGTTATCAAAATAGAAGTTCTTTCTTTCATCCTTTTCATTGTGGGTGGCCGATAGCTTTTACCCAGGCTGTGTGCTTAGAGCAGGCCCGATGCTTCAGTTGTTAAATACACCACTTCTTGTGGCAGTGAGACAGACTGAACCCGAGCTTCAATATAAATGACACTGGCACTGTACAATGTTACTGTCACTGTATAACAATGCTATCAGCATATAGCTCTAGTGATGTATTATAATGCAGTAGAGTACACCATGATATATGGTAATGTAACACAGCTCACTCGCATGAAGCTGAGGACTGAATATTATAACAAGCTTTGTCCTTCCCTTAAATATTGCCAGGAAATGAAAGCACGCACTCCCAACTGAGACCTCTCACTGGAGAAGCCTTAAGCCAGAGTCAGATACTCCCAATTAGGGAAAAACAGCCTTTCCCTCCTGCAGTTCTCTCACCCAACCGTTGCGTCTCTCTTCCCCTTGCAGCTGTGGACCCATTCCGGGGCGAGCTTTGATGGGCGGTGGGATACCCTCCAACAACTTAAATAGACGTGGGTGCAGCCAGTGACAGCTGGCAGGGTGTCCAATCATGCTGGGTCGGGGGGGTCCAAACGTGGGTTGGATGTTACCTGAGACCACCCTCTCACCATCCACACACTCCCTCCCTCTCACACACCCGCACCCAGTGGGAGCAGGACAACCTTGTTGAACTTTGCTTCTTTGACCCAGAGATGTGCAGGTCGATAGTACATCCCCATATCATTGTCTAGCTGCCTCTATATGGAGTGGAACCAAAGTGAAATCCTAAATGGGGTTCTATGAAGTGAGAAAACCTGTCCTTTCTCAATTGGATTCTGAGGGTTGTCTGTACGCTTCAGCAGCTCTGAATGAAGCTCCCACACTAGCTGGAAGAAAGATGGCTGCCTGAAAAAGATGATATGCTACAGCTCTTTATTCTCCAAAGCAAGTTCCACACTAAAATATGGAAGCTGCGTCACTTGTGTGCAGCGACAGACACTTCCAGTAAACACAGTAACTAGGGATTAGCGTAAAAAGTTCGAGCCAGCATACAGCGAACCACCACACACTGACCCGGCCAGGTTCAACTCCCAACACTGAGTTCAGATTGTCCTCAGGGATTTCCATCCCCGGCAGGGAGTCACTTCTCTGGAAACACGTGCCACGGGGTTATTACCACGGAAGCTGGCCGTGAGCCAGGCAGGGTAGGACTGATAACTCGGAAACACACCAAGCCTCTCGCACGCACGTAACTGCGGAATCTAGTCACACAGCAGCTCTCGACCCTGAGGCAAGAGAAGAAAGAAAAGATAATACTCAGGATACCGCACGACTGAGCCGCATGTTAGCGTCACCTCGCTGTGTTGCCAGTCCCAGGTTTACAGCTTGACAAAAACCAACGGCGAGTAATTCAATGAGTTGGACGTAAGCCAGTACCAAGTGTCCGATCCCATGTACGCAGTGGGGAAATGCACAGTTCAGGTTCCCCCTCTCCCGCTGTGAAGGCAGCCAGGGTCTGATGGAATTCAGAATGCCACACACAACATGCACCGCAGGAAGTCAATCGCAGAATCCAATTGTATTTTTTTTAAAAAAAGAAATCATTACACAATAATCCACCGGGAAAAGAATCAGAACATTGGTGTGTTAGATAAACCAAAGGTGGGGTATGAGGCTGACCAGCAGAGGCCACTTTCAGGAGATGGTGGAGAATTCTTTCAGCAATATCTCCTGGCTCAATGTATTCACAGCAAGGTTCTTCCTCACATTGAGACTGATGGAGCGGACCTGTGGGAGGAGAGAGAATCAGTTCAGCGATGGTTTACTCAGCAATGGAGTCAATACTAAAAGATTACGGCTAGAGATCCTCTTTAATAAAAACAGAAAATAACCAGGTCAGGCTGCATCTATATAGAGAGAGGAAGAGTTAACACCACCAGTTTCCCTCCAAGTCACTTACTATCCTGACTTGGAATTATAAAGTAAAGTAAATTTATTAGTCATAAATAAGGCTTACATTAACACTGCAATGAAGTTACTGTGAAATTCCCCGAGACGCCACACTCCGGCGCCTGTTCGGGTCAATGCATCTAACCAGCACATCTTTCAGACTGTGGGAGGAAACCAGAGCACCTGGAGGAAACCCACGAAGTCACGGGGAGAACGTGCAAACTCTACACAGACAGTGACCCGAGCTGGAAATCGAACCCGGGTCCCTGGCGCTGTGAGACAGCAGTGCTAACCACTGTGCCGCCCACATATATCACCATTCCTTCACTGTGTCAAAATCCTGGAACTCCCTCCCTAACAGCACTGTGGGTGTACCTACACCACACAGACTGCAGCGGTTCAAGAAGGCAGCTCACTACCACCTTCTGAAGGGCAATAAATGCTGGCCCAGCAACACCGCCTGCATCCCGTAGCATAATTTTTAAAAATTCAGATCAATGACCTTTCATCAGAACTGGCCTCAAGTCACAGGCTGGAAAGGTAAACTCTGCTTCTCTCCACAGAGGCTGTTAGACCGGCTGAGTACTTCCAGCTTCTGTTTTTATTTCCGGTTTCCAGCATCTGCTGTATTTTGCTTTTGTGGAGTCGCTCTTTGTTTCCCCACAGATTTGCTGCTTTGTGCGAGCCGGCTCAGTGAGTAACACTGGCTTCAGATTCAAAGGATTCTGGGGCTCAACTCACACTCCAGAGACATGAACAGATAATCCAGGCTGGCGTTCCCAGTAGAATACCGAGGGGTGGCACGGTAGCACTGTGGTTAGCACTGCTGCTTCACAGCTCCAGGGACCTGGGTTCGATTCCCGGCTTGGGTCACTGTCTGTGTGGAGTTTGCACATTCTCCCTGTGTCTGCGTGGGTTTCCTCCGGGTGCTCTGGTTTCCTCCCACAGTCCAAAGATGTGCGGGTTAGGTTGATTGGCCATGCTAAAAAAAAAAATTGCCCCTTAGTGTCCTGGGATGCATAGATTAGAGGGATTAGTGGGTAAGATATGGGGGTAGGGCCTGGGTGGGATTGTGGTCGGTGCAGACTCGATGGGCCGAATGGCCTCTTTCTGTACTGTAGGGTTTCTATGATTTATTGCCGATGTCATATTTTGCACGAGTCATTAAGCTGAAGCCCCGCCTGGCCTCTCAGGTAGATGTAAAAGATCCTATGGCTACTCTTCAAAGTAGAGAAGGGGAGTTCTCCCATGAGCTCTGGCCAATATTTATCCCTCAATCGACATCACTAACACAATATCTGATCACAATCACATACCTGTTTGTAGGAGCTTGCAGTATATAAATTGGTTGCTGCATTTCCTACATTCCAACAATGACTACATTTCAAAAAGCAATTTATTGTCTGTAATTCTTTTTTATTCATTTGTGGGACATGGGCGTCACTGGCTGGGCCAGCATTTATTACCCATCCCTAGTTGCCTGAGGGCAGTTGAGAGTCAACCACATTGCTGTGACTCTGGAGTCAAATGTAGGTCAGACCATGTAGGGGCGGCACGGTAGCACAGTGGTTAGCACTGCTGCTTCACAGCTCCAGGGTCCCGGGTTCGATTCCTGGCTCGGGTCACTGTCTGTGTGGAGTATGCACATTCTCCTTGTGTCTGCATGGGTTTCCTCCGGGTGCTCCGGTTTCCTCCCACAGTCCAAAGATGTGCGGGTTAGGTTGATAGGCCAGGTTAAAAATTGCCCCTTAAGAGTCCTGAGATGCGTAGGTGAGAGGGATTAGCGGGTAAATATGTGGGGGTAGGGCCTGGGTGGGATTGTGGTTGGTGCAGACTCGATGGGCCGAATGGCCTCCTTCTGCACTGTAGGGTTTCTATGATTTCTATGAGACCAGGTAAGGATGGCAGATTTCCTTCCCTAAAGGACATTTTTGAACCAGATTGGTTTTTCCGACAATCGACAATGGTTTCATGGTCAACAGTAGGTTCTTAATTCCAGATTTTTCTTTTTATTGAATTCAAATTCCACCATCTGCTGTGGCGGGATTCGAACCCGGGTGCCCAGAACATTAGCTGAGTTTCTGGATTAATAGTCCAGCGATAATACCACTCGCCTCCCCTGAGCGATTTGAATTGCATGGTTGGTGGTTGCTCAAGTGAATATTGCCCTCTTACCAGCTCTTTGAAGAAGGCGGCCTCTTTGGGCTGTTCTGAGTATCGTTCATACTGGTCCAACCCATCCTGCAGCTTCAGTGTCAGTGTGTCATAGTTAGAGCGGACCACCTCCAAAACCTGAGGAGACAGGCATACTACTAGTTACTGAGATACAGAGGCAAACATGAACACCATTCAGGACAAAGATAGGAGGAGGAGGAGTAAACAGGGGCCAAGAGAATATAACTGGAGAATGTGGGGTAACTGAGGGAGATGGGGGGTCCCAGAGCCTCGATGCTGTGTGGGAATGAGTTAAAGATAGCAAGAGGATGGGAGGAGGTTGGCTTTGCAGTTTGGGAGATAGATGAGAGAACAGTTCAGAAGAATATGGATTAATAAGTGAGCTTCCATTAAACTGATTTCCAATCGGTTCAGGGTACATCATTCTTACACTGTAACGTATATAAATTTTATATTTGACGAGCTTCAATAATTCAGAATTTCACCATCCCAAATATTTTCAGAAACTACTGCCCTACAAGTAACAAGTTTAATTTCCATCGTGAGGCGGGTTTATGTTTTAAGATTAACAATTTAGAAACAGTGTGGGAACAGCTGGTTTTGCAGAACCTCTCTGCCATGACATCATTGTTCCCATGTGACATCATAGCCCAATGCTAGTGACATCACAGCCCCATATGACATCAGATCCTCTATCAAAGATATCACTGCCCATGTGACATCATAACCCTCCACCAGTGACATCACTACCCAGAGAGACATCGCTACCCAGAGAGGCATCACAGCTCTGAAATTCTGCACTCTTGCATTCGTCCTGATGAATGGACAAAAAGTTTCAGTAACTTGCCTCTCTTTTTAGAGATATAGATAAATTAAGAGAATGGGGGTTTTAACATTAAAACGAGGGAGAAAAATTGGACGCCAAAAAACAGGGACATTAATTTTGAAAAAATTGTTAAAAAAGGGCTTTTTAATTTGGATTGTCTCTTAAACCTAAACTAAATTGCTATATCAAGGATGTTAGCTGGGTTGCTGGAATGAGATGATGTCGACAGGTAGGGTGAAGTGGGGCTCCTTTTGGGTGAATTGGAGCTGTTTTGAGTGAAGGACAGGCTAGCTGGACATTAAGGGGTGTTCCTCATGACCCAGGCATTATCCCATTAGCTGCTTCCAAACCAAATCCAACACAACTGCTGGAACAACTGCTTGAGAAGGCTCTCAGCCCCCAATCGGAACATTTCTCTTCACAATGCTCATAGAAGATTATAGAATCCCTACAGTACAGGAGGAGGCCATTCGGCCCAAAGTCTGTACCGACCACAATCCCACCCAGGCCCTTTTCCCATAACCCCACACATTTACCCCGCTAATCCCCCTGACACTAAGAGTCAATTTAGCATGGCCAATCAACCTAACCCGCACATCTTTGGACAGTGGGAGGAAATCGGAGCACCCGGAGGAAACCCACGCAGGCACGGGGAGAATGTACAAACTCCACAGACAATGACCTGAGGCCGGAATTGAACCTGGGTCCCTGGCGCTGTGAGGCAGCAGTGCTAACCACTGTGCCGCCCTGATTTAGACAGTTCCTTGCTATGCCAGGGTGTTTGTGATCTGGGTTGGTCAATAATAAAATCCAGCTCCCATCAGCCTGTCCTCACTTCCAGATTCCTAAAGACACTGCGCTGCTAATAGGACTGAACGGTCCCATAATACACAGGGTGCTGTCTAGGTAATTAGAAAAGCCTTGAATTTCACCTCAGCATCGTGGCATGTTTGGAAATATGTCAGGTCATTAGAAAACCGGCAAATAATAAATAACAAATATGTGGTGAAAATGCATGAATAATAAAATAATTCTAATTCTTTTAAATAACATTGACATGTTGCAGTATTACAGGACCATTAATGTAGCAAATTGTTCCAAGGCATGTCACGGGAGCATTATCAAACAAAATGTGCCAACAAACCTGAGAAGGAGATATTGGACAGATCAGATAGGTTTTAAGGAGCATTCTTGGAGGATGGATACAGAGGATCTTTAATGGCTTAGGATCCAACTAAAGGCTTGGCCACTAGCGCTGCTGTTATTAGAAGCAGGACTGTACAAGAGGCCAGAACTGAAGGAGTGCAGGCTACATTGATACGGAGGGTGAGGAAGAATTACAAGGAGGTAGGGCCCACATCTCATTTGAACATGGCTGGGATCAAGACTTTGAATCAAATGCAAAGAGAAAGATCATATTCACAGCTGTTGTGGATCCATAGCATAATCAGCATCAAATTCCCAAATGATCCCAATTTGGTCAGAGAGACAAAGGGCAGGATTCAAATTGGGCTTTTCAGTTTGGATCTTGAGCATGTCTTCTCGTGACTGGCTATAAGGTAACTTACCTTATGGGATGGTAACTTGATTGTTTTGGTACTGGACTAGAACCCAACGGATCAAACAGCCAATTCTGAAACTAACGTTTCACTGAAGGCAGCTCACCTTAAAGATCACTAAACAAACCCCTATGTGTTCACAATTTCCTGCCAGAGAAGGAAGAGTGCAACCATCAGAGAGACAAAAGAAGGCCATTTGGCTCATCATGACACTGCTGCCCAACAAGGTACCATCCAGTCTAATCACTCTTTACAATTCTTGATCTGTAGCCTTGTACATTCTGGCACCTCAAGAGTATACTCAAGTACTTTTTAAATGTTATGATGGTTTCTGTCTCTATCACCAATTCAGGCAGTGAGTTCCAGACCCCACCACCCTTTCGATGAAAAGTTTCCCCTCGAATCTCTCTAAACCTCCAACCTCTTCCTCTAAATCTATGCCCCAATTATGGATCCCTCAAGCAAGGCCTTCCCATCCACTCCACCTCGACCTCTCATAATTTTATACTCTTCAGTTAGGTCTTCATCCTCCTCTACTGGAAAGAAAACAACTCCAGCCTATCCAATCTTTTCTCATAATAGTAGCTCTCCAGTTGAAGCAACATTCACATAAACCTCTTCTGTATCCTCTCTAGTTCAATCGCATCTCCACTACTCCAGTGGTCGAAACTTCTTTACCAATAGAGTGGTAAGAATGTGGAACTCACTACCACAGGGAGTGGTTGATGCAAATAGATTCATGTAAGGGAAGCGAGGTAAGCATATGAGGGAGAAAGGAATAGAGAGTTACAATGGTAGGTTTAAATGAGAAAAGATAGGAAGAGATGTGAGTGAATCACATACAGCAGTGTGGATGGGTGGGGTTGAATAGCCTGTTTTCTGGTGTATTCCTACATAATGTGGAAATGCCGGCATTGGACTGGGGTAAACACAGTAAGGAGTCTAACAACACCAGGTTAAAGTCCAACAGGTTTATTTGGTAGCAAACGCCACTAGCTTTCGGAGCTCTGCTCCTTCGTCAGATGGAGTGGAAATCCACTCCATCCAGATGGATTTCCACTCCATCTGACGAAGGAGCAGCGCTCCGAAAGCTAGTGGCGTTTGCTATCAAATAAACCTGTTGGACTTTAACCTGGTGTTGTTAGACTCCTTACTGTATTCCTACATAACCAGTTGCAGTTCCAGCACAAGCTTCCTGCTCTTTATATTTCTTTCTGAACTAACAATGGCAAGGACTAAGTGAATTAAAAAAAATATTTTATTCATTTGTGGGACATGGGTGTCACCCGCTGGGCCAGCATTTATTAACCATCCTTAGTTACACTTGGAGGGCAGTTGAGAGTCAACCACAATGCTGTGGCTCTGGAGTCACATGTAGGCCAGACCAGGTAAGGATGGCAGATTTCCTTCCCTCAAGGACAGAAGTGAATCAGATGGGTTTTTCCGACAATCAACAATGGTTTCATGGCCATCAGTAGATTCTTAATTCCAGATTTTTTTTTATTGAATTGAAATTCCACCAACTGCTGTGGCGGGATTTGAACCCAGGTCCCAAGAACATTAGCTGAGTTTCTGGATTAATGGCCTAGTGATAATACCACTAGACCATCGCCTCCCCGAGGCACATTAGAAGATGGTAAACAGATTTTTAAAAAATTGTTCTTAGGACCTGGGAGTTATTGCCCATTCCTGGTTTGAAGCAAGTGACTTGCTATTGGCCACTTCAGAGGGCAGGAAAGAGTCAGCCAAATTGAGGTGAGACAGTAATCACAATATAGTTCAGGCTGAGGATGTCAGTTATCCCTTCTTAAAGTGACCATTGTTTCCCTAGTTAGAATATACAGCAATCTAATAGCTTCATGGTCACATTTACTGAACTGAACTCAAACTTTTAAAATGCTAACAATGCCGCCACGTTTGGGTTTTAAAGCCAAGAGGAGTGGAGAATGGGTAAAGTAGACAGGACAGTTCGATAAAGTGAGATAGAGTATTGCTGGAAAAAAAAAGAGTTGTCCCTATTTTCAGTAATACACAAGTTCTGTCCTGCCAAACAGCTATTTGAATGGGATAGACTTGCACAGACGCTTGATTGCACCATAGTGGGGCTGTAGGGAGGCAGGACGGACATCCTATCTGAAGCCAGGGAAGAATGTTCAAAGAAGCAATGATGTGAATATTTCTGGAGGTGCTGTCACTCTTTAAGCTGTCAGAGCATTAACCATGGATAAAAAGCTGTAATGTATTCCAATGGATGGCTCCTACACAGTGACAATATCACATTACTCGCAATAACTGAACCGAAATAGAATAATGTGCAATGTAGCAGCCCCCATGTATCTGTAAGAGTTGCCAGTACAGTTTAATGACAATGACCTTGTCACATCCTGTTACACAAGACCTGGCAAACATATTTGGTTTAAAAAACTGACATTTTCCAATATTGCCCCCTCTCTGCTGGGACAGAATCTGCAGCAGTTAAGACCACAGTAATGTTTGAAATAGAAGGATACTCAGCCCATCAAGGTCATTCTTTCCTCAGAGATCACTTATTGAACATGAACTCTCTTTCACAAAATGTCCTTCTGAGCCACCATCACCTGTAACTCCCCCACCCCAATGAATCAAATAGAACTACTGCTGGCTGTATACAACCCAATTCCCTGAGAATGTACCAAACTTATAAAGCTGACCCAGAATTAACTCCTTTCTGTTTACCTGCTGTCCTAACAAAGTGAGTAATTACATCGGCTGGTGAAGTGCCACGCTTCTCAGATAGGAAGTTCTGGGCCTGAGCATTGGTCTTGAGGAGTTAGCCATTCTCAGCTTGGACAACAGTCCCTAACATTGACAAACCAGCAAGTCTGCTCTTTCCCCTTCAAGACTGATGACTTGTGCTTGGGGTACAGGTTTGTAGCTGCAAGCACCAACGCACCACGTCGGTGGCATGTCCTATCCACAGGAAACAAGGGGGAAGGACATGTCACTGGGCTTGTAGTCCAAAGGCCCAGGCTAATATTCTAGGGACATGTGTCCAAATCCCACCATGGCAGCTGGTGGAATTTAAATCCAATTGATTAATCTAGAATATAAAGCTATTCTCAGTAATAATGACTGTGAAATCATTGTCCATTAACGTAAAAACCCATCTGGTTCACTGATGTCCTTTAACTTTGCTCATGTCTTTAGGGAAGGAAATCTGCCGTCATTACCTGGTCTGGCTACGAGACTCCAGATTCCCAACAATGTGGTAACTTTTAAAGGCCCTCTGAAATGGCTCAGCAAGCCACTTGGATCGAGGGCAATTAAGAGGTGGCAATAAATACTGGCTCACATCGAATGAATAAAAGAGCTGAACAAAAGAATAAAAAGCTGAACAAATGGACAAAAGAGTTGAATTCCAGAGGTGAGGTGAGAAGAATCACCCTTGACATCAAGGTAGCAGTTGACTGACTGTGGTATCCTGAAGCCCTGAAGTCAATGGGAATCAGGAGTAAAACTCTCCACTGGGTCTCTCTCTAGGTCATAAAATCCCTCCAGTGCAGAAGGAGGCTTATCGGCCCATCGAGTCTGCAACAACTTTCTAACAGAGCATCCACGCAGGCCCTTTTCCATAACCCTACTTATTAACCTCACTAAGCCCCCTAACCTACACATCTTGGGACACTAAGGGGCAACTTAACACAGCCAATCCACCTAACCCACACATCTTTGGAGTGTGGGAGGAAACTGGAGCACCCGGAGGAAATCCATGCAGACACGGGGAGAACGTGCAAACCCCACACAGACAGTGACCCAAGGCTGGAATTGAACCCAGGTCCCTGGCACCGTGAGGCAGCAGTGTGAACCACTGTGCCCATTTGATAACTCTATCAAATCTCTTCTCAACCTTCTCCAAGGATTACAGTCCAGAATTTTCCAATTTATCTTCAAAACTGATGTTTCTCATCCCTAGAACCATTCTCATGAATCTTTTCTAATTCTCTCCACTGCCTTCACTTTTTTCATACGTGCCGCCCAGAACTGGATGCAATGTTCCAGCTGAGGCAAAACTAGTCTCTTGTACAGTCAATCATCTCGGTCCCGGAATACCGCTCCAGGGGTTCCTGAGGGGAGTGCCCTGGGCCCAACGCTCTTTAGCTTCCTTCCATCATAAAGTGGGGATGTTCGCTGATGATTGCACAATGCTCAGCACCATCCTGGATTCTGTGCTCGGGTTTCGCAAGTGGGATTTGAATCCATGCCTTTCAGACTCTCAGAGGGGAGTGCACAAGCCACTGAGGCAGCGCTTGTACCAAATGACAAGTGGCATTTGGGAATAATAACCTTTACCTTGGGTGTACTCAATGAGTGTAATACAAGAGTGTTGCAGTCACGATACTTTGGCTGCAGGATGTATTAATCGTAATTGCGTCGTTATAAACCTGTGCATTTAGTTGCCTTTAAATACTTCAGGACATGGGTCATTAGTGTTAGTGACTGGAATTGTCTATTTTCATTCCTCAGGAGGTTGCAGGGCAGAATGTCAGCGTGATTCCTTTCATCTCAGTCTTACGGATTGGAACTCAGTCAAATCCCAGTCCCAGAAGGCAAATGTTCAGGGGAAGGATTGAAGAGTTACCAGCAATGTGCTCTTTTAACTCTGGCATCTGCCTTTCAGCCTAAACAGGAATAGGGAAAAACCATCTGACACTTCACTCACACTCCCGTGATCTTTTATCAAATACCTTTCTCATCATCAGTCTCCAATCTCCCTCTCCACTGCTGTCTGTCTCAGATTTACTTTACAACCGTATGATGTGATCCTTCTAAGCTCCAAATCCACTCCTATACCCACTCTTAGATCTTACGACCATAAAACATAGGAGCAGAGCTAGGCCATTCGGCCCATCGAGTTTGCTCTGCCATTCAGTGAGATCATGGCTGATCTGATATAATCCTGAACACCACTTTCTCACCTCATAATCTTTGATACCCTTACTGATTAAAAATCAGTCCATCTCAGCCTTGAACATACTTTTATCGACCCTCTTCCTGTGCCTCGCACTCTCACCAAGTTCACATTCAAATTTATCAAATAAATATAAAATCAAAATACTGCAGATGCTGGAATCTGAAACAAAAACAAAAAATGTTGGAAAATCTCAGCAGGTCTGACAGCATCTGTGGGGTGAGAATAGAGCCAATGTTTCGAGGCTGGATGACCCTTCGTCAGAGCTCGAAACGTTGGCTCCAAACTAATCATGTTGTCTCCTCCTTTAACCTTTTACCAGGAGCAGGATGTCCCTGCCCTGTGTCTCCCTTCCACCACACAAAATTCAACTTTCCAAACTCAACCTTCCCATCACCGGATCACTCGCTCCTGCTCTGCCTGGTCTTCTTTACTCCTCTTCCTAAACTCAGTTCCTTTGTTGCTTTTAAAAAGTCGAGAGGCACGGGAATGAGTGTCAATATGTGCTCATGTACATGTGTGTGCATTAGAGGGTGTGTGCATGTCTGCTTCCTCTACTCACATACACATGCAATGCGCTAAGTCCCAGGTAAATATAAGAACATAAGAACTAGGAGCAGGGGTAGGCCACCTGGCCCCTCGAGCCTGCTCCGCCATTCAATAAGATCATGGCTGATCTTTTCGTGGACCCAGCTCCACTTACCCGCCCACTCACCATAATCCTTAATTCCTTTACTGTTCAAAAATCTATCTATCCTTGCCTTAAAAACATTCAATGAGGTAGCCTCAACTGGACAGGAAATTCCACAGATTCACAACCCTTTGTGTAAAGAAGTTCCTCCTCAACTCAGTCCTAAATCTGCTCCCCCTTCTTTTGAGGCTATGCCCCCCCTAGTTCTAGTTTCACCCGCCAGTGGAAACAACCTCCCTGCTTCTATCTTATCTATTCCCTTCATAATCTGATATGTTTCTATAAGATCTCCCCTCATTCTTCTGAATTCCAATGAGTATAGCCCCAGCCTACTCGGTCTCTCCTCATAAGTCAGCCCTCTCAACTCCGGAATCAACCTAGTGAATCTCCTCTGCACGCCCTCCAGTGCCAGTATATCCTTTCTCAAGTAAGGAGACCAAAACTGTACACAGTGTTCCAGGTGTGGCCTCAGCAGCACCTTATACAGCTGCAATATAATCTCGCTGTTTTTAAACTCCGTCTCTCTAGCAATGAAGGACAAAATTCTATTTGCCTTCTTAATAACCTGCTGCACCTGCATACCAACCTTTTGTGATTCATGCACAAGGACACCCAGGTCCCTCTGCACA
The DNA here is from genome assembly GCF_964213995.1 of Mustelus asterias. Lineage (NCBI taxonomy): Eukaryota > Metazoa > Chordata > Chondrichthyes > Carcharhiniformes > Triakidae > Mustelus > Mustelus asterias. Next base: position 4,186,829 of record NC_135811.1, on the reverse strand, counting down.
GCAGCATGCTGCAATTTTTTACCATTTAAATATATCAGGGTGCATCTGGATACGCTGTTTGACATGTGTGTTCACCATAAGATTAGAGAAATTGTAAACCAGTCACTGTTGGTGAATTAATCTCGCTTCAACCCAATGATGATTACATTTTTTAAAACAGATAACATTTATCCGTGCTCCTCTCATTAATGAAGCATTGCAGTTACAGGGGAACGGGGGTGCTGATAAATGCTGTACCATTCGTCCCATCTCGCTACCCACACAAACAGACTCTGTTCTGGTTTGCTAACAAGTCAATCTGCTGGAAAATTCACTTTGTTGCTCCCTTTTCTCATTCAACTGGAAACCGAACTGGGTACACGATGTTGGCAAAAGTCACTTCTTTTTTTTAGGAAAAGAAGCATTTATTAAACAATTCACAAGGTACCAGCCCACGAGAACCTCAATCTTCAAAAATATATGATGTGTACACCGGTAAGAAGTTTCACAACGCTACGTTAACGTCCAACAGGTTTATTTGGAATCACGAGCTTTCGGAGCGATATATATATGTAAAACCATGACTGCTCCTGAAACCTCAGCTACACACCTTCACTTTGCAATTTACAAGCATTAATTGCAGGAACTCAAAAGACAGCAGCTAAACTGGACTGAGTGGCATCTCATTCATTTAATATTACAGCTGGGAAAATGGTTTGCAATGTAAACTTGCAAATGACATTCCAGGGCTTTGTTAACCTTGTGAGGCTTTAACGTCCCTGAAGTTTTTTTTACTTTATTCTTTCACAGGATGGGAGTGTTGCTGGCTCGGACAGCACTTATTGCCCATCCCTAATTGCCCTCGAGAAGTTGACGCTGAGCCACCTTCTTGAACCGCTGTAGTCCATGTAGGTACACCCACAGTGCTGTTCGGAAGGGAGTTCTAGGATCTTGACCCAGCGATAGTGAAAGAACGGTGATATATTTCCAAGTCAGGATGGAATGTGACTGGGAGGGAAATGCGCAGGTGGTGGTGTTCCCATGTGTCTGCCTCCCTTGTTTTTCTAGGTAGTGGAAGTTGTGGGTTTGGAAAGTGCTGCTGAAGGAGCCTTGGTGAATTGCTGCAGTGTATCTTGTAGATGGTACACACTGCTACCACTGCGCGTCGGTGGTGGAGGGAGTGAATGTTGAAGGTGATGGATGGAAGGCCGATCAAGCAGGCTGCCCTGACACCCTGTCGAGCTTCCTGAGTACTGTTGTAGCTGCACTCATTCAGGCAAGTGAAGACTATAGCATCACACTCCCAACTTGTGCCTTGTAGATGGTGGACAGGCTTCAGGTAGTCAGGAGGCAAGTCATTTTTAAAGTAAAGTTTATTTATTAGTCACAAGTAAGGCTTACATTAACACTGCAATGAAGTTACTGTGAAAATCCCCTCGTCGCCACACTCCGGTGCCTGTTTGGGTCAATGCACCTAACCGGCATGTCTTTCATAACGTGGGAGGAAACCACAGCACCCGGAGAAAACCCACGCAGACACGGGGAGAACATGCAAACTCCACACAGACAGTAACCCAAGCCGGGAATCGAACCCGGGTCCCTGGCGCTGTGAGACAGCAGCTTCCTCGTTGAATATGTTTAAGTCACGGGTCGATAGTTTTCTGATCAATAAGGGAATTAGGGGATATGGGGAGCAGGCGGGTAAGTGGAACTGATTCGCTTCAGGTCAGCCATGATCTTGTTGAATGGCGGGGCAGGCTCGAAGGGCCAGATGGCCTACTCCTGCTCCTATTTCTTATGTTCTTATGTTCTAACCGCTGTGCTACCCTTCATTTCTCTCAGGATTGCCAAACACTGACATATTCTTGTATCCACAGTATTTATATGACTGGTCCAATTCAGTTTCTGGTCAATGGTGAGCCCCACGATGTTGATCGTGGGGAAATTCAGCAATGGTAATGCCATTGAAGGTCATGGGGAGATGGTTAGATTCTCACTTCCAAGAGATGATCAATGCGTGGCGCTTGTTTGCTGTGAATGTTACTGACCGCTTATCAACCCAAGGCTGAATGTTGTCCAGATCTTGCTGCATACGGATGTGGACTGCCTCACTAAACGAGTCATGAATGGTGCCGAACATTGTGCAGTCATCAGCAACCATCCCTATATCTGACCTTATGATGGAGGGAAGGTTATTGACGAAACAGTTGAAGTGGGGAAGAGAGAAATAAAAGCCAGAATTCCCTGACTGCTGCCCAGTGACCTTAACAGAAAGTAGAGGTGAGGACCAGGGGCACCCTCAGTTCCCCTCCCCTGGACAGACTGAAGCACCTACCAACATTCACTGTCTGGGCCCACAAATGGAAACATGGTCAGGAAGGTGGGTTACTATACCTCAACTCTGATCTTTAGTCCATTCCCCCATTCAGCTTGCCCCAACACTGGCTGACACACCTTCAACTGCCCAGGCTCCAAACTCTGGAATTTCCTCCTTACCTCTCACCACCTCCTGAAAATCTACCCAAGTAGCCAAGTTTTTAGTTAAACTCCTTAATTCCTCGCTGTGTGCCAAGTGTCAATGATAGATAACGCTCCTGTGAAATGCCTTGGGACATTTCTACTGCGTTAAAGACGCTATATAAATGCAAGTTGTTGTTGATAAAGCTGAATCCCAGGGAAAACCAGAATTTTGCAGGAGTGAAGAACTGGAAGCAATCAACACAGAAAACCCGAAACACAACACCTACTTCATGCAGAATGGAGTATGTTGAATACAATGCCAACTAGCTCTGGTTACATTATTAACCTTGTGCAACATGCCAACTGCACATTTAATAACTTAAAGGAGTAAAGCATAACACTGTGACAGGACAGCAATCTTCAGAAAGGGGGTGTTGAGATCAAATGCAGGTTTAGGTGAACTGGGTCGAGCATTTTTATCTTCTCATTTTAATAGAGCAATAATATTTTTCATGTCTGCATACTCATCTTTTTATTGTTTTTACAGAAACCAAGGTGAAGGATCAAAGTCAACAGCAAGGCTGAAGAGAGTAGGATTAAAACAGCCGCGGATGAGTGGGTGGGTAACACTGGGCTGAGCTTTGAAGTGAGGAGACTGACAGCTTCGAGCTCCGTTCTGGGAAAATGTGCAGTTATTTGAAGTTGGGAATCAACAAAAGGCAACATTGGAAGGGGCACTGACCCCAGAAATATCACCAAAACACACAAAGGAAAGGAAATGGTGGAACAGAGGGTTTGGAGGTGGGAGACGACAGTGTGAACATTTATCTGCTTCCCTCATGCCTTGCAGCATTATTGAACAAAACATGAGAGGAGATTTACCAGGAAGGTGCTCCGCAGGGAGAGGGACATCAGTTATGTGGAGAAACTATTGTCACTGGCAGCAGGGTTGGCAACCAGAAGATACAGAAAAAAAATACTTGGAAAGGGTCAGGGGTTGATGAGGAGAATTTGTTATGTTTCACGGCGAGTCGGTGTGATTTTGAATGTGCTGCCCCAAGAGGGCAGTGGGAGCAAATTCAAAGGGGGATTGGATAAATACTTCAGAAAGCAAAGTTCACGGGGCTATGGGCTAAGAGGCGGGATGAGAGAGTGGAACTATCAGGGTAGCTCTTTCAAAGAGCTGGCACTGACAAGTGGGCTCCCTTGTGCTTTTCTGTCTTTATGACATCACATTAAAATGGCTCAATATGAGCAATTTACCTTATTTCAGACTAATTGATGCCGATATTTGTGGGATCTTCCTGTCCATAAATTCACTGCCATAATTGTTTTTATTCATTCATGGGAAGTGAGCATTGCTGACATGTGGGCATTTGTTGCCCTAATTGCCCCAGGCCTCTCAGAAGGCATTTAAGAGTCAACCACTCTTAAGAGTTGCTGTGCGTTACAAGTTGGCCAGACCAGCTGAGGGAGGCAGACTTCCTTCCCTAAAGGACATTAGGGTTTTATGACAATCGACAATGGTTCCATTTTAGATCTTTAAAAAAAAACAGATTCAAATTTCGCAATCAACCATAGTGGGATTCGAACCCAGGTCCCCAGAGCATCACCTTGGGTCTCTAGATTACTAATCAGTGACAATACCACTGCGCCACCGCCTATAAGGCACAATGGGAATGTCAATGATGCCCTCCCAGAGTCAGGTTTCCTACTGATAGTCATTGTCCCGGCTCACACTGAAGAACGCTGACGAGAGTCAGAGAGCAGAGGTGGCCTGGACCACTGGCACTCAGTCCCTGACAACCCTGGGAGGAAACCAGAAACTCAAACCAACAAAAAAAAAAATCAGCAAGCAGCAGAGCTTCAAAGGGAAAAGCAAATTAGAGAGCTGATAAAATTATTCAACAACAGCTTCAATAAATGTTTCACTGAATGTATCTCGGGAATAAGTGGCAGAAAACAGATTAACCAGGATGCAAAGACAAGTGCTTATTATAAACATTACTGAAAAGTGTGACACAGCGAGCAGCAGCCAGCAAAGGCACGTGTGAGAACCAGTGCCATTTCATTTCTTGATCCCCTAAGCTCATTCTGAGATTGAAGAACTTTAGCGGTCGATCACTGCTTACTGTTGATCAACCAAAGGGGCTTAATGTGGAGTAGGGGTGATTTTCATTAACACTCGCAGCGCCTGCAGCTACTGAGGGTTTTTCTGCCCCTTGGCCACCGATTTCTTGCTAACCTCTCTATCTCCTGCCTGACAGCACAGCTCCTGACTGGGATAAACTGGTCGATAAATGCAGGCCATTCACTTGGACAAATGTCCTGCTGACAATCATGGTCAAGCAGGTACACTCAAAGAACATAACTTCATTGTTATGTGATTCCCTGGATTGGTTTTGATTACCTGAGATATGAGGGAAATTTTAGAATCCCAACAGTGCAGACGGAGGCCATTCGGCCCATCGAGTCTGCACGACCACATTCCCACCCAGGCCCTATCCCCGTAATCCTACATATTTACCCTGTTAGTCCCCCTGACACTAAGGAGGTCCACAAATCACCGGGTCAAAATCTTGGAATTCCTTCCCTAAAAGCACTGCGGTGTACCAACATGACATGGACTGCAGCAGTCCTAGACGGGGAGCTCACCACCACCTTCTCAAGAGTAATTAGGAATGGGTAGAGAGCAGACATGGGATAGAAGGGCTGAATGGCTTCTTCTGTGCTGTAACTGTTCTGTGATTCTAATAGCGACAGGCGGCACGGTGGCACAGTGGTTAGCACTGCTGCCTCACAGCTCTAGAGATCCGGGTTCGATTCCGGCCTCAGGTGACTGTATGTGCAGCGTCTGCACGTTCTCCCCGTGTTTGCGTGGGTTTCCTCCAGGTGCTCGTTTCCTCCCACAGTCCAAAGTCCAAAGGTGTGCAGGTTAGGTGGATTGGCCAAGCTAAATTGCCTCTTAGTGTCCCGGAATGTGTATGTTAGAGGGATTAGTGAGGTAAATACATGAGGTTTCGAGGACAGGGCCTGGATGGTACTGTGGTCGGTGCAGACTCGATGGGCCGAATGGCCTCCTTCTGCACTGTAGGGATTCTATGATTTTACCTTTAAAGCTGAATATTCAGAGAATTATTTTAATCATGTCTGTAAATACAGTCTGAATTTCCTTTCTTTTGTATTTTTGTGTTTCATCTCAAAATGAATTAAAGTAAAATAATGGAATTCAGGCTGTGCTGTCAGCTGTCACCGCGGGAGAAGAGCCAGTAAACCTCCCACAACAGCACACATTCTTATCAACATAATTTAGGGAACTTGATTTATATTTATCAAGGTGAAGGATGTCAGTGCTTGTGAACAGAATATGTCATCAGCATTGTCATTATCAAACACTGAGGGGGCAGGTACAGTTCCTCACTCTGAATTCAACTTGAGCTATACTTAATCTGAAAAATTCTGATGGGACAGTGTAGAGGGAGCTTTACTCAGTATATAACCCCGTGCTGTACCTGTCCTGGGAGTGTTTGATGGGGACAGTGTAGAGGGAGCTTTACTCTGTATCTAACCCCGTGCTGTACCTGTCCTGGGAGTGTTTGATGGGGATAGTGTAGAGGGAGCTTTACTCTGTTTCTAACCCCGTGCTGTACCTGTCCTGGGAGTGTTTGATGGGGACAGTGAAGAGGGAGCTTTACTCTGTATATAACCCCGTGCTGTACCTGTCCTGGGAGTGTTTGATGGGGACAGTGTAGAGGGAGCTTTACTCTGTATCTCACCCCGTGCTGTACCTGTCCTGGGAGTGTTTGATGGGGATAGTGTAGCGGGAGCTTTACTTTGCCTATAACCCCGTGCTGAGGAGTGTTTGAGATAACAGTGTAGAGAGAGCTTTACCTATCTGTAACCTGTACTGCAGCTCATACTGAATACTGCATACTAACACTAATTTCTGTAAATGAAAAATCCTCCATTTTGCAGGCATGACACTTCTTACCTTGATGCGCAAAAATTTCGCCAAAATATTTGAAAGGAGCCAATGTTCATGCTGCTTTAATCAACCAATATCTGATTATTCACAATATCTGGGCTTTCAGCCAATCCTGTCTTTCCTGGATATATGCAAGGGGACCTAGAAATAGCTTGGATAAGCACAAATGCAATGCACTGAGTAATATGCCAGGCTTCACTCTCCTGTTGTAGGAACTAGCTCAGTTAACCTCCAAATTGTCTTTGTCGCAGGATTTCTTATTCTGTCGAGAGGGATGTTTCAGTGAGGCAGGACTGCCAGAATGGAGTTCCATCGACAGAAGCATGGGTTCAGAAATGGATTTATAACGTTCAAGTATGAACCTCGGGTAGCTTCCGAAACACAGCCTGTGAATTTACCCTGAACTCATTGACGCTGCTGTGATCCGCACACCTTGGAAGTTTACTCATTTCCTTGGACTCTGAATTCTATCTACTCTTCCTACTCTGAAGATCCCATCTTCAATATCTCAATCTGCTTCCCTCTCAATATTGCATCCTTCTTGATCTTCATCATTCCATGTACTACATCCTACAAAACACATGCATCCTACACATCTTACACTTTTAGTAGCTCATCCTACACAATCTTCCTCACATACAAACTAGAAGCAGGAGGAGGCCATTCGGCCCTTCGAGCCTGCTCCGCCATTCATTTTGATCATGACTGATCATCAAATTAAATGACCTGATCCCCCACTTCCCCCCCATATCCCTCGATCCCGTTAGCCCCTAGAGCTATATCTAATTTCTTCTTGAAATCACACAACGTTTGGGCCTCAACTACATTCTGTGGTAGTGAATTCCACACATTCACCACCCTCTGGGTGAAGAAATCTCTCCTCACCTCAGTTTCAAAAGGTTTACCCCTTATCCTCAAACTATGACCCTTAGTTCTGGACTCCCCACCATCAGGAACATTCTTTCTGAATCTACCCTGTCTCACCCTGTTAGAATTTTATAAGTTTCTGTGAGATCCCCTCTCACTCTTCTAAACTCCAGTGAATATAATCCTAACCAACTTGGTCACTTTTCATATGACAGACCTGCCATCCCAGGAATCAGCCTGGTTAACCTTTGCTGCACTCCCTCTGTAGCAACAACAGTCTTCCTCAGATAAGGACACCAAAACTACACACAATGGGAAGTGTTAAGACTGGTTCAGACTCCTCTTTTGCTCAGTGAATGACCAGCAAGTTCCGATATAACTTCCCAGACTCAACAATTTCTGTACCTCCCCCTTTCACATTTTCACTCGAGGTCATACGAAATCTGAGGCATTAAAATAGGGTAATACCAGGAAAAAGTTGGGATATACTGCGGCAATTTGCCACGGTTATTTATTGACACTAAGAGGCAATTTAGCATGGCCAATCAACCTAACCCACACATCTTTGGAGTGTGAGGGGAAACCAGAAAACCTGGAAGAAACCCACGTAGACACGGGGAGAATGTGCAAATTCCACACAGACAGCGACCCAAGCCAGAAATCGAACCCAGGTCCCTGGCATTGTGAGGCAGCAGTGCTAACCACTGTGCCACATGCCACTTTTTGGCAGCAGTTCCTGAGCGCAGCAACCTAAAGTCAGGAGGACAGGAGCCACAATAACATGGAAATATCATCACCTTCAATTTTCCCTCCCAAATCTCTGACTGGGACATATATTGATGTGGAGATGCCGGCGTTGGACTGGGGTAAACACAGTAAGAAGTTTAACAACACCAGGTTAAAGTCCAACAGGTTTATTTGGTAGCAAAAGCCACACAAGCTTTCGGAGCTCCAAGCCCCTTCTTCAGGTGAGTGGGAATCCTGTTCACAAACAGGGCATATAAAGGCACAAACTCAATTTACATGAATAATGGTTGGAATGTGAATATTTACAGCTAATCAAGTCTTTAAGATATAAACAATGTGAGTGGAGAGAGATCAAGACAGGCTAAAGAGATGTGTATTGTCTCATGTGCAACAACCTGGTGTTGTTAAACTTCTTACTGGGACATATATTGCCATTCCTTCAGTTACTGGATCGATATGTTGGAAATCCCTACCTGACACAGCTGTTGGAGCACCAGCACTGCAACTGAAGTGATTGAAGGAAGGAGATCCATCGCTACCTTTCCCTGAAAACTAGGGATGGGACAGTAAATGCAGACTTGCCAGTGATGCCCACACCCAGAGAACAAAATTGACAGGCTTCTAACGCCCAACTTGCTGCTTCCTGCAATCTGGCTCATCTCTTCTCTGACATTCCTTCTACTCCATTCCCATCCATTACGACAGACTTTTGATAGGTGCAATGAACTATACAACAACTGCACGTCTTTCATTCTCTACTGAACCTTCAGAGGGAGAACAACCAAATGAACAAATGGATGGAAAAACACCCAAACTTGCAGACAGTTCTCCAACCTCTCCCAAACCCCATCTCTTTCAGGATGTCATTGCTGGAATTTCTTACCTCCATCAGCCTGATCTTCTTCCCAAAATCCAATAAAACTCTGAGAATCACATACTATTCTGCATGTTGTAGTGCACTAGGCAGGAACCAATACGCTGCCCGCAGGTACAGTAGACCCACTTTAACTGGTCGATGGGGTGAGGACAGATGCCTGACATTTCAGGCAGCAACAATCATATCTTTTATGGAAATAGTTAACGTTTGAAAGAAAGATCCAGGTTTACAAAGCAGTGGCATTAGGTATGAGTTGCTCTTGCAAAGGGACTGCTTAGACAGGGGGTGGCTCCATCACCTCCTACCCTGCTGGAAATATCCATCTTTCCGATTCTGCTGTCCTTCTATCTCCTCATAGCACCTAATACCATGTTTTCTTTAGGGTGATACTCCTGTGAAAGACCTTACAAAGGTTTCCTTTGTTAAGCGTGCGGGATAGATCCAGATTGTTGTTCTCCTGGCCAACATTCCTCCAGTAACCAACACCACAAAGCAGATTAATTGGGCCGTTCATGTGATTTATCGTTCGTCGGATCTTGCTGCATTCACTTACAACACAATTGCGATCGTATTCTCAAAAATAAATATACTTCATTGTCTACGGAGCACTTTTTGATGTTTTAGGGATGTGAAAGGCACTATTTTCATGCAAGATCTTTCTTCTTTTCAAATTTTCAGGCAAGAGTCTTTCAATAGGATGATGCCATTGAAAGGCCTCGCTCACTCAGAGGACTAACCAAGTCTATTAGACATGATACATGCTCCAATATCTTCAGCAATGGTTGGAAATTCTCATTGATCAATCACACTCCTTAAGAGGGAGGAAGTGACTGCCCTTTTTAGGATTACCTCTCTTCTGGATCGCAGACCAGAAGTGCGCCTGTCTCTGGGTCACAGGTCAATATTATTGTCTACTACTGGAGTCATATTCCTCAGTTAGTATTATAAGCCGAATGGCCTCCTTCTGCATTGTAAGGATTCTATGATTCTAATAGCTCTCTCTTCCCTGCGAGAGAAAACACCCGCTCTTATAGTTCGGGCAGTGTAGGTGATAGATAGGCTGCACAGCACTGCACACAACAACAACAATCTGCATTAATATAACACCTTTAACATCATAGCATGTCCCAAGTCACAGAAGTGTCACATGAGTCACATAAGTGTCACATGAGTCACATAAGGAGATATTAGGATAGGTGATATAAACCTTGATTAAATGAAAAGGTTTAAGGAGCAACATAAAAGAGCAGACTAAAGTTGAAAATTAGGGTTGAATTCCAGAGCTTCAGGCCTAGCCATATAACAGCAAGGCTCTCAATGAGGGAGTGCCGAATTCTGAATGTGTAAGAGGCCAGTACTGGAAGACTGCAGAGATCTCAAAGGGTTGTACAGCTGGGCGAGGCATGAGCATACAAAACAGAAGCTGAAGCAAGCCATTCAGCCCCTTGAGCCTGCTCCGCCATTCAACAAGATCATGGTTGATCTGTTTGTCTTTCAAGCTCTACATTCCCAATCCATTCCAATAACCCTAGATTCTTGGTAGGCAAAGGAATCAATCTACCTCTGCCTTAAAAATATTCAATTTCAGGCAGAGTTCCCAAGTTACACAACTCTTAGTGATAGTGGGCGACACGGTAGCACAGTGGTTAGCACTGCTGCTTCACAGCTCCAGGGTCCTGGGTTCAATTCCCGGCTCAGGTCACTGTCTGTGTTGGAGTTTGCACATTCTCCTCGTGTCTGCGTGGGTTTCCTCCGGGTGCTCCGGTTTCCTCCCACAATCCAAAGATGTGCGGGTTAGGTTGATTGGCCATGCTAAAATTGCCCCTTAGTGTCCTGGGATGCGTAGGTTAGAGGGATTAGCGGGTAAAATATGTGGGGGTAGGGCCTGGGTGGGATTGTGGTCGGTGCAGACTCGATGGGCCGAATGGCCTCCTTCTGCACTGTAGGGTTTCTATGATTCTATGAACAATTCTCCTTATCTCTATCATAAAAGGGTGACCCCTAATTTTAAAACAATACTCCTGAATTCTGGACTCACCCACAAGAGGAAACATCCTTTCCACATCCACCTTGTCAAGACCATTCAGGATCATAGAATCATAGAATCTAGAAACCCTACAGAAAGAGGCCATTTGGCCCATCGAGTCTGCACCGACCACAATCCCACCCAGGCCCTACCCCCATATCCCTACATATTTACCCGCTAATCCCTCTAACCTACGCATCTCAGGACACTAAGGGGCAATTTCAGCATGGCCAATCAACCTAACCCGCACATCTTTGGACTGAGGGAGGAAACCGGAGCACCCAGAGGAAACCCACGCAGACACGAGGAAAACGTGCAAACTCGACACAGACAGTGACTCAAGCCGGGAATCGAACCCAGGTCCCTGGAGCTGTGAAGCAGCAGTGCTAACCACTGTGCTACCGTGCCGCCCCTTAGATACTTCATCTTAGATCTTAGATACTTAGATCTTAGATACTTCAATTAAGTCACCCCCTCACTCTTGTAAACTCTAGCAGAAACAAGTCCCAGTCTGTCCAACCTTTTCTCATAAGCTCATCCCAGGTATCAATCTAGTAAACCTCCACTGAACTACTTCCAACATTTACATCCTTCCTTAAATATGGAAACCAAAACTGCTCACCAATGCCTTGTATAACTGAAGCATAACATCCTTACTTTTATGTTCAATTCCTCTTATAATAATGGATAGAATTCCATTAGCCTTCTTAATTACTTGGATACTAACATTTTGACTCATATTCTAGAACATCCAGACCCCTCTGCGCCTCAGCATTCTCCAGTCGTTTGCTATTTCAGTAATACTCTGCTTTTTTAACCTTCCACCAAAGTGAACAACTTCACATTTTCCCACATTTCCCTATCTATATCCACCTGCAACCTCGCGTCCACTTCACAACATACTTTCCTACCTATCTTTGTGTCATCTGCAAATTTAGTTACCGTGCCTTCACTCCCCTCATCAAAATCATTGATGTAAATTGTACAAGGTTGAGGCCCCAGCACAGATCCCTGCTGGACTCTGCTCATCACACCCTGCCAATCAGACAAAGACTCATTTATGCACACACTCTGTTTTCTGCCAGCCAGCAAATCTTCTTTCCATGCTAACATGTTACCCCTTGTACCATGAGCTTTTATTTTCCCCAATAACCTCTGATGCAACATCTTAACAAATGCTTTCTGGAAATCCAAGTACTATACACCTACAGGCTCTCCTTTATCCACAGAGAATGCTACTTTGTCAAAGAACTCCAATAAATTGGGTAGACAAGATTTCCCTTTCACAAAATCATGCTGACTCTTACTGATTACCTGGAGTTTAAGTGCCCAGCTATAAGCTCTTTAATGATCAATTCTAACACCTTCCCTATGACAGATGTCAAGCTAACTGGCCTGTTTCTGCCTTCCTTCTTGAATAGAGATGTTATTTTTGCTACTTTACAGTCTGATGGAACCTTTCCAGAATCTAATTGTGCAAAATTAACACCACCTCATTAAGCACCTCTTTTGAGACTCTAGAATGAAGTCCATCAGGACTCGGAGACTTGTCATTCCGCAGCTCCATCACTTTGCTCAGCATCGCTTCCCTAGGGATTGTAATTTCACCAAGATCCCCCCTCCCTTCCATCTGCTGAGTCACAGCTATTACTGGAACTTTTTCGTATCCTCTATAGTGAAGACAGAAGCAAAATATTTGTTCATTGCACTTGTCATTCCCTTATTATCGACTATTAACTCTCCATTGTCATCTTTAGAGATTACACAGAAAGGAAGGAGTGAGACCACAAAGACATTTGAAGATGAAGATGAGAGTTTTAAAATTGAGGCCTTGACGGACCAGGAGCCAAGGTAGATGAGCAGGCACAGGGGGCAATGGGTGAACAGGGTTTGGCACTGACAAAACTTGCCAGCACGTTGGATGAACAGAACGCCTAAAAATCCCAATCTTCTTTCTGTGATTTAAGGCCTTCAGTTAGCAATTATAACTGATCTATTAGAAAATGAAGACATTTACAGAAATGAGTGTACAGTCCAAGTATGCTTGAAATGAGTGAATTAAAACTGCTCATAATGATATGTTGGAGCTTTCATACCAGCTTGTGCAGTCTTTACTGACTCCTGCAGAATTTAGCAGATTTATCACTCCCCAAGCACCAGGATAATTTCAAACTTTGTTTCTAACCCATTAATTATGACAGTTTAACATGAGGTGCGAGGAATTCATCACAGATTTTATAATATTCATGTATAATCCTGGCTTCAAAAATAAGTAAAGGTAGATTTGAAAGACAGTTTAAACTGCACCATCAGAATGCATGAATTTCATTTATAAATTAACGGAATTTAACTTTTCTTTAAAAATATTCCAACTGGAGGGAAATTAATGCCATTTTTTCTTTGAACAAATTGTCTTTCCTCCTCCACCGCAATGGTTTGTCTTCCCATTCCCACACTGTTACCTTTGATGTCCTCCAAGGATCTTTTCTTTCCCCTTCTTATTTCCCATCTCCATTCTTCCTCTTGGAGACATTATTTGAATGCACAGCATCAGTTCCCAGTGCAGGAAGACAACAAGCTACACTGCACCACCACCTGTCTACACTCCCCTGCTCCTTGCTTGTCCAACAGCCAGTATTGCATGACCCAGAATCCTCCAATTAAACATTGGGAAGATCAAAGCTTTCATTTTTTGACTCCACCACAAACTTTGTTTCCTGGCCAACCCGATCCCTCTCTTTAGCAAGTGCCTGAGGCTGAACCAGACTGTTTGCAATCTTGATGCAAGGTCGGACCCATAGAGAGCATCTGCTGTAAATTCCATCGTCATTAAGACTGCCCATTTCTAACACTATAACAGTGCCTGGCCTCTGCTCCTGCCTCAGCTCATTTGCTGCTGAAACCTTTATCCCCGTCGGTCACCTCTATACTTTACTATTGAAATGCACTCCTGGCTTGTGTTTTAATTCACACTATGCTCGTTGATCTCCATCGACTCCCAGTTAAACAAACCCTTGATTTTAAAATCAGTTCTAGAGTACTTTTCCTAGACCTCTGCCTCTCTTTCATCCTTTAAGACACTTCTAAAAATATGTCCCTTTGATCATGCTTTTGGCCAGCTCCTATATTGTTTTAAGTGACATGGTATCATATTAAGTTTTAGAATGCTCCTATGAAGCACTTGGGGCAATTTTACTACATTTTAGGGACTATGGCTGGAATTCTCCAGCTGTTCACTCTGGTCAGGGATGGAATCAATGGCCTCAATAGCTGGGAGGCCAGAGAATTCCATCCTACGTAATACGAGTTGTTGTTACTGACCTTTGTGGGGTATCCCAAGACTATGACCTCTCGTCCTAGAATGTCCCACCAGCAGAAGCGTCCGTTTCACGTCTACTTTATCCATACCTTTTATCGTCTTGTATACCTCAATCTGATCTCCCCTCATTCTTCTAAATTCCAGAGCGTATCGGCCTAAACTGTTCAATCTCTCTTCATACGACAAACCCCTCATCTCTGGAATCAATCCAGTGAACCTCTCTGAACTGCCTCCATTGCCACTGCATCTTTCCTCAAATATGGGGACCAAAACTGTGCACAATGCTCCAGGTGTGGCCTCACCAATGCCTTGTATAGTTGCAACAATACTTCCTTACCTTTATATTCTATTCCTTTAACTATAAATGCCAACATTCTATTCGCTTTCTTTATTATCTGCTGTACCTGCATGCTAGTTTTCTGTGACTCATGAATGAGGACACCCAGATCCCTCTGCACCAGAGCACCCTGAAGTCTCTCCCCATTTAAATAAGTTGTCTTCCCATTTTTGCAACCAAAATGCATGACCTCACACTTATCCAGGTTAAACTCCATCTGCCACATTTTGGCCCACTCTGCTAACCTATCGATATCCATTTGTAAGGTTCTTATTTCCTCATTGCAACTTACTGTCCCCGTCTTTTTGTGCCATCTGCAAATTTGGCTATAGAACCTTCTATCCCTGCCTCCAAGAGATTAATATAGATTGTAAATAGCTGGGGCCCAAGGACCGAACCCTGTGGCACCCACTAGTTACTTCCTGCCATCCAGAAAAAAAACCATTTATCCCGACTCTCTGTCTTCTGTCCATCAGCCAGTCACCTATCCAAGCGAATAAATTACCCCTAATCCCATGTGATCTAACCTTGTGAATTAACCTTTTGTGCAGCACCTTATTAAACGCCTTCTGGAAGTCCAGATATACTACATCTACAGGATCCCCATTATCTATTTTGCTTGTTACATCCTCAAAGAACTCGAGCGAGTTAGTCAAACATGATTTGCCTTTCATAAACCCACGCTGACTCTGATGGATAGTGTTTTGACTTTCCAAATGTCCTGATTTTGCTTCCTTGATAATAGATTCTAACACGTTCCCAGCAACAGATGTTAAACTAACTGATCTGTAATTTCTCACATTTTGCCTCCCTCCCTTTTTAAATAAGGGCGTTACATTAGCATCTTTCCAATCCATTGGAATCTTTTCTGTGTCCAGGGAATTTTGAAATATTATAACCAAAGAATCCACTGTCTCCACCGCCACTTCTTTTAATACCCTAGGATGTAGGCCATCAGGCCCAGGGGACTTGGCTGCCCTCAATCCCAATAGTTTGCTGAGTACCTTTTCCCTATCGATGTTGATTGTTCTAAGTTCCACCCTTTCTATTACCTCTGACTTGCCCATTCCTACAGGAATGATACTAGTGTCCTCCACTGTGAAAACTGAGGCAAAGTATTGATTTAGCATCTCTGCCATTTCAGTGTTCCCTACTATTAACTCTCCGGTTTCAAGGCAAGGCTCCCAGGGACCAACGTTTTTTTTTAACTGGTCGGTGCAACATCGTGGGCCGAAGGGCCTGTTCTGCGCTGTAATGTTCTATGTTCTATGTTCTATAACGACTCTCTTCTCTTTTATATACCCATAGAAGCTTTTGCTATCCTTCTTGATATTTTGCGCTAGTTTTCTTTTGTAATTTATCTTAGCTCTTTTTATTACTTTTTTAGTATCCCTTTGCTTGTTTGAAAGTTTCCCAATCTTCCAGCCTGCCACATGTCCTTTGCAATATGGTATACCTTAGTTTTTGTCTTTATATTGTCCTTGACCTCCTTGGATGTTTTTTTACCCCCCTTACCATTTTTCTTCCTCACTGGGAAATATTTTAGTTGTGAGGACTTGAGTATCTCCTTAAACAACTGCCACTGCTCATCTGCTTCCTACCTTTTAGCCTTCCTGTCCATCTACTCGGGCCAAATCTGTCCTCATGCCTATGTAATTTCCTTTGTTTAATTCCAGAACGCTAGTGTGGGACTCCACTTTCTCACCCCCAAACTGAATTTTGAGTTCTATCATACTATGGTCACTACTCCCTAGAGGATCCTTAACTATGAGGGAGTACAGTGAAGGTTTACCAGGCTGATTCCTGGGATGGTAGGTCTGTCATATGAGGAGGGACTAAATCGGTTAGGATTATATTCACTGGAGTTTAGAAGAGTGAGAGGGGATCTCGTAGAAACTTATAAAATTCTAACAGGGTGAGACAGAGGAACTAATTTAACTGGGGGAAATAATTTAAGAATAAGTGGTCTCCCTGTTAGAGTTAATTAATCCCTCCTCATTTCACAATACCAAATCCAGCCATAATCCTTGACTCCTTTGTCTACCAAAAATCTAATTCAGCCTGGAATAAATTTAATAGCCCAGCCTCCATTGCTTTCTGGGGAAGATAATTCTCAGAGCAACAATTCTTTTGAGAAAATAAAATTCTCCTCATTTCCACTCTAACAGGGAGACCACTTATTCTTAAATTATTTCCCCCAGTTAAATTAGTTCCTCTGTCTAACCCTGTTAGAATTTTATAAATTTCTACGAGATCCCCTCTCACTCTTCTAAACTCCAGTGAATATAATCCTAACCGATTTAGTCCCTCCTCATATGACAGACCTACCATCCCGGGAATCAGCCTGGTAAACCTTCACTGTACTCCCTCTATAGCAAGGACATCCTTCCCCAGATAAGGACACCAAAACGGCACACAATACTTCAGGTGTGGCCTCACCAATGCCCTATACAATTGCAGCGTAACATTCCTATCCCTAAATTCAAATCCTCTCGCTATGAGGGCCAACATACCATTTGCCTTCTTTACTGCCTGCTGTACCTGCGCGCTTACTTTCAGCGACTGATGCACGAGGACACCAAGGTCTCTCTGAGTATCCAACTCTCTCAATTTACACCCAAAGAATAACCTGCCTTCCTATTTTGGTACCAAAGTGAATAACCTCACATTTATCCACATTATACTGCATCTACCATGTATATGCCCACACACTCAGCCTGCCCAAATCCCACTAAAGCATCTCTGCATCCTCCTCACAGCTCACCCTCCCACCCAACTTTGTATCATCTGCAAAGTTGGAGATAATACATTCAGTTCCCTCTTCCAAATCATTAATATATAATCTGAACAGTTGGGGTTCTAGCATCGATCACTGCGGAACTCCACTAGTCACTGACTGCCAATCAGAAAAAGACCCATTTATGCCAATCCTTTGCCTCCTATCTGCTAACCAGCTTTCTATCCATCTCAAGAAATTACCTACAATCCCATGTGCTTTAACTTTACATAGTAGTCTTGTTATGCGAGACTTTGTCGAAAGCTTTAATAAATCACATCCACTGGTTCTCCTCGGTCAACTCTACTAGTTACATTCTCAAAGAATCCCAATAGATTCCTCAAGCATGAGTTCCCTTTTGTAAATCCTGCTGACTTGATTATGCCACTGCCTTCCAAATGCTGAGTTATGAAATCCTTGATAATGGACTCCAGCAACTTCCCCAGTACCGATGTTAGGCTCACTGGTCTATAGTTCCCTGTTTTCTCTCTACCTCCCTTTTTGAATAGCGGGCTTACATTAGCTACCCTCCAATCTGTAGGAACTATTCCAGAGTCCAAAGAATTTTGGAAAATAACTACCAATGGATCTACTATTTCCATGGTCACTTCCTTAAGTAGTCTGGGGTGAAGATGATCAGTACCTGGAGATTTATCCACCTTCAATCCCATCAATTTCCCTAAACCATTTCTCTACTAATGCTGATTTCCTTCAGCTCCTCACTAAAACTTGTTTCTCTCAGAACTTCTAGTACATTATTCATGTCTTCCTTTGTGAAGACTGAAGCAAAGTACAAATTTAATTCCTTGGTCACTTCTTTATTCCCTGTTATGAATTCCCCCGTTTCTGACTGTAAGGGGCCTACATTCATTTTTGTTAATCTTTTTCTCTTTACATACCTATAGAAACTTTGAGTCAGTTTTTATGTTCCCCACTGGCTTACTTCCATACTCTATTTTTCCCTTCTTAATCAATCCCTTGGTCCTCCTTTGCTGAATTTTAAACTGCTCCCAATCCTCAGGCCTATTGCTTTTCTTGCCAATTTGCATGCTTCTTCTTTGAATCTGATACCATCTCTAATTTCCCACGTAAGCCATGGTTTGCCCACAATCCCCTTACCACACTTACGCCAAACAGGAATAAACACCTTCTGGAGTTCACCTATTCATTCTTTAAATGCCTGCCATTGCCTGTCCACTGTCTTTCCTTTCAGTAACGTTTCCCAGTCCATCATGGCCAATTCATGCCTCACATCATCATAGTTACTATATTGAGATTCAGGACCCTGGTCTCAGAATCAACTACATCATTATCCACCTTGACAAAAATTCTAGCATATTATGGACACTCATCCCCAAGGGTTCCCTCACAACTAGATTGCCAACTAATCCTCTCTCATCGTACAACACCCAGCCCAAGATGCTCTGTTCCCTTGTTGGTTCCTCAACATATTGCTCCAGAAAACCATCCCGTATGCAGTCCAGAAATTCCTCCTCCATTGTACTGTGACAAATTTGATTTTCCCAACCTATATGCAGATTAAAGTCGTCCATAATCACAGATGTTCCTTTAACACATGTGTCTCTGATTTCCTGTCTAATGCTTTTCCCAATATTACCACTACAGTTTGGTGGTCTGTATACCACCCCCACCAATGTTTTTTTGCCCCTGGTTGTTTCTTAACTCGACCCGTATAGATTCCACAGCATCCATGCTAATATCTTTCCTCAATATCATATCAACATCATCTTTCATCAACAATGCAACTCCTCCATCTTTTCCTTTCTATCTGTCCTTCCTAAAAACACTGAATAGCGCTCAATGTTTAGTTCCCACCCTTGCTCACCTTGGAGCCACATCTCCATAATGCCAACTATATCATACCCCTTAACATCAATCTGTGCAAATAATTCATCCATTTTGTTTCGAATACTATTTTTTCCGTCCTTATCTGATTCTGGCCCTTGATTTCTCTGCCTCTCACTTTCCTTCTTCTCCTTACTGTCTTTTCCTTTTGTTCTTAGTTCCTCCTACTCTGAATCCTTGCAAAGGTTCCCACCCCCCTGCCATATTAGTTTAAACCCTCCCCAACCACTCTAGCAAGTACACTCCCCCCCCCCCCCCCAAGGGTATCAGTCCCAGTCCTCCCCAGGTGTAACCCGTCCAGTTTGTACAGATCCCAACTCCCCCAGAACCGGTCCTAGTGCCCTAGGAATCTGAAACCCTCCCCCTCACACCATATTTTTAGCCAATATTCATCCTATTCCAAACGATGTCAAAACTGAACACACTATTCCAGATATGATCTCACCAAGGCCCTGTACAACTGCAGTAAAACTCCCCAAATTTTATATTCCGTTCCCCTTGCAATGAGCACCAACATTCTATTTGCCTTCCTAATCACTTGCTTTTAAATTACCCCATAGTCGCTCATAATCCTCCAATAGACTCTCTTTTGCAGTCCTAGCAATGTATTGGTATCTAAGTGGACCATGACAACTGGATCCTCGCCCTCCCACTCCAATGTCCTCTCCAGTCCTGAGCAGACGTCCCACACCCTGGCATCAGGCAGACAACACAGTCTCCTGGACTCTCATTCTTGGCTGCAGTCAACAACGTCTCCATGACTATACTGGCCCCTGTTACCACAACATTCTTATTTACTCCCCATCCGCTTGAATGGTGTCCTGTATCAGAAAATAAGAACGAGGAGCAGGAGTTGGCCATCTGGCCCCTCGAGCCTGCTCCGCCATTCAATAAGATCATGGCTGATCTTTTCATGGACTCAGCGCCACTTACCCGCCCGCTTACCATAACTCTTAATTCCTTTACTGTTCAAAAATTTATCTATTATGCAGCCATGGCCAATTTGCTCATCCACTTTGCAAGCCCCTGCTCACCTCCACGCCAGCTGCAAGGACCTGAAACCTCTTCAAAATCTGCCTGGGGCTGAGCCTCCTCCAGGCTTTCAGAATTAGGCTCGTTTACTTTCTCAGTGATCTCATCCCCACCCTGGTGCTTGTCCTGCACCACTGACTGTCAATCAGCCTCCAGCGTTTCCCAATAAAACAAAATCTAATGAAGGGTAGGAGGTGATTCTGCCCAGCTACAGCCGCCGCTGCTGCTCTGTCTACGTAACACACTGGGGTCAGGCTGATTGTTTTTTAGAGTGTAACACGGCTGTCACAGCCAAGACCTTGTGGGTCAAGCCGCTGCTGGAGAGACCCGTTTCCATGGCTACACAGCCTTATATTTAAAGAGGTTAAAAAGTAAAGCACCAGTGATAAAAATCTGATCCTCAGATTGAAAGCACAGCCAGTCTTGGATACACACCAACGTCCCCCCCCTCCTCATGTCCAGCAGTCGTGCAGGTGGAGGAGGAAACAGGAAATGCAAAAGGTTTCAAAAATAGATAAATGTAAAGAGAGAGAACTGGCTATGGAGAATCACAGCTGCATATTGTACACAGAATCCATTCTTCACTATCGATCTAACCAAGGTGTTTAAAACTGATTCAAGGTTCAGAAGGTTGATAGAGAGAGAAACCATCTCCTTTGGTGGGGAGTCCAGAACAAAGAGGAATAATCCTAAAATTAAACAAGTCTCTGGGTAGCACACAACTTAAATACTGCTGAGAACAGAGGCTGCTTGCCAAAGCTTTTTGTCTTACATTCATCACTCTCAAAAGTAGAGCCGCGTCGTTCTGGGGTGATGTCAGGAAAGAAAAAAAAGGTGGTGGAAATCTGGAATCTCTCCCAGATGAGGCTGGGATCAATTAAAACTGAGATTATTAATATACCTCTTTCCAAGGGGTTACGGAAGCAGAGAGGGTAGATTTTAATTTTAATTTAATGGTGGAATGGGCTCTCGTGTGACTCGATCTCGTCTTCCAACCCGACATTTTTCTCTGTGAATTGGCACCATCGTTGGATCAGTGAAATCACTGGCCATTGATGAAGGCTCAGAGCGATCACAGGCAAGCAACTTCAGACACTGTCCCTTTCAGTGAAACAGCAGGGCTGCATCAGGTCCTGAATCAGAAATCTGCAGAGGTAGAATTATATTTTTTTTGGAAAGGAACACAGCTAGGGAATATTCTGCACAATAAATTCTCCCTATTGCTATTTTTTAATTCCTTTTGTTGAAGTGCTCGTGCTCCCTTAGCTAAAGTGGTTGCCGTGAGGTTTTCCTGCTGCTGGACACTGCGGCTATAGGATTTGTTCAATTCCCATTAATGGACAACAAGTACTAAGGCAGCTTTCTTTTTTTTTACCATATATTGTAGCATACAAGTCAACTTGGTAAATAAGATGACCTCAGTTTACGGACACCAAAATGCACGTTTAAGCCAATACTCAGCATCTGCCCAAGACTGCAAGAAACTACAAAAGGTTGTGAATGTAGCCCAATCCACCACGCAAACCAGCCTCCCATCCACTGACTCTGTCTCCACTTCCCGTTGCCTTGGCAAAGCAGCCAGCATAATTATGGACCCCACGCACCCTGGACATTCTCTCTTCCACCTTCTTCCGTAGGGAAAAAGATACAAAAGTCTGATGTCACCTACCAACTGACACAAGAACAGCTTCTTCCCTGCTGCCATCAGACTTTTGAATGGACCTACCTCGCATTAAGTTGATCTTTCTCTACACCCTAGCTATGACTGTAACACTACACTCTGCACTCTCGCCTTTCCTTCTCTATGAACAGTATGCTTTGTCTGTATAGACCGCAAGAAACAACACTTTTCACTGTATACTAATATATGTGACAATAATAAATCAAATCAAAATCAAAGAGGCTGCCACCTTTATTGTTCAGTTAATGAATCCATATTTAGGGCTATATTCTCATTATGAGTTGGCCTCAATTCTTCAGCTCAGGGTAACCCTTCATGTTGAGGGTTACACTGGCCTTATAGAGTGGTGCATGGAATCAAGCAAACAATACGAGCCTTGCTGCCAGGAAGATGCCCAGGAATTTAAGACATGTCCACACAGAAGGCTGCCCATGGCGACTGACAATTTCTTTCACATTTCAAAATGGTGGCCACCTACACCGGCAATTCACATTTTATACTCTGCATATATTCCTGTTTTGGAAGGATTTTTTGAAGCTTGAAAGAACATCTTAGACATCGCCATCTTCGGGAATCAGACGCAGAGGAGGTGTTATTTCAGTCAATGCACTTTCCAAATTCTTAGCTCACATTGAAACAATTAAAATATTTCTGCGATTCCACAAATGCCTCTTGGGGTAAATGCGCATTGGTCAGATCTTCCTGTCCAAATTGGGACAGAGTGGAGGTAGGACAGCTGAAAAAAATGGTGATGGCAACCTATGTGCCGGTCTGCTTCCTCTGTTCATTATTCTAATGATTTTCCCGAGGAGGAGGAGGCAAAGTCATTTTGGTAATTGGGCTGTTTAACGTCCTTAGGGAGCTCGTTAAGAATTCACCTTCTGACACCCAATATTTCCACGGAGGTGGGCAACTATTAGGAGTTCTCTGAAGCTGGATAACAGTAACCCAGTGGCATGAAGGGCAGCAGC
This sequence comes from Mustelus asterias, assembly GCF_964213995.1. NCBI lineage: Eukaryota > Metazoa > Chordata > Chondrichthyes > Carcharhiniformes > Triakidae > Mustelus > Mustelus asterias. The sequence goes on along the minus strand of NC_135811.1, from coordinate 4,163,906 downwards.
CCTGAAACGGTTTAATTTTATGCAAATAAAAAGTGAAGGTTTGGACAAAAACGTCCTGAGCAGAAATAAAATCTTACTAACCAGCCTTTTGCCTGCCCTTTCCCAGGTTCCTGCTCTCCATTTTCCCTGACCATTTTGAACATGAAGATCCTCTGAATTTTTTGTCAACGTCATTCCCAGGCAGCCGTCGCAGCAATAGCTGCTGATTGGGACCAGAATGTGGCCCATTTCTCAGTGCCCATCGTTCTCATTAACTGGGCAGCAGACCATCTCTCGGGCCATTGAGTGAAAATTCCACTTTGCGGCATGCTGGCATCGGGCACAGGTTCGTGCTTGAGAATACAACCCCCCTCCTGATCCCTACTTACCTCCAAAGGGAAAATCCAGCCCATTGTGCCAGCCATGTATGATTAACAGGTTGTGGATTCAATCCCCACATCAGAACCTTGAGCACAAATATCCAGGCTGACGCTCCAGTACAACGTTAAGAGACTGTTGTATTGTCAGAGCTGCCAAAGGCCTGTCTGCTCATTCAGATGGTCATAAAAGATCCTATGGCCACTATTCTGCAGCGGCACAGTGGTCAGCACTGCTGCCTCGTAGCGCCAGGGATCCGGGTTCGATTCCCGACTAGGGTCACTATCTGTGCGGAGTTTGCACATTCTCCCCGTGTCTGCGTGGGTTTCCTCCGGATGCTCTGGTTTCCTCCCACAGTCTGAAAGACATGCTCGTTAGGTGCATTAACCCGAACAGGCGCCGGAGTGTGGCGACTCGGGGAATTTCACAGTAACTTCATTGTAGTGTTAATGTCAGCCTACTTGTAACTAATAAGTAAACTTTTACTTTTTCAATATTCATCCCTCAACCCACATTGCTAGAACATGCTCTCTGGTCATAATCCCACTGCTGTTTGTGGGGGTTTACTTTCCTTAAACTAGCTGTTGTACGGGCTAAAAAGTGCTTTCATTGTACAACACTGAGCTCTGCACCCGTCCCTGCCCCACTGCCACCAACACAACTCAGTATCCTCCCAACACTCAGCAACTTGCCAAGACTCCTTCAGCCAAACCTTCCAAATCAGCGACCTCTACTGCTCAGAAGGTCACGGTCAAGGTATGGACGCACGACCACCTGCAAGGTGCCCTCCAAGTCATACACCATCGTGACTTGGGAATATATCACTCCCAGGTCAAAATTCTAGAATTCCGTAACAGCACTGTGGAGGTACCTACACCACATGGGTCTCAGTGGTTCAAGAAGGTGCCTCACCACCCCCTTCTCAGGAGGAATTAGAGTCGGGAAACAACAATGCCCAAATCCCAAGAATAACTTTTTAAACATTAAGAATGGCCAATTGACTGTGGTTCCAGAGGGAAAGACTAATAATCCAGAGAGCCAGGATATTGATCTGGGGAGCCAGGTTCAAATCCCACCACAGCAGTTGGAGGATTTTTAATTCAATACAAGTCTGGAATTAAAATTCGAATGATGACGATTAAACCATTGTTGTCGTAAAAACCCATCTAGTTCACTGATGTCCTTTAGGGAAGGAAATTTGCCGTCGTTATCCAGTCCAGCCTACATGTGACTCCAGATCCACAGCAATGTGGTTGACTCTCAACTGCCCTCAGGGATGGGCAATAAATGCTGCCCAGCCAGCGACGCCCATGTTCCATGAACAAATTTTTATAAGTGCTAACACACCCCCAAGGCAGCAAGGAGGCAGAACATTAGGGAAAGGTATTTCTGCATTAAAGTGATCAAGGAATTGCTAGGAAAGTGGAGACATAAAATATTCAACAAAGGAGTTTCAAACACTACAGTGAGGGCATGCTATGTGATAAAGAACAAAGAACAAAGAACAATACAGCACAGGAACAGGCCCTTCGGCCCTCCAAGCCCGCGCCGCTCCCCGGTCCAGGATTGAATCCTGAATCCAGGATCCCCAGATGAAGAGCGACATCCCACAAATTTCTACATGAACCCAGTGTACCTTACTGTCTGACATAAAATGTCATGATGTGGAGATGCCGGCGTTGGACTGGGGTAAACACAGTAAGAATATGGTAGTCATGATGTGGAGATGCCGGCGTTGGACTGGGGTAAACACAGTAAACACAGTACTGACATAAAATGTCCCAGAGGTGATCAACATTGCCAATCCGTGCAAGAGCAAATCATTTGCCCTGTTTAACCTTCCCACGGTCAGTGACTGAATCAAGATACAAATGGAGAAAGTTTACATGTTCTCCAGGATATCAGAGATGAAGGGCTCGCAACAAGCCTCCAACTGTGACTTCCAAAGGGTGTGCTGTTAAAACCCACCCTTTGAAACAGTGAATAACTGCTTGCCCAGAGATGAAATGAAAGCAGTTTTCCCTTACATAGACGTGCTCCTTTTGCTTTCCCAGACATCAAAACACGCAACGACATAAACATCAACTGCATTAAGCATTTCAATCCGTGCTCTTCCCTTTAAACTTCAAATGGGGAAAACATCACCAAGTATAGAAATGGATAGAAATAGTGTGTAATGTAATATATCGACAGAAGTACGCAGTATTGAAGGAGGCTATTCAGCCCGGGGGGTGGGGGAATAGAGGATGGGGCAAGAGGGGGGGATTGGTGGATGAGGGGAGGGAATGGGGAAAGGGAGAAGCATGGAAGGGAGAAAGGTGAAGGGGAGAGGGGGAGGAGCAGGGAGGGAGACGGGGAGGAGCATAGAGGGAGAAGTGCGGAGGGAGAGGGGAGGAATGAGGAGGGAGAGAGGGAGGAGCAGACAGGGAGAGGGAGGGAGGAGCGAGCAAGGGGAGGGGGAGGAGCGAGCAAGGGGAGGGGAAGGAGCGAGCAAGGGGAGGGGGAGGAGCGAGCAAGGGGAGGGGGAGGAGCGAGCAAGGGGAGGGGGACGAGCGAGCAAGGGGACGAGCGAGCAAGGGGAGGGGGACGAGCGAGCAAGGGGAGGGGGACGAGCGAGCAAGGGGAGGGGGACGAGCGAGCAAGGGGAGGGGGACGAGCGAGCAAGGGGAGGGGGACGAGCGAGCAAGGGGAGGGGGACGAGCGAGCAAGGGGAGGGGGACGAGCGAGCAAGGGGAGGGGGACGAGCGAGCAAGGGGAGGGGGAGGAGCGAGCAAGGGGAGGGGGAGGAGCGAGCAAGGGGAGGGGGAGGAGCGAGCAAGGGGAGGGGGAGGAGCGAGCAAGGGGAGGGGGAGGAGCGAGCAAGGGGAGGGGGAGGAGCGAGCAAGGGGAGGGGGAGGAGCGAGCAAGGGGAGGGGGAGGAGCGAGCAAGGGGAGGGGGAGGAGCGAGCAAGGGGAGGGGGAGGAGCGAGCAAGGGGAGGGGGAGGAGCGAGCAAGGGGAGGGGGAGGAGCGAGCAAGGGGAGGGGGAGGAGCGAGCAAGGGGAGGGGGAGGAGCGAGCAAGGGGAGGGGGAGGAGCGAACAAGGGGAGAGAGGGAGGAGTGAGTGGGGATAGAGGAGCAGGCAAGGGAAAGGAAGGAGTCGGCGAAGGGGAGAAGGATCCAAACAGAATATACAAATGGAACAGCTGAGGGCTGATATAACCAAACTGCACTAAACATCAGAGGCATGAAAGCAAACTGAACCAGAAGTACATAAACAAAAATCAGCAGCGCATACCTGATCTTCAGAGAGCTGAGAGATGTGATTAACTGCAGCGTACGACTCAATTTTGGGATTAAAATGGTTGATGATGGCTCTGAAACAGAAAACAGCCAGCAATAAGAAAAACTGTCAATTGTATAAACACCTTAATTAATATTCAGTCTGCAAAATTTGTTTTATATTAGTTCACAATTGTGGTGATATTTAAACAATAAATTCTCAATTGTGATTTTTTTTGCCTTTAAATGATGAAACTGCACACTGTGTAATCTCCAATGCTACTGTGTGCAGGGACTCATAAGATGATTCATATAATGCGACTCCTTGCATTTTAATCAAAAATAGGAGGAAAATAACATCTACCACACTGCTACAAGATTCCCTCATCAATCGTCACTTCGACATTACAATGACTACATTTCAGAAGTACTTGATTAGCTGTGAAGACTGGCGAATGAAAGTTCTTTTCTATTCATTCATGTGATGTGGGCACCGCTGGCCCATCCATAATTACCCTTGAACTGAGTGACCTGCTCGGCCATTTCAGAGGGCAGTTAAGAGTCAACCACATTGCTGTGGATCACATGTAGTTATGATGTGGAGATGCCGGCGTTGGACTGGGGTAAACACAGTAAGAAGTTTAACAACACCAGGTTAAAGTCCAACAGGTTTATTTGGTAGCAAAAGCCACACAAGCTTTCGGAGCTGCAAGCCCCTTCTTCACCTGAAGAAGGGGCTTGCAGCTCCGAAAGCTTGTGTGGCTTTTGCTACCAAATAAACCTGTTGGACTTTAACTTGGTGTTGTTAAACTTCTTACTGTGATCACATGTAGGCCAGACCAGGTAAGGACGGTAGATTTCCTTCCTTAAAGGACATTAGTGAACTAGATGGGTTTTTACAACGATCAACATTGGCTTCATGGTCACCATTAGACTTTTAATTCCAGTTTTTTATTGAATTCAAATTTCACCAACTGCTGTGGTGGGATTTGACCCCAGATCCCCAGAGCATTACCCTGGGTCTCTGGATTGGTAGTCCAGTGACAATACCACTCCATCATTGGCATCCCTAAAGTGTGCTGAGGAGAAAAGGGATTTTTTACAATTCATCCCTAATTGCTCTTGTTCAGAGGGTACTTTAGAGTCAACCATATCGCTGTGGGTCTGGAGCTGGAGATGACAGATTTCCTTCCCTAAAGGACATTAAAACTGGATGGATTTTTTTTTTACAACAATGGATTCAATTTTAATTCCTGAGTTTTGAAAAATTTAATTTAAATTCCACCATCTGCCACAGTGAGATACAAACTGGGGTAGAAACATGGAAAACTACAGCACAAAACAGGCCCTTCGGCCCCACAAGTTGTGCCGAACATATCCCTACCTTCTGGGCCGACCTATAACCCTCCATCCTATTAAGTCCCATGTACTCATCCAGGAGTCTCTTAAAAGACCCTATTGAGTTTGCCTCCACCACCACTGACGGCAGCCGATTCCACTCGCCCACCACCCTCTGTGAAAAACTTCCCCCTAACATTTCCCCTGTACCTACCCCCCAGCACCTTAAACCTGTGTCCTCTTGTAGCAGCCATTTCCACCCTGGGAAAAAGCCTCTGAGAGTCCACCCGATCTATGCCTCTCAACATCTTATATACCTCTATTAGGTCTCCTCTCATCCTACGTCTCTCCAAGGAGAAAAGACCGAGCTCCCTCAACCTATCCTCATAAGGCATGCCACTCAATCCAGGCAACATCTTTGTAAAACTCCTCTGCACCCTTTCAATCTTTTCCACATCCTTCCTGTAATGAGGGGGTCTCCAGAGCATTACCCGGGATTATCAGCCCAGTGAGATCACCAAGCCACCACTTCTCCAGGCACTGGATAGGTACACAGACAGCTCAAAAATTAAAAAAACAAAGTTGAACTTGCATTTAGATAGCATTTCACCACCTCCAGACATCTCAAAGTGCTTTGCAGCCAATGAGGTACTGTTGGAATATGTATTTTTTTATTCATTCATGGGACATGGGCGTTGCTGGCTGGCCAGCATTTATTGCCCATCCCTCGTTACCCATGGAGGGCAGTTGAGAGTCAACCGCATTGCTTGGATCTGGAGTCACATGTAGATCAAACCAGGTGAGGACGGCAGATTTCCTTCCCTAAAGGACATTAGTGAATCAGATGGGTCTTTCTGACAATCAACAATGATTTCATGGTCATCAGTGGATTCTTAATTCCAGATATTTTTTATTGAATTCAGATTCCACCGTCTGCCGTGGCAGGATTTGAACCCAGGTTCCCAGAACATTAGCTGAGTTTCTGGATTAATAGTCTAGCGAAAATACCACTAGGCCATCACCTTCCCCGAATGTATTCACTGTTGTAGTGTAGGAAAGCACAGTAATAAGTGTCACAACACCAGGTTAAAGTCCAACAGGTTTATTTGATAGCAAAAGCCACAAGCTTTCAGAGCGCTGCCCCTTCATCAGGTGAGTGGGAGTTCTGTTCACAAACAGGGCATTTAAAGACACAAACTCAATTTACAAAATAATGGTTGGAATGCGAGTCTTTACAGGTAATCAAGTCTTAAAGGTACAGACAATGTGAATGGAGAGAGGGTTAAGCACAGGTTAAAGAGATGTGTATTGTCTCCAGCCAGGACAGTTTAGTGAGATTTTGCAAGCCCAGGCAAGTCGTGGGGGTTACGGATAGTGTGACATGAACCCAAGATCCCGGTTGAGGCTGTCCTCATGTGTGCGGAACTTGGCTATTAGTCTCTGCTTGGATCTTGGGATCCTGGGTTCATGTCACACTATCTGTAACCCCCACGACTTGCCTGGGCTTGCAAAATCTCACTAACTGTCCTGGCTGGAGACAATACACATCTCTTTAACCTGTGCTTAACCCTCTCTCCACTCACATTGTCTGTACCTTTAAGACTTGATTACCTGTAAAGACTTGCATTCCAACCATTATCTTGTAAATTGAGTTTGTGTCTTTATATGCCCTGTTTGTGAACACAACTCCCACTCACCTGATGAAGGGGCAGCGCTCCGAAAGCTTGTGGCTTGTGCTACCAAATAAACCTGTTGGACTTTAACCTGGTGTTGTGAGACTTCTTACTGTGCTTACCCCAATCTAACGCCGGCATCTCCACATCGTAGTGTAGGAAACACAGAAGCCAATGAACACACAGCAGGATCCCACAAACAGTAATATGATTATGACCAGATAATCTGTTGAGGGATAAATATCAGTCAGGACACTGGGGAGAACCCCCCAGCTCTTCTTCGAAATAATGCCATGGGATCATTACATCCATCTGAGAGAGTAGACAGGGCTGCAGTTTAATGTCCCAACCAACAATCCAGCATTCCCTCAATAAATCTAAATTTCCTGGAGTGGGACACGAACCCACCACCTTCTGAATTGGGAGAAAGAGTGTATTGACCACTGATCCACAGCTGACATGAACATGGAACCAAATCAGAAACAGAGGAAGAGCGTATACTCCTCAGGGTAATCTCTGTGTCGGGTCCCTCCATTCCCTCACACACTAGTGTTAAAGCCTCAATCGCAAATCCAAATCAAGACTTAAAACACGAGCATATTTGGTAAGTCTTCAGTTGGATATGTTCACTTGGGTTTTGAAGATCAAAGTTCAGGACTGCCTCATCATTGGTATTCAAGCTCATCAATTAAACCTTTCGTCTCACAAGTGTAGAGTCCAACCATCAACTATGTCCTGCACACACACATCTCACTGTGAATCAGTATGGCTGCACATTTTCAGAGGTGCTCCTGTTCTGCCAGCATAACTTCAATGCCATGCATTAGGTAGAAGAATTGTGTGCGCTGCAATGCTGCCATGCTAAACACTGTGCCTACTGTACCACAGTAAGAAGTTTAACAACACCAGGTTAAAGTCCAACAGGTTTATTTGGTAGCAAAAGCCACACAAGCTTTCGGAGCTCCTAGACCCTTCCTCAGGTGAGTGGGAATTCTGTTCACAAACAGAGTTTATAAAGACACATACTCAATTTACATGAATAATGGTTGGAATGCGAATACTTACAACTAATCCAGTCTTTAAGAAACAAAACAATGGGAGTGGAGAGAGCATCAAGACAGGCTAAAAAGATGTGTATTGTCTCAAGACAAGACAGCCAGTGAAACAATACACATCTTTTTAGCCTGTCTTGATGCTCTCTCCACTCCCATTGTTTTGTTTCTTAAAGACTTGATTAGTTGTAAGTATTCGCATTCCAACCATTATTCGTGTAAATTGAGTCTGTGTCTTTATAAGTTCTGTTTGTGAACAGAATTCCCACTCACCTGAGGAAGGGGCTAAGAGCTCCGAAAGCTTGTGTGGCTTTTGCTACCAAATAAACCTGTTGGACTTTAACCTGGTGTTGTTAAACTTCTTACTGTGTTTACCCCAGTCCAACGCCGGCATCTCCACATCATGCCTACTGTACCAACCAGCTCATCTGTCGCATGGAGCACTGTGATGGGAACACAAGCTGGAAAGATCTCTCCCATGATACACACTCACGCTTGTGAGCTACGCTGCAGCGTGGTCTGCCTGCTGTGCATGTTTTCTTAGCTGAAAGACTCAGCACCAGATGGGTACATTAAAACTAGATCTATTTATGAAGGAGAGATGAATTTGTCACAAGAGACAGCAGGACATGAAGCTGGTAACTCGCCGAGCAGATAAAACAGCAGGATTCAGCCACAAAGTCATGGATTCAAAGACAAAACAAATGTGGCCTAGATAATTACAGGATGTTGAGCAAGATGGCTTACATCATGTAGTCAGCTATTAACAAAGGACTACCTTGTAGGGTAAATGTTCACTGTGCAGCAGTTGGATGAGAGACCTGATATTATTTATTCACAAGATGTGGGCGTTGCTGGCAACGCCATCATGCATTGCCCATCCTTAATTATCCCTTCAGAAGGTGGTGGTGAGCTGCCTTCTTGAAACGCTGCAGTCCGTATGGTGTAGGTACACCCGCGTGCTGTTAGGGAGGGAGTTCCAGGATTTTGACTCAGCGACAGTGAAGGAACGGTGATGTATTTCCAAGTCAGGATGCTGAGCGACTTGGAGGGGAACTTGCAGGTGGTGGTGGTCTTCACACTTGCAGTGAAGTGACGGCAACATCCATAAAGTTGGACTGAAAAGTTCTTTTGTGGTTGAAAACAACTGATCCATTGTTTCTCAGTTAAGATCCCCCGTGCAATGTCCTCCTTCCTCTACATTCAGCTGCTATTGCTGTTCTCTCTGCTGCTGCTTTTCACTCTCCAGCTCCAAAGGCAGCCTTGTCAAGCCACCCATGGATAAACTCAAACAGTTAGTTCTCTACCAGCACCACACCAGGAAGCACTGTGGGCCGCTCGGCATCACCGGCCTGTTCTGGGCTTCGGTGAGACCCAGTGCTGTCCCGGGGCCTGGCGCTTCATCACGATGCAGCTCTGCTCACTCCAGCTGCACCATAGTCTCTACTCCCTGTCCTGCACCATGGTGAAACTGCTGACTGTCTCCATCCAAACTTTTCCAATCTTGGGTTTAAAATAAACTGCATTTAGATTTCAAGGTTTCTCTTGAGGATGATCCACAGTATTGCTCCAAAGGACAGCAAGAGTTCTCCCTGGTGTTCACGCCAATATTTATCCCTCATGCATTATGTAGTCAGCTATTAACAAAGGACTAAACAACATCACAACAACAGATTATTTGATCACCATCACATTGTCCACCACATTCATAATCATTACAAAAATGCTAGCCAAATACGGATGCTAGTCGGTGATGGCAACACAACCAAAGCAGAAACAGAAGTGAAAATGCTGGAAAATCTCAGCAGGTCTGGCAGCATCTGTAAGGAGAGAAAAGAGCTGACGTTCGGAGTCCAGATGACCCTTTGTCAAAGCTGGAAGGAAGGGTCATCTGGAAACGTCAGCTCTTTTCTCTCCTTACAGATGCTGCCAGACCTGCTGAGATTTTCCAGCATTTTCTCTCTTGGTTTCAGATTCCAGCATCCGCAGCAATTTATTTTTATTTAGAAACAAGAAGTGAATTACTTTTGAAGTAATGTTTTAATGTAGCGAAACTTGACAACCAATTCTGTGCACAACAAACTACTGCAAACAGAGAATGACGGGCAGGGTGATGCAGCTTTGATGGTAAATAAAAACAGAAAAGTCTAGAAACACTCAGCAGGCCCGGCAGCACGTGCCGAGAGAGAAACAGAATTAACGTTTCCGGCCAATTACCCTTCAACAGACCTAAAAGCTTAAAGTTTAAAGCTTACTTATTAGTGTCACAAGTCGGCTTACATTCACACTGCAGTGAAGTTACTGTGAAAATCCCCTAGTTGCCACACTCCGGCAAAACTGTTTCTTTCTCCACAGATGCTGCCTGACCTTCTGAATATTTCTCCCTTCATTTCAAATTTCTGACTTCCAGCACCCTTTCCCTGTGTCTTTTCCTCGTGTATCACAGTTTTTGGTGTGGGGAGGTATGTTGGACGGGACAAGAAGAACTTTCCTCCTCTTTAAACTTTATTTATTAGTGTCTCAAGTAGGCTTATTTTTTGATTTGATTTGATTTATTATTGTCACATATATTAGCGTACTGTGAAAAGTATTGTTTCTTGCGCGCTATACAGACAAAGCATACCGTTCATAGAGAAGGAAAGGAGAGAGTGCTGGATGTAATGTTACAGTCATAGCTAGGGTGTAGAGAAAGATCAACTGAATGCGAGGTAGGCCCATTCAGAAGTCTGACAGCAGCAGGGAAGAAGCTGTTCTCGAGTTGGTTGGTACGTGACCTCAGACTTTTGTATCTTTTTCCCCGATAGAATAAGGTGGAAGACAGAATGTCCGGGCTGTGTGGGGTCCTTAATTATGCTGGCTGCTTTTCCAAGGCAGCGGGAAGTGTAGACAGAGTCAGTGGATGGGAGGCTGGTTTGTGTGATGGATTGGGCTACATTCACGACCTTTTCTAGTTTCTTGTGGTCTTGGGCAGAGCAGGAGCCCAGACCGAGCTGTGATACAACCAGAAAGAATGCTTTCAATCGTGCATCTGTAAAAGTTGGTGAGAGTTGTAGTTGACATGCCAAATTTCCTTAGTCTTCTGAGGAAGTTGGTGGGCTTTCTAGTTGGTTGGAAATAGTTGGTGGGCTTTCTTAACTATAGTGTCAGCATGGCAGAACCAGGACAGGCTGTTGATGATCTGGACACCTAAAAACTTGAAGTTCTCGACCCTTTCTACTTTGCCCCCATTGATGTAGACAGGGGCATGTTCTCCTTTACGCTTCCTGAAGTCGATGACAATCTCCTTCGTTTTGTTGACGTTCAGGGAGAGATTATTGTCGCCGCACCAGTGTAACTAACACTGCAACTAAGTTACTGTGAAAATCCCCTCGTCGCCATACTCCGGCACCTGTTCGGGTTCACCGAGGGAGAATTTAGCACAGTCAATGCACTGAACCAGCACGTCTTTCGGACTGCGGGAGGAAACCGGAGCACCCGGAGGAAACCCATGCAGACATGGGGAGAACGTGCAGACTCTGCAGAGAGTGAACCACTGAGCCGCCTCTACTTCCTCGGTCAGAGCCACTGGATCCATTTGAGCAGGCAGCCCGAACATGGGTCTGGAACTCTGCCTGACGCAGTGCAGCTCTCACCCGAGTGGCACCCGAGGTGAGGTCTAGAGTGGGGCTTGAACCCACAATCGTCTGACTTGAAGGGGGACAGAACTTTGAAAGCATGGCTGATGTTTAAGACATGTATTATTTTCCTTTAGTGAAGAATTCATTTCCTTCCAATCCTCTCCAATTTCTTCCTTCCAGCCTTGAACATACTGACCCAAAAGGGTAGGAATTCCAATCACCAAAGCCCATAAACACTTTGGGTGTTTCCCCTCCATCCACAGTATTCTGTATGGATAGAACAATGAGAGCACCAACATATGGGGGCTTCGTCAACTGGAACCCCTACCACGTAAGATCTTATATAAACTGAAGAAAGTGGTTATTTCTAGAAAAATGTTCTGTTTTCGTTGACCTCAATCATACCTCTCCCTCTTATTCATATCAAATATCCAACAAATCCATCTTTCTGCAGAAATACATCTAACTTGTGCTTTGGGCCATTAGTCTGCTTCAGCGCATTTCATGGAAATGTATCACCCTTGAAGCAAAAGCTTCTGATAAATTTATTTTCTTACTCTTAGCTTCCTATTTTTAACTGGTTCCTTTTAGCATACGGTCAGGAGGAGGCCATTCAGCTCCCCAAGAAACTAAGGGGCAGGAAATGGCAAATTATACCTTGTGCTGGGGCAGTGACGGTGTCAGTGGGCCGCGGAGCAGTGAGGGTGCCAGTGGGCAGCGGGGCAGTGACGGTGTCAGTGGGCCGCGGAGCAGTGAGGGTGCCAGTGGGCCGCGGAGCAGTGAGGGTGCCAGTGGGCAGCGGGGCAGTGACGGTGTCAGTGGGCCATGGGGCAGTGACGGTGTCAGTGGGCCATGGGGCAGTGAGGGTGTCAGTGGGCAGCGGGGCAGTGAGGGTGTCAGTGGGCCGCGGGGCAGTGAGGGTGTCAGTGGGCAGCGGGGCAGTGAGGGTGTCAGTGGGCTGCGGGGCAGTGAGGGGGTTAGTGGGCCGCGGGGCAGTGACGGTGCCAGTGGGCTGCGGGGCAGTGAGGGTGTCAGTGGGCAGCGGGGCAGTGAGGGTGCCAGTGGGCAGCGGGGCAGTGACGGTGTCAGTGGGCCATGGGGCAGTGACGGTGCCAGTGGGCAGCGGGGCAGTGAGGGTGCCAGTGGGCAGCGGGACAGTGACGGTGTCAGTGGGCCGCGGGGCAGTGAGGGTGCCAGTGGGCAGCGGGGCAGTGAGGGTGCCAGTGGGCAGCGGGGCAGTGAGGGTGCCAGTGGGCAGCGGGACAGTGACGGTGTCAGTGGGCCGCGGGGCAGTGAGGGGGTCAGTGGGCCGTGGGGCAGTGAGGGGGTCAGTGGGCCGCGGGGCAGTGACGGTGCCAGTGGGCTGCGGGGCAGTGAGGGTGCCAGTGGGCAGCGGGGCAGTGAGGGTGCCAGTGGGCAGCGGGGCAGTGATGGTGTCAGTGGGCCGGGCAGTGACGGTGTCAGTGGGCCGGGCAGTGACGGTGTCAGTGGGCCGTGGGGCAGTGAGGGGGTCAGTGGGCCGCGGGGCAGTGAGGGGGTCAGTGGGCCGCGGGGCAGTGACGGTGTCAGTGGGCCGGGGGGCAGTGAGGGGGTCAGTCGGCCGCGGGGCAGTGAGGGGGTCAGTCGGCCGCGGGGCAGTGACGGTGTCAGTGGGCCGCGGGGCAGTGAGGGTGTCAGTGGGCAGCGGGGCAGTGAGGGTGTCAGTGGGCAGCGGGGCAGTGAGGGTGTCAGTGGGCCGGGGGGCAGTGAGGGTGTCAGTCGGCTGCGGGGCAGTGAGGGTGTCAGTGGGCCGGGGGGCAGTGAGGGTGTCAGTGGGCTGCGGGGCAGTGAGGGGGTCAGTGGGCCGGGGGGCAGTGAGGGGGTCAGTGGGCCGCAGGGCAGTGAGGGTGTCAGTTGGCAGCGGGGCAGTTACGGTGTCAGTGGGCCATGGGGCAGTGAGGGTGTCAGTGGGCCATGGGGCAGTGAGGGGGTCAGTGGGCAGCGGGGCAGTGAGGGGGTCAGTGGGCCATGGGGCAGTGAGGGGGTCAGTGGGCAGCGGGGCAGTGAGGGTGTCAGTGGGCCATGGGGCAGTGAGGGGGTCAGTGGGCAGCGGGGCAGTGACGGTGTCAGTGGGCCATGGGGCAGTGAGGGGGTCAGTGGGCCATGGGGCAGTGACGGTGTCAGTGGGCCATGGGGCAGTGAGGGGGTCAGTGGGCAGCGGGGCAGTGAGGGGGTCAGTGGGCAGCGGGGCAGTTACGGTGTCAGTGGGCCATGGGGCAGTGACGGTGTCAGTGGGCAGCGGGGCAGTGAGGGGGTCAGTGGGCCATGGGGCAGTTACGGTGTCAGTGGGCCATGGGGCAGTGAGGGGGTCAGTGGGCAGCGGGGCAGTGAGGGGGTCAGTGGGCTGCGGGGCAGTGAGGGGGTTAGTGGGCCGCGGGGCAGTGACGGTGTCAGTGGGCCATGGGGCAGTGACGGTGTCAGTGGGCCATGGGGCAGTTACGGTGTCAGTGGGCCATGGGGCAGTTACGGTGTCAGTGGGCCATGGGGCAGTTACGGTGTCAGTGGGCCGCGGGGCAGTGAGGGTGTCAGTGGGCCATGGGGCAGTGACGGTGTCAGTGGGCCATGGGGCAGTGACGGTGTCAGTGGGCCATGGGGCAGTGAGGGTGTCAGTGGGCCGCGGGGCAGTTACGGTGTCAGTGGGCCATGGGGCAGTGATGGTGTCAGTGGGCAGCGGGGCAGTGACGGTGTCAGTGGGCAGCGGGGCAGTGACGGTGTCAGTGGGCCATGGGGCAGTGATGGTGTCAGTGGGCCATGGGGCAGTTACGGTGTCAGTGGGCCATGGGGCAGTTACGGTGTCAGTGGGCCGCGGGGCAGTGAGGGGGTCAGTGGGCTGCGGGGCAGTGAGGGTGTCAGTGGGCTGCGGGGCAGTGACGGTGTCAGTGGGCCGCGGGGCAGTGATGGTGTCAGTGGGCCATGGGGCAGTTACGGTGTCAGTGGGCCGCGGGGCAGTGACGGTGTCAGTGGGCAGCGGGGCAGTGATGGTGTCAGTGGGCCGTGGGGCAGTGATGGTGTCAGTGGGCCATGGGGCAGTGAGGGGGTCACTCTGATCTGCTATGCCTTGTCATTTCACCATTTTATTCTACCACAGAACTCTCCTCTCTGAAGACAGAACAAGCTGATGCACTTAGGGAAGTTGAGGAAATTAATCAGCGTCTTGGCAGTTTAACTAATCTATCCCAGTTATCGACTATCTGCCTGGATCCTTAAGTGAAATGGATGCTTTTGTTTTTGCCCCAAAGATTTAGTGAAAGAGCAGCACTTTTTTTTTGTGAGTTTTGTGAAAATTAAGGAAAATAATTTCTCATTCAGGGCACCCAATAGCATCTCCCAGGACAGGTATAGCACGGGGTTAGATACAGAGTAAAGCTCCCTCTACACTGTCCCCATCAAACACTCCCAGGACAGGTATAACACGGGGTTAGATACAGAGTAAAGCTCCCTCTACACTGTCCCCCATCAAACACTCCCAGGACAGGTACAGCACGGGGTTAGATACAGAGTAAAGCTTCCTCTATACTGTCCCCCATCAAACACTCCCAGGACAGGTACAGCACGGGGTTAGATACAGAGTAAAGCTTCCTCTATACTGTCCGCATCAAACACTCCCAGGACAGGTACAGCACGGGGTTAGATACAGAGTAAAGCTTCCTCTATACTGTCCGCATCAAACACTCCCAGGACAGGTATAGCACGGGGTTAGATACAGAGTAAAGCACCCTCTACACTGTCCCCCATCAAACACTCCCAGGACAGGTACAGCACGGGGTTAGATACAGAGTAAAGCTCCCTCTACACTGTCCCCCATCAAACACTCCCAGGACAGGTACAGCACGGGGTTAGATACAGAGTAAAGCTCCCTCTACACTGTCCCCATCAAACACTCCCAGGACAGGTACAACACGGGGTTAGATACAGAGTAAAGCTCCCTCTACACTGTCCCTTTGAATACTCCCAGGACAGGTACAGCACAGGGTTAGATATAAAGCTCCCTGCACACTGTCCCCATCAAACACTCTGAGTTATTCACATTCCATAGATTATGCAAAGCTTCATGAATCAGACTCAGAGAGAGTGTGCTGGGGTCAGAATGGGGTGGAGATGGCCACTGATTTGCAGTGCTGATTGCTCAGGAGGCACAGAGCCACAATGATGGAGTCATGTTCTTCAGACGTGTACAGATTTTGTGATAAGATCTATATACACAACAGCATGGATTTCAGACAAGTCACTCATTAGGTGAAAGTGGACAAAATGACGAATCGTGGCAGGTAATGGTGAAGATTAGATCAAATAGTACTGCAAGTAATAACATCTATTTACTATAACTCTTAACAGCACACAGGTTTTACAGCAGAGAGATATCCATACCAGACCGATTTGTGAATTATTCCAATTGCAAACCGCAGTCAATGGCACTTAAAGCTGCCTCATTTATTACCTCAGTGCAGAACAACTAATGAGGGTGAACCTGCATCAGCTATAAATAGCATCTTCCAGTGAGCGTCACTTTTTATAATTCCTCATTGGTGGCTTTGTTTTACGTGAGTAAAATCTATAATAAAGTTTTACTACAGAGAAAAACACATAAATCACAACAGTGGAATGAAGTGCCCGAGGACACAGATTAAAATGGATCAAATAGGGGCATTAATAAAAAGCAAATGTAGATATTAAGCTGGATGAAACATGGGCAGCAACAGCCTCTGGGTGTGGGTACTTGGAGCTTTGCAACGATGGCCAAACATTGAGCTTGGATTGGAAAATATTCAAAGTAAAGTACAGTTTCAAAGAAATTTCAAAACTAAGATAATTTAATAACCAAATTAGTTTCAATTGAATGTTATTAAGTTATGAGCTGCATTCAATAATTAAGAGCATTGCTGGTGAAATTCAATTATGTTATTGACTCGATCTAATCATTAAGTCACTGGCTGAATTTCAAGGATCCATATATTGAATTAAATTTTAGCTAATTAATAAGCTGATGACTGAGGTTAATTCCTCAATGTATTCATTTGTAATTGGAGCCGAGATTGTGAGCAGCACACCTTTTGTTCACAGCTGCAGAGTGTCAATCACAGGAAAACTGGGACAAACAGAAAACAATTCCTGGAAGTATCACGCTAGGTTCAGCTCTTGGCTGAATGGCTGTGCACAGGTCTGCAGACTCACCCAGGAACGGTGCCACCCATTTGTCAGCCTAGAAATAACACAGCCTTGCCACACAATTCAATACAAGAGAGACAGGCTGCTAAAGTTTTTCATCTTGCACTCATCAGGACAGACACAAGAATACCAAATTTCAAAGGGGGACAATGATTTATACTGTTTGAGGAAAGTGCTGACTGCCTGGCAAGTTGACTGCGATTGGTCAAGACATTGACGTGGAGATTGTGCCAGGAAATGATTGTCCTCCATGCTTTTGTTTAATTCATAAAAGGTTCAATGCCTGGACATGTTCCTTTTGTCTGCAGAGGACAGATCCCGGCGTGAATTTGAAACTTTGCTCCCATTAGCAATTTTAGTTTTTAAAATTCTCTCTTGGAATCAGGCACAAAATGGTGGTGATGGTGGCTGAGTGGTTCACTTGGCCACTTCAGAGAAAAGCTCAGGGTCAACCCCCACAAGGTAGGAAAGTGGATTTCAAGCCCAGAATCAGTCATGGTCACACTGAATGGTGGGGTAGACTCAATAGGTCTTCTCTTCTTGTTTCTTGTACTCATGACAATTTTTAAAAAATACATTTTTGGGAAGTGGCTAGGCCAGCATTTATTACCCATCCCTTGTTGTCCTTGACAAGATGGTTGTGAGCTGTCTTCTTGAACCACGGCAGCCCCTGAGGTGTAGGTACACCCACAGTGCTGTTAGGGGAGGAAACTCCAGGATTTTAACTCAGTGATAAATCAGGATAGTGAGTGACTTGGAGGGGAATCTCCAGGTGGTGGTGTTCCCAGGTATCTGCTGCTCTTGTCTTTCTAGATGGTAGCGGTCATGGGTTTGGAAAGTGCTGCCTAAAGAACTTGATATGTTTCTGCAGTGCATCTTGTAGATGGTACACACTGCTGTCACGGTTTGTTGGTGATGGAGGGATTGAATTTTTGTGGAAGGGACAGCAATCAAGCAGCTGCTTTGTCCTGGTTGAGCTTCTTGAGTGTTGTTGGAGCTGCACTCATCCAGGCAAGTGGACAGTATTCCATCACACTCCTGACTTGTGCCTTGTAGATGGTGGATAGGCATTGGGGAGTCAAGAGTTACTCGCTTACAGATTTCTAGCCTTTGACCTGCTCTGGTAGCCACAGTATTTATATCGCTAGTCCAGTTTAGTTTCTGGTCAATAGTGTCCCCAGGATGTTGTTAGTGGGGGATTCAGCAATGGTTATGCCATTGAATGTCAAGAGGTGGTGGTTAGATCCTCTCTTGTTGAAGATGGTCATTGCCTGGCACTTGTGTGGCACAAATGTCACTTGCCACTGGCCAGCCCAAGCCTGGATATTGTCCAGATCTTGCTGCATTTAGACATGGACTGCTTCAGTATCTGAGGAGTTGCGAATGGTGCTGAATATTGTGCAGTCATCAGCAAACATCCCCACTTCTGACCTTATGATGGAAGGGAGGTCATTGGTGAAGCAGCTGAAGATGGTTGGGCCTCGGACACTGACCCTGAGGGACTCCTGCAGTGATGTCCTGGAGCTGAGATGATTGACCTCCAACCACCAGAATCTTGGTGCCAGGTATGACTCCAACCAGTGGAGGGTTATCTCCGATTCCCATTGACTCCAGTTTGTCCGGGTTCCTTGATGCCATACGCAAAGGCTGTCACTCTCATCTCACTTCTGGCTTTCAGTTCGTTTGTCCAGGTTTAAGCCAAGGCTGTAATGAGGTCAGGAGCCTAAACTTAGCATTGCTGAATAAGTGCTGCACAATAAAACTGCTGTGACCCCCATCCATCATTTTGCTGATGATGATGGAGCAGCAATTGGCCAGGTTGGATTTGTCCTGTTTCTTGTGTACAGAACATACCTAGGCAATTTTCCACATTGCTGGGTAGATGTCAGTGTTGCAGCTGTACTGAAACAGCTTGGCTAGGGGAGCAGCAAGTTCTGGAGTGTACGTCTCCAGTACTATTGCCAGAACGTTGTCAGGGCCCATAGCCTTTGCAGTATCCAGTGCCTTCAGCTGTTTTTTAATATCATGTGGAGTGAATTAAATTAGCTGAAGATTGACATCTGTGATGCTGGGGAATCTCTGGAGGAGACCGAGATGGATCATCTGCTCGGCAATTCTAGCTGAAGATGGTTGAAAATTTTTCAGCCTCATCTTGTGCACTGATGTGCTGGGCTCCTCTATCACTGAGGATGGGGATACTTGTGGAGCCTCCTCCTCCAGTGATTTGTTTAACTGTCCACCACCATTAATGGCTGGATGTGGCAGGACTGCAGGGCTTGGGTCTGATCCATTGGTTGTGGGATTGCTTAGCTCTGTCTATTACTTGCTGCTTATGCTGTTTGGCACACAAGTAGTCCTGTCGTAGCTGCGCCAGGTTGATACCTCATTTTTAGATATGCCTGGTGCTGCTCCTGGCATGCCCTCCTGCACTCTCCATTGAACCAGGGTTGATCCCCTGGCTTGATGGTAATGGTTGAGTGGGGGATATGCCGGGCCATGAGGTTACAGATTGTGCTGGAGTACAGTTCCGCTGCTGTTGATGGCCCACAGCACCTCATGGATACCCAGTCTTGAGTTGCTAGATCTGTTCAAAGTCTATTCCCATTTAGCATGGCGATAGTGCCACACAACACGCTAGAGGCCATCCTCAATATGAAAACGGGACTTTGCCTCCACAAGGACTGTGCGGTGGTCACTCTTACCGATACTGTCATGGACAGATGCATCTGTGGCAGGCGGGTTGATGAGGATGAGATCAAGTATGTTTTTCCCTCTTTTTGGTTCCCTCGCCACCTGCCACAGTCCCAGTCTAGCAGCGATGTCCTTTAGGACCAGGCCAGCTTGGTCTGTGCTGGTACGAGCAAGCCGCGCTTGGTGACAGATAGCCACCCCTGGTGTCCTGCTAGTGAGATAGGGCATACCCAGGAATGGTGATGGTGGTGTCTGGGGTGTTATCTGTAAGGTATGATTCTGTGAGAATGACTATGTCAGGCTGTTGCTTGACTAGTCTGTGAGACAGCTCTCCCAATTTTGGCACAAGCCCCCAGATGTTAATGAGGAGGACTGTGCAGGGTTGACAGGGCTGGGCTTGCTGTTGTTGTTTCCAGTGCCTAGGTCAACACCGGGTGGTCCGTTTCCATTCCTTTATGTTTTCTTCGTAGCGGTTCAATACGACAGTGAGTCGCTCGGCCATTTCAGAGGGCAGTTGAGAGACAATCAGATTGTTGTGCGTCTGGAGTCACATGTAGGCCAGACCAGGTAAGGACAGCAGGTTTCCTTCCCTAAAGGACATTGGTGAACCAGTATGGATCAGTACAGGGACAGAGCAAGACAGGACTTCAGTGAGAGGGATTTCCGGTAGCAGCGACACAAACAGCTGCTGCCACCTTAAGAATAAAGCAAATTAGCGAGAGGGAAGAGAGAACTAAGCAACAAAGGGGAGTCCAAAAGTCAAGAGGAAGGTTAGCTGGACAGCCCAAGGGAAAGTTCAATGCATGAGGACAAGTTAATACTAAAATACGTTCGTTGGACATCCCTGATGTGTCTAATTTTAACAGACATTGAGCAACTGGAGACCTGCCCAGGTAATCTGGCTGCTTTAACAGATCAAATTAAAGTTAAAAAGCCAGAAACCTGCACAGACTTTAAACTATCCTAGCCTGATGTTTATTGGCTAGTTTTACTGGATTATTCACACAGTTGGGAGTCAACACCTAACCTCTACTACCTGGGACAAGGACAGCAGATACATGGAAACATCATAACCTGCAAGTTCCCCTCCAAATCACACACATCCTCATTTGGAAATATATCATTCATGCAAAGTTGCTGGGTCAAAATCCTCCCTAACAGCACTGTGGGTGTACCTATTGTACCATGTACCACCTGGACTGCAATGGGTCACCACCATCTTCTCAAGGACAATTAGGAATGGGAAATAAATGTTGGCAACATTAACACCCCATAAATAGGCGGCACGGTAGCACAGTGGTTAGCACTGCTGCTTCACAGCTCCAGGGACCTGGGTTCGATTCCCGGCTTGGGTCGCTGTCTGTGTGGAGTTTGCACATTCTCCTCGTGTCTGCGTGGGTTTCCTCCGGGTGCTCCGGTTTCCTCCCACAGTCCAAAGATGTGCGGGTTAGGTTGATTGGCCATGCTAAAATTGCCCCTTAGTGTCCTGAGATGCATAGGTTAGAGGTATTAGTGGGTAAAATATATGGGGGTAGGGCCTGGGTGGGATTGTGGTTGGTGCAGACTCGATGGGCCGAATGGCCTCTTTCTGTACTGTAGGGTTTCTATGATTTCTATGATAAATAAAATAAATACAATGGGCATTTCCAATCACACTATCTGCCCCACTGGGTGTCACTGAATGCATGTCAGCTGTGGATCAGTGGGAAGCTCTGTCATCTCTGTGTCAGAAGGTCGTGAGTTCAAATCTTCCTCCAGAGACTTGAGCACAAATGCTGGCCGACGCTTCCAGTGCCAGTGCTGAGGTGCTGCACTGTCAGAGCTGCTGAATGAGATGTTAAACCGAGTCCCCATCTGCTCTCTCAGATATACAAAATCCCACTTCACTGTTTGAAGAGCCTCTTCTCTGGTCCAATATTTACTGTACAGGTTCACCAAAACAGAGTATGCCACAGTCTTACTGCTGTTTGTGGGATCTTGCTGTGCACAAATTGACTGGAATGTTTCCTACATTACAACAGTGACTGCACTTTGGGAAGCACTTCATTGGCTGTAGAGCTACAACATCTTACACTTAGGGATATCCTGAAGTTGTGAAAATTCCAAACATATCTCCCGTACACGTTATACAATGCACTGTTACTGCAATACACGTGTGTGTGTGTGTTCAGGACTGAGTGTTCTTTCTGTATAATTGTTTCTGTAATTGTATAATTGTTTCTGACCGATTTGACAACAAGGAAAAGGGATCTGTGACATGCCACACCATGGAAAACTTAAACAAACCAATGCAGCTTAATTTACAAGGCGTTTCCTGATTGAAGTCCAACATGGGAGAGAGATAAAACCCCCCAAATACCTCAGCACGTCATGTGACTTATCAGGCAGTGATGCATTGCTTTACAACATATAACATCCCTCCCCCTTTACTTCACTAGTACAACAACAAACTTTTAAACCTTAATGATTACACACTATAAACATCAGTTACATTGCCATGTATTATTATCTACACATGTACAATCAAGAGAGTCATTTTGGTGGATGTTGATTTTGTTCTGGTAAGATAGGATGTTCCAGAGTCTGATTCTCATGAATATCAGGTACATCATCTTGTGAAGTTGCTTCATTGTCAGCTTCCAGAGATGTTGGTTGTTCTCCTGGACTGAGAATCTGTGCTTGGTTCTGTAGTAATCCTTGGTTCACGGATTTCACAATCTTGGGTATCTGGTCTAAGCCTTTCTGACACTGTCTCAACTGATTCACTTTCTGAAGTCAGTATTTGATCTGTGTCTCTCCGTTATATTCTCTTGTCATCGAGTTGCACTGTACAGGAGATCGGTCCGGTCTTCGCTAGAATGGGTGCAGGTACCCACTTGAGAGTAGTTTTTAGCTAAAACCCTTTTACCTTGTTTAAAACTCCTCAGTTTCGAAGTTTGTTCACGGTGAGTAACATTTGCTCGTTGCTGTCGAAGTGCAGGTGGTGTGAATAGATCGAATTTAGTTCTCAGTTTCCTTCTCAGGAATAACATTGCTGGTGAATTTTGTGTGGTGGCATGAATCGTGTTCCGATAGGACATAAGAAAGTTGTTTACTCTCCTGGATAGTGAACCTTCGTCTTTGGACCCTTTAATGACATATTTCAGTGACTGTCCTAACCTCTCCACCAATCTATTAGTGGATGGATGATACGGGGCAGTCCTTATTTGTTGTACGCCCTTGCTCTTAATATAATCCACAAATTTCTGGAATGTGAATTGCATCTCATTATCGCCGTCCAAATAAAGAACAAGGAGCAAAGAAAATGACAGCACAGGAACAGGCCCTTCAGCCCTCCACGTCTGCACCAACCATGCTGACCGACTGAACTAAAACTTCTTCCCCTTCCAGGGACCACATCCCTCTATTCCCATCCTATTCATGTATTTGTCCAGACGCCCCTTAAAAGTCACTATCGTATCTGCTTCCACTACCTCCCCTGGCAGCGAGTTCCAGGCACCCACCACCCTCTGTGTAAAAAACTTACCTTGTACATCTCCTTTAAACCTTGCCCCTCGCACCTTAAACCTATGCCCCGTAGTAATTGACTCGTCCTGGGAAAAAACTTCTGACTATCCACTCTGATCATGCCCCTCATAATCTTGTAGACTTCTATCAGGTCGCCCCTCAACCTCCGTTGTTCCAGTGAGAACAAACCAAGTTTCTCCAATCTCTCCTCATAGCTAATGCCCTCCATACCAGGCAACATCCTGGTAAATCTTGTGGACAACTCATCCAACTTCTCGATCGTTCTTTCCATCGTGGTGCCTTTCATCCTGACTTTGGGCCACTTTGAATGTGTGCCCACTAGGACAAGAAACATGCAGCCTTCAATGAGTCCCGCAAAGTTGATATTTATCCTCTGCCAAGGTTACTCTGGCCAATCGCACGGGTGGAGTATTCCAAACCCTAACACTCGACTAGCATTGCCCCACTTTTTCTTCTATTTGTGAGTCAAGTCCCGGCCACCAAAAATAGCTTAGTGCGAGCTTTTTCATCCGCACTATCCCTCGATGACCTTCTAGCAGTTGATCCAGGATTTGGCTTTGTAAGCATGGAGGGATGATCACTCTGATCCCCCATGGTAATGTTCAATTTTGGACAATTAATTCAAGGTCCCTCATTATAGAAGATCGGAATTCAGGATTTTTTGTTTGTCAAATAATGTTCCCGTTAAAACCATGTCCATGACCCTCCCCACTGCCGGGTCATTCCCCGTGTGCCTTTGCACCTGAGACAATGTTACTGGGGCAGTTTAAAACTGGGAGAAATATAATATGTTGATGAGCTGTCTTGTGATTCAGTTTATCCTGAAGTGGCAATCTCGATAAGGCATCTGCATTGCCATGCTGTTCTGATCTCCGATATTTGATTTCATATGTATGCATTGATAAAACATAAACGGCCACCTTTGTAGCCGACTTGCGACTAATGATAGAATTCCCTGGTATGGCCCTAAAATGGCACCAACTGCTTGCGGTTGGTCAACAAAGTAAATCGTCTGCCATACAGATACTGGTGAAATCGTTTCATGCCAAACATTATGCTCAGCGCTTCTTTCTCAAGTTGTGCATAATTTAGTTTGTGTTTGATACCGTTTGGGATGTGAATGCTATTGGCTGCTCCTTCCCAGTTGCCATAACAGATACAACAGCACCCATCCCGGAGGGCGATGCATCACATGCCAGTTGAATTTTCAACTCTGGGTTAAAGCGGAACAATACCTCAGATTGCTCAAGCACGTCTTTAACTTCTTTGTAAGTACTTTCACACGCCTTCATCCAATTCCATTGTTGGTTAGCACTCAATGAGGTATGAAGTGGTTTTAATAATTTTGTAAGGTTTGGAATGAATTCTCAAAATAATTGTTAAGTTAAAGTTTATTTATTAGCGTCACAAGTAGGCTTACATTAACACTGCAATGAGGTTACTGTGAAAATCCCCTAGTCGCCACACTTCGGCGCCTGTTCGGGTACACTGAGGGAGAGTTTGGCATCTAACCAGCACATCTTTGGGACCGTGGGAGGAAACTGAAGCACCCGGAGGAAACCCATGCAGGCACGGGGAGAATGTGCAAACTCCACACAGACAGTCACGCAAGCCAGGAATTGAACCTGAAGACCCAAATTGGAGCTGGAGCCAAAATACACAAGGTGGGAACGGACAGAAGAAATCACTTAAAATGCAAGCATGCCATTGGTGTGCTTAGGTGGGGCACTCTCCACATGAATGTTGGAGTAGAGAAAATAAATGTAGAAGCTGCGGCAAGAAAGGCACAACAGACTTCGCAGATGGTCTTCAAGGATCAAGCCAAACTGGCAGTACTTTGCTAACCTTCTCAGTGTTGCAACGAATTGTGACATATTGTCACCCTCCTCTGGGTCCCTGGCGCTGTGAGGCAGTAGTGCTAACCAATGTGCCACCGTGCTGCCCATAAGTCCTAAAAATGATTGCAACTGTGGCACGTTCTGAAGTCTTGGCGTACCTCGGATCTCTGTCATTTTCATAGGTTCTTTGTCTATTATGTGACCTCAGTGACTGATGGTTGATTTGAAAAATTCACATCTCTCATTCTTCATGCCAAGGTTGTATTTCTCCAGACACTCCAACGTTTCCTCTAAGTTTTGTAAATGTTCCTATTCAGTTCTCCCTGTGTTTAGAATGTTGTCCAAATAACACTGGACACCTTTGAGGCCACTTAAAATTTGGTCCACTGACTCCTGGAATATGGCCGGTGCCGATGTTATTCTGAACGATAGAAGCTCATATCGGAACAATCTCCTGTGGGTAACAATCATTAGCAGTGGCTGCAGCTCAGTTGCTACACTCATCTGGAGGTATACTTGGGACAAGTCTATCTTACTGAACTGCTGACCACCAGCTAATCCAATATATAGGTCCTCGATTAGTTGCAAGGGGTACTGGTCAACACAGTACTGGATTTATCGTCATCCCCGCAGATATGTACAGAATCATCAGATTTCATAACTGGGATGATTGGAGTTGCCCAATCACTCCATCCATGCCTAATTTCTCTAGTTCCACTTCTACCTTCATTTTAATGGTATAAGGCACAATTCTTGCCTTGAAGCATCTTGAGTTACTATCAGGTTTGATCTTGAGCTTCACCTCCACTCCAGTCATGGGTCCGAGGGTATTCTCGAACACCTTTCTATGTTTCTCCAGAGGTTTCGGTGGCGTGTTCTTGCTGCCAACCAACTGGCTAACTGCCCCCCAGTTTAGTTTGATTTTGTGTAACCATGCTCTTCCAATGCGTGCAGGAAAAGTTTCCTTTACTGTGTGCAAAGGCAATTCTGCTGATTGATTATTAGCTGAACCGTGATATATCCCTTCAGTGGAACTATCTCCCTGGTATAAGTTTGCAGGATTAGGTTTGAAGGTTTTAGTGGTAAGTGTTTAAGCTTCTGATTGTATTATGTTTTCTGGCAGATTGATACAGCAGTTCCCATGTCTACTTCCATCTTTAATTCTTGTCCATCTAACTTTGGATTAAACCCAGAACCATTGGGTATCGGTTTTCATGGATAGGAAACCTAGTCTAAGTACTTGGATCTTTCCTAGTCTGGTATCATCTTGGAAATTTTCTTCCCTATCAGATATTTTGTGGACCCTTTTTTAGATCTTGACGTGTTCTTGTGTTTGCACACCTTTGGGATTTTCAAAGTCTGTTGTGCCTTTCTTGCCACAGCTTCTACATTTATTTTCTCTACTCCAACATTCATGTGGAGAGTGCCCCACCTAAGCACACCAATGGCATGCTTGTATTTTAAGTGATTTCTTCTGTCCGTTCCCACCTTGTGTATTTTGGCTCCAGCTCCAATTTAGGAAGCTTCTTTTGCTGCCAATTCCATGGACACCGCAATCTCAAGAAGCTTTAGGGTTAAAGAGCTTTTGGTGAGTAATTATCCTTGAATTACTTTATTTCGAAGTTCACAAACAAGTTTGTCTCGCAGACGGCCTTCAAGGATCAAGCCAAACTGGCATTCTCAGCATTGCAATGAATTGTGGTATATTGTCACCCTCCTCTGGGCTCCATCGATGAAATTGGAATCTCTCAGCAATTATTAAGTGGTTTAGGCGAGAAGTGACTTCAGAATCTGGTCGATTTAGCTTAAAAACCAAGCTAGTTGCCAGTTATTTTCCTTGTTGTGTATGTGTAGTTGTTTCTAACCAATTTGACAACAAAGAAAAAGGATTTCTGAGGTGCCACACTCTGGGTTACTTAAACAAACTGATGCAGCTTTATTTACAAGGTGTTGCCTGATTGAAGTCCAACATGGAGAGAAATAAAAATCCCCGAATGCCTCTGGTGATGTTACAGCATGTCATGTGACTAATCACACACAGATGCATTGCTTTACAACATGTAACACTGATAAATTGCACAAGTGATATAACATTTGTATCGTAACATTTAAAAACTAGGTCAGATCAACCAAAGGAAGAACAGTGAAAGTAGTCCCTTCTGACAGAGTCTACACTGGTTTAGAGAAGAGTTTAAGCTCTTCATGTGCATGTGTTCCTTACCTGACGTTGACCAGTGCATGTGTCACTTTGCTTGCTGGCTCCTTCCACTGACCACTGTTTGTTGAAAGTCTTAAAACTGTAACAGAGCCAAAATAAAGGTTACAAGCACTCACTTCAAACTCATCAGCAAACATATTTATATTAACCTATGTAGCCAAAAGGTTGTGCCTGAAACATGTCCAACAACAACCTGCATTAATGTATAATCTTTGACAAAGTGAATCACGCTGGAAGTTTCACAGAGGCACAAAGGAAAAATATTGGAGAGAGATTTAGGAGAGGCGGTGAAGTTTTGGGATAAACTTTCAAAAGGCTTGGAAATAAAGAGAGGAGGAAGTTGGAGGGAGAATTGTAAGGAGTGGAACCTACGTGGCTGATAGCATGACCAACAATGTGGAGTGAACGAAAAGGAACATATAGAGCCCATGTCTTCGAAGGCACTAAGGGTTTGGTGTGCTCTTCAAACACAACAGCGAGGCACATAACCCGGGCTGACCCTCCTAGTGCCACACGGTTTCAGTTGAGACATTAAACGGAGACACCAACTGCTCTCTCAGATGGACATAAAAGGTCCCACAATATTCAGGTTGAAGGGCCGAGTGGCCTCCTCCTGCTCCTAATTCGTACTATTTGAAGAAGAGTAAGGGACTTCTCCCCAGTGCCCTCGAATATATATTTATCCCTCACACAACTTCACAGAAGAATTATTTCATTATTGTCCCATTACTGTTTGTGGGATCTTGCTGTGCGTAAATTGGCTGCCACGTTTCCTACATTACAACAATGTCTACACTTAAAGAAGGACCTCATTGACTGTGAAGTACTTTGAGATGTACTCGGGATGTGAAAGAAGTTACAGAATTGCAAGTCTTTCTTTCAACTCAATTTCTCAGCAAGCAAATAAACTCACCCATTGAATATAGGTTATCGAAGACTTGGTGCATTCGAATAATCTCATAGTAAAGTTCATCGTAACTACTTGGCGTGGGGAGGAAAGTGTCACCGTACGTAATAAACACATTGAATAAATTCACAACCTGCAACAAAAGAAAGCCATGGCACAATTATTCCAGCACAGCGGTCAGGATGGTGGATGATGGAGCAAGCCTGCCCTGTCTCAGCTGGTATTGCCTCCAAGGGAAAGGAGTTCCTACTCCATCTCATTTAGTATCACTTTAGTCCAATCATCCCCAAAGGCATTCAGGTTGCCAATACAAACAGACAAATGGGAAACATTCCTCTGACGAAAAGTCAAATTCTATTGACAGGTTATACTGGCTAGGCTGGTTCTCGCTCAAGTTAGACAATTAAGCAGTGATCTAATTGAAGAGTTTAAGACGATTAAAGGATTTGTTTGGATCGATTGAAAGAAACTAAGGTTTTTTAAAGTTTATTTATTAGTGTCACAAGTAGGCTTACCTTAACACTGCAATGAAGTTACTGTGAAAATCCCCTAGTCACCACACTCCGTCGCCTGAGTGTACACTGGGGGAGAATTTAGCATGGCCAATACATCTAACCAGCATATCATAGAAATCATAGAAACCCTACAGTGCAGAAGGAGGCCATTCGGCCCATCGAGTCTGCACCGACCACAATCCCACCCAGGCCCTACCCCCATATCCCTACATATTTACCCGTTAATCCCTCTAACCTACACATCTCAGGACACTAAGGGGCAATTTTAGCCTGGCCAATTAACCTAACCCGCACATCTTTGGACTGTGGGAGGAAACCGGAGCACCAGGAGGAAACCCATGCAGACACGAGGAGAATGTGCAAACTCCAAACAGACAGTGACCCAAGCCGGGAATCGAACCCAGGTCCCTGGAGCTGTGAAGCAGCAGTGCTAACCACTGTGCTACCGTGCCGCCGAAACATCAGCTTTTTTCTCTCCTTACAGATGCTGCCAGACCTGCTGAGATTTTCCAGCATTTGGACTTTGATATGTTTTTTTGGGGGGTAATATTATAACAGGTTACAGAACCAAGGCATGTAAATGGAGTCAGGATAGAGATCAGCCATGATCTAACTGAATGATGGATCAGCCTGGAGGCTGACAGGCCTCCTCCTGTTCCTCTGCTCTCTCTGCTTGTTACACTAACTCGAGCAATAATCCGGTTTAGTGCCTATGCAGAAAGATCAGACAGCAGAACTTCTCACGAGTGCATTCAGCCTGCTGACATCAAGTTTTAATTTTGTGGCTCAGATCACTGAAAAATCCAGCTTGAAAGCAGAAAACCGGGGAGGGGTGTTGCAGGTTAATGCGGGCTCATGGGACAAGGGGATGGGTTCCATGGAGAGGGGTAGGGACGGGGCATGGAGTGGGGGTGCAGTTTGTAATCACCAAGCTGATCACTCTGGTGGCCTTTTCCTCTCCCTGACAGATTATACGTCAACTGTCCACGTGACTTCATCAGCCCTGTTGCTAGGTTTTTGTTGCTAGGTAACGCTGAAGAGCAATCCATCACTTGCAAAAATCCTCTTTTTTGCTGCAATCTGCAAACTTTAACATTTCATTTAGTGTAGTGGCTCTTTTTTATCATTAATACATACCATCCGCAGCCAAGTTCAGGGAGAGATCTGCAGTTGTCCAATTAGAAATACCGCTACAGTTAGCCAAACCTTCTGCTTTGCATTTTTAAGCCAATTCAGTATCCATTTGTGTTGACTGCCTTGATCTCACAAGCTTTCATTGCTGCCAACAACTGAAGGAAGCATCTGTGCTCGCATGGAAGTTTTCCATCAATCAGTCAGTCACACAGGGCCGCACTATCGAGGGGACAGTCAGTCACACAGTGACAGGGCCGCACTATCGAGGGGACAGTCAGTCACACAGTGACAGGGCCGCACTATCGAGGGGACAGTCAGTCACACAGTGACAGGGCCGCACTATCGAGGGGACAGTCAGTCACACAGTGACAGGGCCGCACTATCGAGGGGATAGTCAGTCACACAGTGACAGGGCCGCACTATCGAGGGGATAGTCAGTCACACAGTGACAGGGCCGCACTATCGAGGGGACAGTCAGTCACACAGTGACAGGGCCGCACTATCGAGGGGACAGTCAGTCACACAGTGACAGACTGCATTATCTAGGAGTCAGTAAGTCACACAATGACAGGGCCGCATTATTTAGGAGTCAGTTAGACACGCAGTCACAGGGTCATACTATGTAGGGGTCAGTCAGTCACACAGTAAACAGGGCCGCACTATCTCGGAGTCAGTTACAGACTGACAAGGCTGCACTATTGACTGGACAGAGAGTCTCACAGTTTCATACATTATAGTAAACATTTGCTGATGACACAATGACAGGTAGGAAAGTAAGTTGTGAAGTGAACATGAAGAGTCTGCAAAGGGATATGGACAGGTTAAGTGCAAAAATGTGGCAGATGGATGGATAAGAGAGGTTTAGAGGGATATGGGCCAAATGCAGGCAAATGGGATTAGCTTAGATGGACATTTTGGTTGGCATGAACCAGTTTGTGCCGAAGGGCCTGTCTCCGTGCCGTAGATTCTATGATTCTCTGAAAATATGGGAAAATATGAATTTGTCCAATTTGGCAGGAAGAATAGAAAGGCAATATATTGCTTAAATGGGGAGAGATTGCAGAACTCTTGAGATACAGAGGATCTGGGTGTCCTGGTTTATGAATCGCAATGTTCATGGATTGAAGGATCATCTAAATCTAAAACGTTAACTCTGCTCTCCAGAGATGCTGCCAGACCTGCTAAGTTTATCCAGCATTTTCCTGTTTTTATTTCAGATCTCCAGCATCTGCAGTATTTTGCTTCTACACAAAGTTAGTGTGCAGGTACAGCAGGAGATTAGGAAGGCAAATGGAATGGTATTGCTTATTGCATATGGAATGGAATACAAAAGGGATGTTTTGCTACAGTTGTACGGGGTGTTGGTGAGACCACAGCTAGAGTATTGTGTACAGTTTTGGTCTCCTTATTTAACATAGGATATCACAGAATTACAAGCCGTTCAGAGAAAGTTCATTCGACGACTTCTTGGCATGAAAGGGCTATCTTATGAGGAAAGGTTATACAGGTTTGGCTTTGACCATTGGAGTTTGGAAGAATGAGAGGTGATCTTATTGAAACATGTAAGATCCTGAGGACACTTGACAGGGTGGATGCTGAAAGGATGCCTCCCCTTGTGGGAGAGACGAGAACCAGGGGGCACAATTTAAAAATAAGGAGTCTGCCATTCAAGGTGGAAATGAGGAGAATTGTTTTCTCTCAGAGGCTCGTGAATCTGTGAAAGTCTTCTTCAGAAAGTGGTGGAGGAAGGATCCCTGAGTATTTTTAAGGCTGAGGTGGATGGATTTTTCACTAACATTGATGGTTATTGGGGGTTGGCGGGAATGTGGAGTTCAGGCCACAATCAGGTCAACCATGATCTTGTTGAATGGCTCAGGCTAAGGGACTGGATGGCCTATTCCTGCTCTTAATTCACATTCCCATGCAATTCTGATTCACTCCGTTAGAAAAAATCTGAGCTGCCTGACAGGAGCTGAGAGTGTTTTGCAGTAAATTGCCTCTCTGTCCCGTCACCTTGGGATTACTGGGAGACCCTAAAGGGAGCAGAAAATGTATACATTGAAAAGTGATGGCTCACCATTAAGGCCAAAGCAAAGATGTTGTATTTTCCCAGGAGCACAGTCTCATTCGACATCAGGAACTTTAGCAGGTTGATTAGCGCTGAAATTACATGAAGCAGACAGTAAGAAAAGTAAGAAAACAAAAAGACATCTGTTAAATTTCTCTCCTACTCCCTTGATAGCGGTGCCTAATGGTAAGAAATGATTCACTGGTTTCAGGTTCCCACCTACGCATTCACTTCCCAGGATCAGGCCAGAAGACTACTCTGACTGAACCTCTCCCCAGCCCAACAGAAAGCCACGGCCTACCGCTTTCACATCCGTTCCTAGGCTGAGCTCTGCTAACTCGACATGAGCTGAACAATCAGAGTAAAGACCCCCTGGTGAGCAGTTATGTATCAGTCTGATAAATGAAGCCCTGGAGGTTTTCACTATTTCCGCCAGAATGTGTGATCCAGAATTCACTGTGACTAGTTAATCACTAAAAGTTTGTGAACTGGTGCAAGTGTTAATCAAAAAAGTCAAACTTTTCGCTGTATACTAATACATGTGACAAAAATAAGTCAAGTCAAATCAAATGGACCTTCACCTTCTCTCAATGGGGTTAGAGTACAGAGAGGAGGAACTGATGTTTCAGTTGTCCAGAGCCCTGGGCAGACTCTAACCACAGTAACGGTGTTCGGTTCTGGGCACCACACCACAGGAAGGATGAACTGACTTTGGAATGGGTGTAGCAGAGTTCAGCAGAATGGTACAAGGGCTTAAAGAGTTATGAAGATACATTGCATAATCTTGGTTTGTACCTCTCTGTGTTTAGACAGTTGAGGGGTGACCTAATTGAGGTGCTTACATTTTTTGTTCTTGCAGAGGAGGCCATTTGACCCATCAAGTCTGCACCGTCTCTCCAACAGAGCATCTCACCCAGACACTATCCCTGTAACCCCACATATTTACCCCACTAATCCCCCGAACCTACACATCTTTGGACACAAAGGGTCAATTTATCATGGCCAACCCACCTAACCTGCACATCTTTGGTCTGTGGGGGGGAAACCAGAGAACCCGGTAGAAAACCCACGCAGACACGGGGAAGAACATGGAAACTCCTCACAGTCACCCAAGGTCGGAATTGAATCTGGGTCCCTGGCGCTGTGGGGCAGAAGTGCCACCGTTCCGCCCCATAGAGGAGTTCGCTGAGGTAGGTGGAGAGAAACTATTTCCTCTGCTTGAGAAATGCAGAATGAGAGCAAGTTCATTCAGGCACTAAATCATAGAATCCCTACAGTGCAGAAGGAAGCCATTCGGCCCATCGAGTCTGCACTGACCACAATCCCACCCAGGCCCTATCCCCATATATTTACCCTGCTATTCCCCTTGACACTATGGGGCAATTTATCATGGCCAATCAACCTAACCCACACACCTTTGGACAGTGGGAGGAAACCGGAGCACCCGGAGGAAACCCACACAGACACGGGGAGAACTCCCCATGCAGACAGTGACCCAAGCCGGGAATCGAACCTGGGTCCCTGGTGCTGAGGCAGCAGTGCTAACCACTGTGCCACCATGCCATCCATATTTAAATCATATTTAAAATGAAAATATGAAAAATATTAAATAAACTAATCCAAGGTCAAAGAGAACGAGAATCTCTTGCCCAGCCAGAATGCATCTTGCTTTTTAAAAGAAACTCGGGATGAGATGGCAGAGGCACTAGCACATCGACTGAATAGAAAAACGTTTAGTGCCAGAGGACAGGTGGATAGCTTACATTGTACCCATGCCAGAGAAGGCAGACAGAACATGTCCAGGGAACTATAGAAACATCAGGTTAACATTGGGCAGTAATAAAAATAATGTAATTCTTACTAAAAGAGAAAACAGAAATGCATCTAGAAATAGATTCAGCCTGCATTACAAAAGGAAATCATTATTGAATTCTTTGCAGTAGAGCAAGTAGCTAAGGAGAATACAGTAGATTCAGTCTATTGACATTCCCACAAATGATAATTAGAGATTGCAGTCAGGGGACAACTGGCAGAATGGATTGCTAGTAAAGGCTAGTTTTTCTGAGTGGGAGAAAATGGAAAGTGCGGTCTTACAAGGATCAGTGCTGGGACCACTGTTCACAAAATTAATAATTTAGACTTTGGTATCAAAAACACAATTTCTAAATTCTGGATACCTGAATTAGAGTGTAGTCAATACTGAAGAGGATTTTAACAAACTACAAGATAATAACAAACTTGAAGAATGGATTTATAAGGAGACCATAAGACATAAGAGCAGAATTAGGCCACTCGGCCCGTCGAGTCTGCTCTGCCATTCATGGCTGATATTTTTCTCATCCCCATTCTCCTGTCTTTTCCCCATAACCCCGATCCCCTTATTAATCAAGAACCTATCTATCTCTGTCTTAAAGACATTCAATGACCTTGGTCACATATTATGTGGAAAATAAAAATCCAAACGGGGTTGAGTAACAAAGGGATCTGGGAATACAAATATCCAAATCACAAAAGGTTACATTGCAGGTCAATAAAGTTTAAAGTTTATTTATTAGTCACAAGTAGGCTTACATAAATATGGCAATGAAGTTACTGTGAAAATCCCCTAGTCACCACACTCCTGCGCCTGTTCGGGTACACTGAAGGAGAATTTAGCATGGCTAATGCACCTAACCAGCACGTCTTTCGGACTGTGAAAGGAAACCGGAGCACCCGGAGGAAACCCACGCAGACACGGGGAGAACATGCAAATTCCACACAGGCAGTTACCCAAGCCAGGAATCGAACCCAGGTCCCTGGCGCTGTGAGGTATCAGTATAACTACTGTGCCACCGAGCCACCCCCAATAAGGCAACAACCAAAGAAGCCAAGCACTGGGGATTACATCTAGAAGGATAGAATTGAAAAGTAAAGAGACTATTCTAAACTCATATTTAGCTTTAGTTAGATGTAGCTTGAGGGTGCTGTGTACAGCTCTGGTCACCATATTAATGAAAGGATGTAGAGGAGCTGGAGAGGAGACAGAAAAGATTTACAAGGATAAAGAAGGGATGAACAAGCTGAGTCTCTTCTTTAGAAAAGCGAAGGTTGACTGGTGGCTCAATACAGACCTTTAGAATTACAAAAATTTTTACAGATTGGATACTGCGAGTGTTTCAACTTCTGGGGTCAGGCAAAACCAGAAGCCATCAATACAAATGAGTTACCAAGAAATTAACTTCCTTATGCAGAGTGCAGTGATAATGTGGAACTCACCACCACAGGGAGTGGTGGAGATGAACAGACAGCACAAAGAAAGATAATTGCAATTGTTAGAGGTCAATCAGCTCTGTCCGTGGATATGAGCAGAATGTTTTTTCCCTCAGAGGGTGGTGGGTCTTTGGAACTCTCTTCCTCAAAAAGCAGTGGAAGCAGAGTCATTGAATATTTTTAAGGTAGAGGTAGGTAGGATTCTTGATAAACAAGGGAGTGAAAGATTATCAAGGTTAAATGGGTGGTCAATCAGATCAGCCATGATCTTATTGGATGGCAGAGCAGGCTTGAGGAGCTGAGTGGCTTCTAATACATATGTTCACATTTTGTATCACTGCAGGAGTTCCTCAGGGGAGTGTCTGAGGCCCAACCATCTTCAGCTGCTTCATCAATGACCTTCCTTCCATCATAAGGTCAGAAGTGGGGACATTCACTGATGATTGCACAACATTCAGCACTATTCGCGACTCCTCAGATAGTGAAGCAGTCCATGCATACGAACAATATTCAGGCTTGGGCTGACAAATGGCAAGTAGGATTTGCACTACTTGTGTCAGGCAATGACCAGCTCCAACAAGAGAGAATCTGACCATCTCCCCATAACATTCAAATGGCATTACCACTACTGAATCCCCACTATCAGCATCCTCGGGGGGGGCGATTACCATTGATCAGAAACTGAACTGGACTAGCCATATAAATACTGTGGTTCCAACAGGTCAGAATCCTGCGGCGAGTAACTCACCTCCTAACTCCCCAAAGCCTGTCCACTATCTACAACGCACAAATCAGGAGTGCGATGGAATACTCTCCACTTGCCTCCAACACTCAAGAAGCTCAACACCATTCAGGACAAAGTAGCCCATTGATTAGCAACTTCAACACATTCAACATCCATTCCCTCCACCACTGCTGTACAGTTACAGCCGTCCGTACCATCTGCAAGACGCATTACTGAAACTCACCGGGCCTCCTTCAACAGCACCTTCCAAACCCACAACCACTACCATCTAGAAGGAAAGGAGCAGCAGATGCCTGGAAATAGACCACCTGCAAGTTCCCCTCCAAGCCACACACGATCTTGATTTGGAAATATATCACTGTTCCTTCAGTATCGCTGGGTCAAAATCCTGAAACTCCCAAACAGCGTCGTGGGTGTACCTACACTACATGGACCGCAGCAGTTTAAGGCGGCAGCACACCACTCTTAAGGGCAGTTAGGAATGGGCAATAAAAATACTGGCTGAGCCAGTGACGGCCACGCCCCATGAAGAAATAAAAAAATATTCCTGATGGATTTAAAGAGAAGTTCAACATCAAAACGGAATTGAGGGTTATGCTAATAGTGTTGGAGAAGGAAGAATGGAGCATAACTGTTGACATGACCTGGTTGGGCTAAATGGCCAGTTTCTGAACTGCATATTCTTTGTATTCCCGTGTAGAGGTGGGCCATTCAGGCATCAGGAGTCAATTCTTCACATCAAGTTTCTCTCACCAACTTTCACAGATGCACCATAGAAAGCATTCCTTCTGGTTGTATCACAGCTTGATATGGCTCCTGCTCTGCCCAAGACCGCAAGAAACTACAAAGGGTTGTGAATGAAGCCCAGTCCATCACGCAAACCAGCCTCTCATCCATTGACACTGTCTACATTTCCCGCTGCCTCGGGGACTCTTTTTTAAAAATTCATTTGTGGTCACGGGCATCGCTGGCTGGCCAGCATTTATTGCCCATCCCTAGTTGCCCTTGAGAAGGTGGTGGTGAGCTGCCTTCTTGAATCGCTGCAGTCCATGTGCTGTGGGTTGACCCACAATGCCGTTAGGGAGGGGATTCCAAGATTTTGACCCAGCGACTGCGAAGGAATGGCGATATATTTCCAAGTCAGGATGGTGAGTGGCTTGAAGGGGAACTTGCAGGTGGTGTTGTTCCCATGTATCTGCTGCCCTTGTCCTTCTAGATGGAAGTGGTCGTGGGTTTGGAAGGTGCTGTCTAGGGACCTTTGGTGAATTGCTGCAATGCATCTTGTAGATAGTATACACTGCTGCTACTGAGCATCGGTGATGGAGGGATTGAATGTTTGTAGATGTGGTGCCAATCTTTCACCTTCTTCCATCGGGAAAAAGATACAAAAGTCTGAGGACACATACCAACCAACTGAAGACCAGCTTCTTCCCTGCTGCCATCAGACTTTTGAACAGACCTCGCACTAAGTTGATCTTTCTCTACACCCTAGCAATGACTGTAACACTACATTCTGCACTCTCTCCTTTCCTTCTCTATGAACGGTATGCTTTGCCTGTATAGCGCGCAAGAAACAATACTTTTCACTGTATGTTAATACATGTGACAATAATAAATCAAATCAAATGAAATGGTTTAGCGGAAATCTGGAACTCTTGTGATATGTTGGGGAGCAATTGCCATTTAGAAGATTGAGCTTTATTGAATAAGGACACCATGAAGAAAGGGAAGGTGAAACAAGGTCAGGTACAAATCAGCAATGATTTAATAGAATACTGGAACAGGCTCAAGGGTCTGGATGGCCTCCTCTTGGCCGGATTTCACTATTCCCAGGTCTGTAGCAAAACAGTTCAGATGCTGAGTAAAGCTCCCTCAACATCGCATCCACACACTGACAGAGTAGTGCCTCATACTTCAAACCAGTATCGTATGTTTCAGCAGCAAACAATGATAATGGATGAACTACCAAGAGTGTCCTTCAGATACCACACTTAACACCGTTTGCTCAAAACTTCTTTGAGGAGATTATTTGAAAATTAACTTCAGGTGGTCAAGCATTTATTTTGCTGATTCCAAATAGATTCCAACAAGAGGCATCAAAAAGAGGCAATGGCAGATGGTGGTAACAGATGTTACGTAGCTGTATTGACTGAGCTTCACTGCGTGCACTATGTTGCTGATCCGATTTGGCTGCGAGGCAACCTGATCAGCAGCCAGACATCAGAGAGTAACTGCAGGATGGCAGTCATGAAAAGAAAGGAGTTTAGGAGGAGAGTTTAATCAAACTGCAGGTGGAGGAAGAGAGATTCGGCCGGAAAAGAGAGAGCAGGCAAAGTAAAAACTGAATGAGAAAGAAGCAGAAGTAAAAATGAGAAAGACAAAGAGAAGAAAATGAAAGATAGAGAAGAGTCAGGATGATTAAAAAGTGCAAGCGATAGATTTGAGGGGGCAGCAGCTGAGCACGACAGGGCATCGTCACTGAGAACGGACAAAATAAATAATAAACTTGCACTTCTGCAGCACGTTTGCTGACCGTCCGTAAGCAATTTGCAGCAGATTTCTGAAATACAATCATGTTGTCATGAAGGAAACGTGGCAGCCAATTTGCAAACAGAAAGCCCCTGCAAACAGCTGCAAAGTTAAATCTGCAGACATGCTCCCTCAAAGGTGGAGTGCGCCATCATAGAAACCCTACAGTGCAGAAGGAGGCCATTCGGCCCATCGAGTCTGCACCGACCACAATCCCACCCAGGCCCTCCCCCCACATATTTTACCCGCTAATCTACGCATCCCAGGACTCTAAGGGACAATTTTTAACCTGGCCAATCAACCTAACCCGCACATCTTTGGACTGTGGGAGGAAACCGGAGCACCCGGAGGAAACCCACGCAGACACGAGGAGAATGTGCAAACTCCACACAGACAGTGACCCGAGCCGGGAATCGAACCCGGAACCCTGGAGCTGTGAAGCAGCAGTGCTAACCACTGTGCCACCCATCAGCACTGATCCTCCAGCAGAGTAGCATTCCTCAGTATTGGCCCTGCAGAAGTGCAGCACTCCCTCAGCATTGCCACTCCAGCAGTGCAGCATTCCCACAGCAGCCCTTCTGCCAATGCAGCACTCCCGCAGTACTCCCGCAGTACTACCCCTCTGGCAGTGCAGCACTTAATCAGTACTGCCCCTAAGATACTGTGCACTTCCTCAATGTCGATCCTCTCAGTGCAGCACTGTCTCAGTAATGTCCCTCTGTGCAATATTCCCTTAGTACAGTTCCTAAGGTAGTGCAGCGCTCTCTCAATACTGGCCATCTGTCAGTAAAACATTGCCTCAGTACTGACCCTCTGACACTGCAGCACTCCCTCTGCACTGACCCTCTGACAGTACGGCACTCCCTCAGTACTGACCCTCTGACAGCGCAGCACTCCCTCAGTACTGGCCCTTTGACAGCGCAGCACTCCCTCAGTACTGACCCTCTGACAGTGCAGCACTCCCTCAGTACTGACCCTCTGACAGCGCAGCACTCCCTCAGTACTGACCCTCTGACAGTGCAGCACTCCCTCAGTACTGGCCCTCTGACAGTGCAGCACTCCCTCAGTACTGGCCCTTTGACAGTGCGGCACTCCCTCAGTACTGACCCTCTGACAGTGCAGCACTCCCTCAGTACTGACCCTCTGACAGTGCAGAACTCCCTCTCCACTGACCCTCTGACAGTGCGGCACTCCCTCAGTACTGACCCTCTGACACTGCAGCACTCCCTCTGCACTGACCCTCTGACAGTACGGCACTCCCTCAGTACTGACCCTCTGACAGCGCAGCACTCCCTCAGTACTGGCCCTTTGACAGCGCAGCACTCCCTCAGTACTGACCCTCTGACAGTGCAGCACTCCCTCAGTACTGACCCTCTGACAGCGCAGCACTCCCTCAGTACTGACCCTCTGACAGTGCAGCACTCCCTCAGTACTGGCCCTCTGACAGTGCAGCACTCCCTCAGTACTGGCCCTTTGACAGTGCGGCACTCCCTCAGTACTGACCCTCTGACAGTGCAGCACTCCCTCAGTACTGACCCTCTGACAGTGCAGAACTCCCTCTCCACTGACCCTCTGACAGTGCGGCACTCCCTCAGTACTGACCCTCTGACAGTGCGGCACTACCTCAGTACTGACCCCCTGACAGTGCAGCACTCCCTGTGTACTGACCCTCTGGCACTGCAGCACCCACTTAATAATTAGTTTCCATGGGAGTTATGAGCTTTTGCCTCAACCTCAAAAATAGTTGTCCGCTTTCTGCATAAGTACATAATTCCACTTTCTACGTTTAAAAAGATGTTGAAGGTGATTAAACGATTTGATGAGGTAGATTGAGAGGAACTATGGGTTTTGATGTGGAAGTAGCCTTAAAATTAGAGGGAGCTTCACACAAAGGCAAGCAGGTGGAACTGCAATACAGATCAGCCATGATCTAACTGAATGCCAGAGCAGCTTTGAGGGGCTGAATGGCCTCCTCCTCTTCCTGTGCATGCACAGTCATCCCCATCTGAATGATTAGTGTGAGAAGTGGCCAGTTTCCCATCACGTCAAAGGCTCCAGCGCACCAGATATTACATTAGCAATTACTGACTGTGTCAGGCTGAATGCTTACTATGGAGTGAGTGTACAAACTGTGCCAATGGAGACCCAAACTATTGACTAACTGTAACAGCATGTCACCTTGTTTCAGTTCCTTTAAATTATTTTATAACTTCAGGAAAACCAAGGTGAAGTTTTATTTAATTATGTTTCAGTCTTTCAGATGCAATTAATTGCAGAACAGCCCAAGGAACTTTCGCAGACCTGAAATCATTTGCTGCCTCATCAGGTTTCCAGTTCGAAAAAGCTTACGGCCCTACACTTGTTGTTAAATTGTTTTTAATAAGTTGCAAGTTTTCTATGCTCATGAAGGAGGCAGAATTATAGAGCCTTGAAATAGAGGCTTACAGTGCCACCCACTGCACTTGCGCAGACTCGATCAAAGAGCTATCCCTCTGGTCCTGTTCTGCTCTTTCCTCTTGTCTTGCAAATATCTTCTTTTCAAATATTTATCCAACTTCCTTTTGAAAGTGACGACTCAATCTGCTTCCAGTGCCCTCTTAGACAGCGCGTTCCAGATTGTAATGAGTGAATTAAAATTCTCTTCTCTCCTGTATATTCTGCCTATTACCTTTGCTGTCTGGTTACCACCTGCCCTTGAAAACACTCTCCTCGATTTGTTCTATCTAAACCTCCAATCTTTAACGGCGCAATCAAATTTCTTCTTAACCTCCTTGATGATGTATGACAGGAGGGGGGAATGCCTCACCAGCTTGAAGTTGTGGCACTCTGAACACCAATGATTCAGAAGCATGGACATTCCTGCCATATGCAGAAAATGAAACTGCACTCCTGTTATTTGCAAGGTCCAATGTTTGTTGCCAGAATGCTGTCATCAAGCTAGCTCAGTGCCTGCAGCAGCGATTGCAAATTAGCTTTAAGACTCGAGGGCTTATCGGACAGCCTCATACACACAGCAGTGCTCCCAACACCACTGATGAGTCACGTGGTCTCGCGGCTGGGGACACAAATCGCAGAGCTATTTTACCGTTTGATTCAGCTGGGTTCAAAATGCAATTGTGATTGAAGTGCAGAGTCTCTCGGTGCAACGCTTGGATCAAATGTGGAATTATACAGCTGCTACTGCATGCAGCAGTTGAGGCGAATAACACAGAAACATTTAAAGGGAAGCAACCGAGAAAGGATGAAAGGGATATGCAGACAGGGTAAGATGAAGTAGGGTAGGAGAAGGCTCTTCTGGAGCGTGAACACTGGCATGGATCACTTGGGCCGAATGGCCTGTTTCTGTGCTGTAGACTCAGTGGCCCTGATTTTACCGGCAGGGTCGCCCGAGGCTCGTAAAATCGCGCACAAGGCCAACGGGGAATGCCACTGTGCGAGCCTCGCCCACCCCGAGTTGGGGGCAGCCGTGCCAGTAAAATCAGGGCCAATGTAATGGATAAAGTCAATCAGTTTGACTGACTGGGACTGGGCCATGTGAACCTTTACCTCTCATCGCCGCTCCATACCGGGATCATACCCAGTTTGTCCATTGCTCGTGTGTGAGCTCATGTGGGCGGCACAGTGGGTGGCACAGTGGTTAGCACTGCTGCCTCACAGCACCAGAGACCCAGGTTCAATTCCCGGCTTGGGTCACCGTCTGTGCGGAGTTTGCACATTCTCCCAGTGTCTGCGTGGGTTTCCTCCGGGTGCTTCGGTTTCCTCCCACAGACCGAAAGACATGCTGGTTAGGTGCACTGGCCATGCTAAATTCTCCCTCAGTGTGCCCAAACAGGCCCCGGAGTGTGGTGACCCAGGGATTTTCACAGTAACTTCATTGCAGTGTTAATGTAAGCCTACTTGTGACTAGCACAGTGGTTAGCACTGCTGCTTCACAGCTCCAGGGTCCCGGGTTCGATTCCCGGCTCGGGTCACTGTCTGTGTGGAGTTTGCACATTCTCCTCGTGTCTGCGTGGGTTTCCTCCGGGTGCTCCGGTTTCCTCCCACAGTCCAAAGATGTGCGGGTTAGGTTGATTGGCCAGGTTAAAAATTGCCCCTTAGAGTCCTGGGGTGTGTAGGTTAGAGGGATTAGCAGGTAAATATGTGGGGGTAGGGCCTGGGTGGGATTGTGGTCGGTGCAGACTCGATGGGCCGAATGGCCTCCTTCTGCACTGTAGGGTTTCTATGATTCTATGAATAAATAAACTTTAAATTGTATGATTGGCAAGCAACTCTCTGCTTGGAGAAATTTCCAATATGCACAAGAAAACATTAACTGTCGACTGTGGCCTGGCAGACAGTAAGGATGATGGAGGAGACTGTTGCTCCCAGTTTAAATTTCCAAAGTAAAGCATTTTTTCTGGAGGAACTCAGGGCTATAAATAAGGAACAGCTAGCATCCCAATCAAGTGGCTAATTAGTTTAAAACAGTTTAATTTCTGGGGTTAAAATGATCCCACAGTAATCCGAGTTGGCATGGAGATATGACCACAAAAACTTTCCTCGGTCTCCCTGAGTAAAATCAGCCAGTGTCTCTAATCCCGATAATTATTCAGTGAAAAGTCACCAAGGGGGTAGGACTCGTTTCAGCTATTGCAGCCCAATAACTGAATGATTTAGGACTGACCTTAAAGGCTCAATCACAAAGAATTTACATTTTCTAAGATCAGGACACCCCAACATACTTTACAGCCAATCAGGTACTGTTAAAGGGTAATCACAGCTGTAATGTGGGAAAGGCAGCAATCAATCTAAGTCCAGCTGGCTCCCACAAGCAGCCATGAAATAAATGACCAGATCCTCTGCTTAAATGTTGCTCGAGGCATAAATGAAAAAATCCAGTATTCCTGCTTGAAACAGTGCCAGAGGATTTTTACATCCACCTGCGAAGGCTGAGTTAATGGCCCTGATTTTACTGGCACGCCCGTCCCTCACCCATCCCACCCCAACCCACACCCCCATCCAAACCCCCACCCCCACCCACACCCCCATCCAAACCCCCACCCTCACCTACACCCCCACCCACACCCCCATCCAAACCCCCACCCCCATCCAAACCCCCACCCTCACCCCCATCCCGCCCCCACCCTCACCCATCCCGCCCCCACCCTCACCCATCCCGCCCCCACCCACACCCCCACTCATCCCGCCCCCACCCTCACCCACACCCCCATCCAAACCCCCACCCTCACCCATCCCGCCCCCACCCACACCCCCATCCATCCCGCCCCCACCCCCACCCACACCCCCACCCATCCCACCCCCACCCACACCCCCATCCAAACCCCCACCCTCACCCATCCCGCCCCCACCCACACCCCCACCCTCACCCATCCCGCCCCCACCCTCACCCACACCCGCATCCAACCCCGTACCCTCACTCATCCCACCCCCACCCATCCATTCCCCCCACCCTCACCCATCCCACCCCCATGCATCCATCCCCCCACCCATCCATCTTCCCATCCCCACCCCCCCACCCCCATCCTCCCACCCCCCCACCCATCCATCCCCCAAGCCTCATCCATCCCTCCCCCATGCATCCCTCCACCCTCACCCATCCATTCCTCCATCCTCACCCATCCATCCCCCCACCTATCCCACCCCCACCCTCATCCATCCCCCCCCAACCCTCAGATATGCCCCCCACTCTCCATTCCTATACACTTCAGTATACCCCTGTCCATTCCAGCCCTGACCCTCACCCACACTACCCGCCACCCTCACTCACCCATCCCACACTCACCTCATGGGTGAACTAGACAATAGTGAAATAGCAGAACTCCAGCAAATATTTTAAAGACGAAAACGTGGAATTTTTACCCGAGGATTGTCAACCAATTTTCTGTCAAGTTAGGCTTCCTGATGTGTATTAAACCCTGTTTGATCTCAGCGCTGGACCATGCTGCCTGACCAGGTACAACAAGGCACTTACCTGACCAGAGTTCACGCCAGGTGTAATGCAATCGTACCCGACACTTCTTCTGATAACAGATGAGCTTGTGAACTATCTGAACACATCGCCTGCAAACAGAAAATGGGGCAAGTATTAAACTAGCACCAAAAATGTTTTAAAAAGAAAAGTTAACCAGGTGAGCATTGGACTGATAGAAAGTGCATCTGGAGAGTTGATAATAGAAAACAATGAGATAACAAATGAATCGAAGAGGTAATTTGCATTAGTCTTCACTAGAGAATACTCGTAACGTCCCAGAATTAGCTATAAACCAGGAAATGGAAAGAAGGGAAGATTTCAGGAAAATTAGTCACCTGAGAAATGGTACTGAGTAAATAGCTGGCTGTAGACTGACAGGAGTCCTGGCCCAGATGGACTTCATCCTAGAGTCTTCAAAGAAGCTTATCTAGTGAGATAGTTGATGCATTGGTTTTAATTTTCCAAAACTCCCTAGATTCAGGGAAGATTCTATTCGATTGGATGATAGCAATGTAA
Organism: Mustelus asterias; assembly: GCF_964213995.1. Taxonomy (NCBI): domain Eukaryota; kingdom Metazoa; phylum Chordata; class Chondrichthyes; order Carcharhiniformes; family Triakidae; genus Mustelus; species Mustelus asterias. Next base: position 4,119,495 of record NC_135811.1, on the reverse strand, counting down.
CTTCAGTTTTCAAAAAGGGAGACAGAGAGCAGGAAACTACAGACCAGTTAGTTTAACATCTGTCACAGGAAAAATGCTAGAAATTATTATTAAAGAAATTATAGCAGGGCACTTGGTTAATTTCAAGGTACTCAGGCAGAGTTAACATGGTTTTGTGAAAGGGAAATCAAGTTTAACCAACTTATTGGAGATCTTTGAGGAAGCTGGGAACTCAACTGTTTACAATTTATATAAATGACTTGATGAAGCGTTTGAAGGGATGGTTGCCAAATTTGCTGATGACACAAAGATAGGTAGGAAACTAAGTTATGAAGATATAGGGAAGCTACAAAAAGATATAATTAGGTTAAACAAGTGGGCAAAGATCTGGCAATCTGGAGTATAATGTGGGAAAATGTGAAATTGTCCAGTTTGGTAGGAAGAATAAAAAAAGCATATTATCCAAATGGTGAGAAATTGCAAAGCTCTGAGGTGTAGAGGGATCTGGGTGTCCTAGTGCACGAATCACAAACGCAAGTGTGCAGGTACAGCAAGCAGTTAGGAAAGGTAGTGATCAGCTGTCCGGGGCACGAGTGAAACCACATTTGAAATACTGTGTATAGTATTGATTGCCTTATTTAAGGAATCATGTAAACGCGTTGGAAACAGTTCAGAGAAGGTTTACCAGACTAATACCTGGAATGGGTGAATTGTCTGATGAGGAAAGGTTGAACAGGCTAGACTTGCATCCACTGGAGTTTAGAAGAGTAAGTGGGGACATGATTGAAACATGTAAAATCCTGAGGGTTCTTGATAGGATGGATGTGGTGAGGATGTTTCCTCCTGTGGGAGAATCTGGCTTTTTCTACATTCCCCCAATCCATTCACTCCACCACTAGCTTCAATCATCAGGATCACATTGAAATTTGCTCTTTAAACCTCTTGGCCGCTCTCTTCTTCACTGTTTAAAAGTGGCTGTCCATTTAAAATGGAGATGAGGCAAATGTTTTGAAGGCACAGCTGCCAGTGGTGGGGTGAACAGATTGTGGGGGCGGCAAATGTACAAAAAGCCAGAGTTGGAGGAGTTGAGGGCTCAGAAGAGGAGGATGGCGGTGGTTCAGGAAGAGATGGGGATGGACAAAGCCATGAAATTATTTCAATACAAATTTAAAATCTGAGGCTTTGGGAAATGGAGAGTCAACGCAGGTCAGTGACCACTGAGATGATGAGTGATGTAGTTAGGATACAGGGCTTTGGACAAGCTTACAGAGGGTGAAGGATCAGGGATCGGGGGTGGCGGGAGGGTGTGTGGAAGTTACCAAGACATTTGGAATGGTCGAGTTTGGAGGTGACAAAGATATTGATGAAGGGTGCTGTTGTAGATAAATTGAGACAGGGTAGAGTCAGCAATGTTAGAGAGGTGGAAATAGGTGGTTTTTGTAATGGAAGGGTTATGGGATTGAAAGCTTACATCAAGGTTGAACAAACGCAGAGGATATGAACAGCCAGGCTCAGCTGAGGCAGTGGCTGGAATTGGTGTCTAGGGAGCAAAGTCTGTGATACGGGTGACAAGGACAAAAGCTTTGATTTTCCCATTATTTTAACTCGAGGAGGTCGCGACTCAGTCTAAACTATGAGGGTAATTCTTCCATCCCACTGCGCTGCTTTTGTAGTGCGGTGAGCCGGGAGACTGGAGCTGAGGCCTCTTCACCAGCTCCCCACTGGGCGCCGCGGCCTTGGCGAGTCTCCGGCAGCCAGATTTCTGGCGCCGTCAGCTCTGTGCCAGAAATTGGAGCGGAGCGGAAGAAATTATGCAAATGTTCATTACCATCTATTTTACATTCCATTAGCAGGCCCAAGAATGAAATCTCCGGGCCCACTAGCACCCGCACCCCCACCTCCCCCACCCCGCCCCCCTCCCCAAGCCACGAGTGGTTCACTCCACCAGTCAAGTGCCAGCCTGGGCTCCCTGGCACTGTCCAAGGGGCAAAGTGTCAATGCTCAGGGGGCACCTTGGCACTGCCCACCAGGCATAGGGCAGTGGCAAGGGGGTGGGACCAAATGGGGCAGGGCCTCTGGGGGGGGGGGCATCAAGTCCCACTGCCACTCTGCCTTGGACTGAGTGACTGAGGAAGGGAGTCCAGCGATCAGGGTAGAGCATCAAGGGTGCGGAGGGGATGGATTGCCTCACACTTATCCACATTAAACTCCATCTGCCAAATTTTGGATCATTCTCCTAACCTATCTATATCCATCTGTAAAATCTTTATATCCTCTTCACTGCCTTCTTTTCCACCTATTTTAGTATCATCTGCAAATTTTGCTAATGTTACGCTCTGTCCCTGCTTGCAAATCATTTATATAGATTGTAAACAGTTGAGGTCCAAGGACTGACCCCTGCGGCACCCCGCTATTTACATTTCTCCAGCCAGAGAAGGACCCATCAGTCAGCCCGTCCTCAATCTAATCCAGTACTCTACCCCCAATCCCCTGCGATCTCGCCTTCTGGATCAGTATGTTATGCGGCACCTTATGCGGTAAGGGAGTGTAAAACTAGAGGGCATAGGTTTAAGGTGAGAGGGGAGAGATACAAAAGTGTCAAGAAGGACAATTTCTTCACACAGAGGGTGGTGAGTGTCTGGAACAAGCTGCCAGAGATAGTAGTAGAGGCGGGTACAATTTTGTCTTTTAACAAGCATTTAGATAGTTACATGGGTACGATGGGTATAGAGGGATATGGGCCAAATGCGGGCAATTGGGATTAGTTTAGGGGTTTTTAAAAAAAAGGGCGGCATGGACAAGTTGGGCCGAAGGGCCTGTTTCCATGCTGTAAACCTCTCTGACTCTATGACATTGTCAAACGCCTTCGGCAAGTCCAGATATATCATATCCACAGTTTCCCCATTATCCACCTCGCTGGTTACGTCCTCAAAGAAGGCGTGCAAGTTTGTCAAGCCTGACTTTCCTTTCATAAAACCATGCTGATAATGGTGGATTGAGCTTTGCCTTTCCAAACGCTCATTCACCTCCTCCTTAATGATTGGTTCCAGCAACTTCCCCACCACAGAGGTCAAGCTAACCGGCCTATAGTTTCCTACTTTTTGCCTCTCTCCCTTTTTGAATAAGGGCGTCACATTAGTGAGTTTCCAATCCACCGGGACCCGACCAGATTCCAAGGAATTTTGAAATATCACAACCAATGCATCCACTATCTCTGCTACCACCTCGTTCAATACCCTAGGGTGCAGGCCATCGAGTCCTGGAGACTTATCTGCCTTGAATCCCATCAGTTTATTCTCCCTAGTGATGGTTATTGCACCAAGTTCCTCTGCATTAGCGACAGTTTTTGGAAAACTTTCATTATTCTCTACCGTGAAGACAGAGGCAGAATATTGGTTTAGTGCCTCTGCCATCTCTGTGTCCCCCATTAATACCTCACCAGTATCGCCCTCTAAAGGGCCAGCATTTACTTTAGCTACTCTCTTCCTCTTTATATACTTATAAAAGTGTTTGGTATCTGTGTTTACGTTCTCTGCTAGTTTCCTTTCGTAGTAGACTGAGAACTAAGGGATTGAAAAATATGTTTTTTAAAGTTTATTTATTAGTGTCACAAGTAGGCTCACATTAACACTGCAATGAAGTTACTGTGAAAATCCCCTAGTCGCCACACTCCAGCGCCTGTTCGGGTACACTGAGGGAGAATTTAACATGGCCAATGCACCTAACCAGCACGTCTTTCGGACTCTGCGAAAAAACTGGAGCACCCGGAGGAAACCCACGCAGACACGGAGAGATGTGCAGACTCCACACAGTGACCCAAGCCGAGAATCGAACTCAGACCCAAATCTGGGTTAACAGTGCAGAGACAGAAAAAGAGGCCACTGAAGATACTCTGTCCATGATTGTATAGATAATTGTGGAGCTGCAAAAGGGCAGGACAACAGAGGAAAGGTGTAGGAGGAGGACTGCGTAGTTGACTGCAGAGAGTTCAAGAGTATGAGAAGGAATATTGCATCGTAGCCCCAGTAAGAGGACTTTGTTCTTGTTGCTGTTTTGATTGGCTGCCATGCAGAGCTGGGAATTTGATTTAAATAAAAGCAAATTACTGCGGATGCTGGAATCTGAAACCAAAAGAGAAAATGGTGGAAAATCTCAGCAGGTCTGGCAGCATCTGTAAGGAGAGAAAAGAGCTGACGTTTCGAGTCCAGGTGACCCTTTGTCAAAGCTAAAAGGCAGAGAAAGTGGGTGATATTTATACTGCAGGGGGAGGGAATGAAAGATGAGTCATAGCCACAGAAACCAGGGGAAATGGCTGCTAATGGCAGTTTACAGAGAGAATAAGAGGTGTGAATGGTCAAACAGCGAAGAAGCTGAAATCAGAGGGTAAGCTGTGACAGATGAAGATGTGGGGGGAGGGGGGTGGGGGATGGGAGGGAGAGAGGTAAAATTTAGAAAAAAGGGGGAAGGGGAAGCAAAGGGAGAGAAAGGGTAAGGAAAGGGGGGATAAAGTGGGAGGAAAGATTGGGGGGGGGGGGAAGAAAAATGAAGAAAGACAATAAAGAAATAAAAGGTAGAGAACAGTAAAAAATGAAATAAAATAAAAACAAAGGGGCCGAGGTGGGGTAGAGCCAAGCATCTGAAGTTGTTGAATTCGATGTTGAGGCCGGAAGGCTGTAAGGTGCCGAGCCGGAAGATGAGATGCTGTTCCTCCAGTTTGCGTTGAGCTTCACTGGAACATTGCAGCAGGCCAAGGACAGACATGTGGGCATGGGGAGCAGGGAATTTGATTTGATGGAGCTGCAGGAAAGATGAGCACAGATTTGGAGGCATCATCATGTTCAAGAACTTTGTGTCCAATATCTGGAGTGGAAACCATTTACCATGTCAGATAGCATGGGAACTAAAAAGGGAAGTTGGGTGGTGAACAGTTCACTGGGATTGAGTGAAGGTGGCTCTCACGGGCAAAATAAGCTCTGACATAATACAAAGGGAAATCGGAGAAAGAGCAGATTAAGGTGCTGGTTCAACACTGCGGGTGGTGAGGGGACAATTTTTGACAGCTAATGTGGCTAAGGTAATGAACTAAAAGCTCCCACAGCAGATGAACAGCTGTAGAATTATTGTGGTGACAATAAGTGAGTCAAGCTATCTGGACTATAATTAATCCACTCCAAGAGATACAACAAACGTATTTGTTCTTTATCATCATTGGTACTCTCACAAGCCTCACTGATTCTCAAATGCCCCATCCAGTATTGCACTAAGCGTATAAATGGAACAGGCTAGCTGATCATACATAGGTAGGAGCTGCTTTCAGGGTTGCTAGTTCAAAAGGAAAATTCATCAGTCACATTCTTTGCATCCTGATCATTGTCCAGAGTCTCCAGAGACTTTAGATGATGTTCCCTGCCAACAGCCTCCCAATGTTCACCATTAGTCTGGCAGAATGCTTTGGTAAGGTGACTCTGGTAAGCAGGAGGGATAAATGTTTTGGGGGAGGTGCAATAAAGAAATGCTCAACTTACATGTAAAGGTCCATGGGGAATTCCTTCATCATGTGCGTGACCATAAATTCCACCATTAGATCTGAAAGACAATAAATTAAGCTTTGAGATGTATTGTGGCTGAAGCTGATATATTCAGCAAACAAGCATAATTCAGAAGACCATTCAATCCACCGGGTCTGTGCCGATTCTTTCGAAGGGAAGTCCCTTTCCCTAAAACCCTGCAATATTTTCTTCTTCAAGTGTTTATCCATTTCCCTTTTGAAAGCTACTATTGAATCTGTATCCTTCACCCTATCCTGATCCTATATAGCTAAGAAAGCCCAACAACACCTCTACTTTCTCAGAAGACGAAGGAAATTTGGAATGTCAGCTACAACTCTCACCAATTTTTACAGATGCACCATAGAAAGCATTCTTTCTGGTTGTATCACAGCTTGGTATGGCTCCTGCTCTGCCCAAGACCACAAGAAACTCCAAATGATCGTGAATGAAGCCCAATCCATCACACAAACCAGCCTCCCATCCATTGACTCTGTCTACACTTCCCACTGCCTCGGCAAAGCAGCCAGCATAATTAAGGACCCCATGCGCCCTGGACATTCTCTCTTCCACCTTCTTCCATCGGGAAAAAGATACAAAAAGTCTGAGGTCACGTAACAACCGACTCAAGAACAGCTTCTTCCCTGCTGCTGTCAGACTTTTGAATGGACCTACCTCGCATAAGTTGATCTTTCTCTACACCCTAGCTATGACTGTAACACTACATTCTGCACTCTCTCATTTCCTTCTCTATGAACACTATGCTTTGTCTGTATAGCGCGCAAAAAACAACTTTTCACTGTATACCAATACATGTGACAATAATAAATCAAATCTAATCAAATCAAATCTATCAGACACTGCTTTCCAAGTCCTAATCACTAGCTGTGTTAAAAAGTGTTTGGCCAAATTGCCTCTGCTTCTTTTGCCAATCACATTAAGTCTATATCTTTTGGTTTCGACTCTTCAGCCACTGGGAACAGTTCCTCTTTACCTAATCTATCGAAATAATAAACAAATAATTAGCTTACCCAGCTCATGTCACTTTATTTGATTTGACTTATTATTGTCACTTGGGTTGGTATACAATGAAAAGTATTGTTTCTTGCACCCTATACAAAGCATACCGTACATAGAGAAGGAAAGGAAAGAGTGCAGAATGTAGTGTTACAGTCATAGCTAGGGTGTAGAGAAAGATCAACTTAATGCGAGGTAGGTCCATTCAAAGGTTTGCTGGCAGCAGCAGGGAAGAAGCTGTTCTTGAGTTGGTTGGTACGTGACCTCAGACTTTTGTGTCTTTTTCCCACTACTATTGCTACTGAAAAATCTGATAATGTGAACAGGAATAGAATGTTTTCTTTTTCCTTTATCATTCAGTACAGCAGTAACAAGAGATCATTAACAATGCAGTTGGTTTGACACCACTGCTGTGTGCTCAAGAACCTTCAGAGGTTCAGACTGTGCCAGCCTTCTAACTAGATTTTGGACACCGCCCAAATACGACACTCTACTGGTTCCAGCACCAATTCTTCTTTCACTTTTAAAAGGAAAAAATGGATAAAAAGGAAAGATAACCAGCACACGTGGAACTTGAAAAAGCATCAATTGTTTTTATTTCATTTCTGATGAACAGGAGAGTTGCTATACTGGGGTATCTTTGATAATAAATCCTGAAAATCCAAAGAATAAGACCATAAGACATAGGAGCAGAATTAGGCCACTCGGCCCATCGAGTCTGCTCCGCCATTCAATCATGGCAGATATTTATTTCATCCCCATTCTCCTGCCTTTTCCCCATAACCCCTGATCCCCTTATCGATCTATCTCTGTCTTAAAGACACTCAATGACCTGGCCTCCACATCCTTCTGCGGCAAAGAGTTCCACAGATTCACCACTCTGGCTGAAGAAATTCCTCCTCATCTCTGTTTTAAAGGATCATCTCTTTTGCCTGAAGTTGTGCCCTCTGGTTCTAGTAATCATGGTATCAGAAAGGGGGAAACAAGCAACCTGGCTAACAAGGGAACCAGTCAAATGTGTCCAGGTACCAAAGAGCTGACACTTCAAGAATCGATCACCAACCAGTCTGTGCTGAGTTAGATGACATAGATTACATAGAAACTAGAAGCAGGAAGTAGGCCATTCAGCCCTTCGAGCTTGCTCGGCCATTCATCTTGATCATGGCTGATGATCCCAGAAACAGATGATTGAATCATTGAATGGTTACGACACAGGAGGCCATTCAGCCCTTCAAGTCCATGCTTGCTCTTTGCAAGAGCCATTCAACTAGTCTCACTCCTCACCCTGTCAACATAGCCCTTCAAATTTCTCTCTTCAGTCCTCCTCCAAGTCCCTTTTGAAATTCATGATTTGAACCTGCCTCCAGCACACTCTCGGGCAGTCCATTCCATATCCTAATCACTCACTGCATGAAGGGGTTTTTCCTCACATTGCCACGTCCCCTTTAATTGGTCTCCTCTGGATCGCGATCCTTCCGTCAATGGGAACAATTTCTCTCTATCTAATCTGTCTAAATGCCTTATGGCTTTGATCACTTCTATCAAGTCTCTCAATCCTCTCTTCTCCAAAGAGAACAACCCCAGCTTCTCCAGTCTGTCCACGTAATTGATATAATTGTACTTGATCTTCAAGTTTGCTGATGACACCACCGTTGTGGGTCGGATCTCAAACAACGATGAGACACAATACAGGAAAGAGATAGAGAATCTGGTGAACTGGTGCGACAACAATAATCTCTCCCTCAATGTCAACAAAACGAAGGAGTCATCGACTTCAGGAAGTGTAGTGGAGGGCATTCCCCTGTCTACACCAATGAGGACAAAGTAGAAATGGGTCGAGGGCTTCCGGTTTTTAGGTGTCCAGATCACCAACATGTCCTGGCCTCCCCCATGCTGACACTATAGTTAAGAAATCCCACTACTTTCTCAGAAGACTAAGGAAATTTGGTATATCAGCTACAACTCTCAACAACGTCTACAGATGCACCATAGAAAGCATTCTTTCTGGTTGTATCACAGCTTGGTATGGCTCCTGCTCTAAACAAGGCCGCAAGGAACTACAAAAGGTCGTGAATGTAGCCCAGTCCATCACTCAAACCAGCCTCCCATCCATTGACTCTGTCTACAGTCCCCACTGCCTCGCAAAAGCAGCAGCATAATCAAGGACCCCACGCACCCCGGATATTCTCTCTTCCACCTTCTTCCGTCGGGAAAAAGATACAAACGTCTGAGGTCACGTACCAACTGACTAAAGAACAGCTTCTTCCCTGCTGCTGTCAGACTTTTGAATGGACCTACCTTGCACTAAGTTGATCTTTCTCTGCACCCTAGCTATGACTGTAACACTACATTCTGCACCCTTTCCTTTCCTTCCCTTCTCTATGAACGGTATGCTTTGTCTGTATCGCGTGCAAGAACATAAGAACATAAGAAATAGGAGCAGGAGTAGGCCATCTCGCTCCTCGAGCCTGCCCCGCCATTCAATAAGATCATGGGGCTGATCTGAAGTGGATCAGTTCCACTTACCCACCTGATCCCTATAACCCCTAATTCCCTTACCGATCAGGAATCCATCTATCCGTGATTTAAACATATTCAACGAGGTAGCCTCCACCACTTCAGTGGGCAGAGAATTCCAGAGATTCACCACCCTCTGAGAGAAGAAGTTCCTCCTCAACTCTGTCCTAAACTGACCCCCCATTATTTTGAGGCTGTGCCCTCTAGTTCTAGCTTCCTTTCTAAGTGGAAAGAATCTCTCCACCTCTACCCTATCCAGCCCCTTCATTATCTTATAGGTCTCTATAAGATCCCCCCATAACCTTCTAAATTCCAACGAATACAAATCCAATCTGCTCAGTCTCTCCTCATAATCAACAATACTACAAGAATACTAAGAAATGATACTTTTCACTGTATACTAATACATGTGACAATAATGAAGTAAATCAAATCAATATTCCAGAGCAAGAAAAAGAAAACTCAGTGAGGGACGCCACTCCCGACTGCTAACAACGACCCACAGGTGAAAGTCAGGAGAGATTGGGCTTGGCTGTGACAGTTTGAAAGAGAAATAAAAATTTGCCTTCCTATAGCACCATTCATGACCTCTGGATATCCTGAAGTGCTCTACAACTTTTGAAGTGCAGTCACTGTTTTAATATAGGAAAGGCAACAGTCTATTTGTGCACAGCAAGATCCCACAAACAGCAAGATAATGACCAAATAATCTATTGCTCGTGATGTTGACTGAGGAATAGATACTGATCCAGGACACAGGGTACAACTCCTCTGCCCTTTATCAAAAGCCTACCCTGGGATCTTTTACATCCACCCGATAAAACAGATGGGATCCTGGCTTAAATTCTATCTGACAGACAGTGCTGCATTCCCTCAGTACCTGGACTGTGGGCTCAAGTCTCTGGAATGAAACTTGAAACCACGACTGTCTGAGTCACGGGTGAGAGCGCTACCCCACTGAGTTACTGTTGGTACCATCAAGAGAGGACATTGGCTGGGGTTCAAGCAAGAGGTTTGTGGATAGCTGTACTCCACTAGAGAGCAGCAGCTAAAGGAGACACAATATCACAGCTGAGTCACTTGAATCATTTTGTTTCCACTTCACAGTTTTTAAATTCCTGCAGGTAACAGCAAACTCCTGTTTACAGGGATTAGTTCCTCAGGAGCAATCAGTCTGCATTTTAGAAATATCACAACATCTGGTCTGGAGTAATACAGGAGACAGTGAGGAAGCAAGTGTAACTCCATTGTGAATAGGAAAAAGCGACAGATCAAAAGCTGCGCATATTTATGTAAAATATCACTATTTAGATTTTTATAAAATGAGAGAAGCATCAAATGATTCAGCATTTGTGTATCACAGTAAAACAGGCTCCTCGTCACCGTGTCTACATGTCCCCAATTAGTTTTGCTCCTACGTGATGCCAAAGGAATAGCCACAGCCTCATTTTGCATGCTGGCAAATTAGATTTAATTAGCATAATTCATTCATATATATTCATCACAAGCTACGATGAATAGATCCTTCAATCTCAAAGTTAGACTTTTTTTTAAGCTTCAGATGAAAGTCTGTCCTTAATTAACCTGATTTGCATAGGTATTAATCATACACAGCACAAAGAGCTGGGTACCAGCCATCTGAGCCTTAGCAACACTACATCTCCGCACCCTCAAACTGAATGGATGGGGGTGCTGAAGTTTCCAACTGCTAAACGGTGACCCTATTGGGTAAAGAGCGGGGATCAGATTCAGTCGGCACAGTGGTTAGCACTGCTGCCTCACAGCGCCAGGGACCCAGGTTCAATTCCAGCCTCTGGTGACTATGTGGAGTTTGCACGTTCTGCGTGGGTTTCTTCCGGATGCTCTGGTTTCCACCCACTCTCCAAAGATGTGCGACTTTGGTGGATTGGCCATGCTAAATTGACCCTTGGTGTCAGGGGGACTAGCTAGGGTAAATATTTGGTGCTATGACGATAGGGTCTGGGTGGGATTGTAGTTGGTGCAGACTCGATGGGCCAAATGGCCTCCTTCTGCACTGTATGATTCTATAATTCTATGAGATGTTAAACTGTGCATGTGTTTGTGTGTGGATGTATGTCTGTGCATGTGTATCTATGTAGAGAAATTTGCCCAAGTCAGCTGGTGCTTTCGGTCTGACGATAATCAACACAGTTGGTGTAGTTCTGGTGAGTGAGTGCAATCAATCAGATCACAGCAAAAGCTAAAAGTAGCAATTCTTTACCCCTGAATGTGCTGCCTGATTTCAGCAGCAGCCCAGCAGTCATTCTCTCAATCGTATCAGACAAGGAGTGATGGAAAGGACATCCCACTGAGCAGGGGCATCATCTCTCTCTCAACCTTTCCGCACCCTGGTGATGCACAGGTCAAACCCTCGTCTGTTTCTGTAATGCACCACACATGGATGCAGAAAAACTGAGGGGTAATTTACCATGGCCAACTCACCAAACATGCACATCCTTCGACTGTGGGACACGGAATGTGTAAACTCCACACAGACAAACACTCAGGGCAGAATCAAACCCCGGTCCCTGGTGCTGAAAGGCAGCGGTGCTACCCACTGTGCCACCGTGCACCATAGCTGAACACAATCTTTACCTTATCCATGTCCAAACAGGATATCAACGTCCTGGGGGTTATCATTGACCAGAAACTGAACGCGATCAGCCATATCAATACTGTAACTACAAGGATCGGTCAGAGGCTGGGATTCTGTAGCAAATAACACACCTTGTGACTCCCTAAAGTTTGCCCACATCTACAAGGTTCAAGTCAGGAGTGTGATGGAATAATCTCCACTTGTCTGAATGAGTGCAATTTCAACAACACTCAAGAAACTTGACACCATCTAGCACAAAGCAGCCTGTTTGATTGGCATGTCATACACATCTTAAACATTAATTCTCTCAATCACTGACACACAGTGGTCGCTGCGTGTACCATCCACAAGACGCAGTGTAACAACTCACTAATGCTCCTTCGACTGTTGCTTCCAAACCTGTGATCACTGCCACCTAAAAGGACAAAGGCAGCAGATACATGGGAACACCACTATCTGCAACTTCTCATCCAAGCTGCCCATCATCCTGATTTGGAAATATACACTGTTCCTTCACTGTCGCTGGGTCTGAATCCTGGAACTCCCTCCCTAGCAGCATTGTGGATGTACCTACTCCACAGGGTTCAAGAACCCTGCACTCATCCAGGCAAGTGGAGATTATTCCATTACGCCCCCGACTTGAACCTTGTAGACAGTGGGCAAACTTTAGGGAGTCACGAGGTGAGTTATTTGCTACAGAACCCCAGCCTCTGACCTATCCTTGTAGTTACAATATTGATATGGTTCAAGGCAGCAGCTCACCACCACCTTCTCAAGGCAATTAGGGATGGGCATTAAATGCTTCTGCATTTGACAGTGGAAGTCATAGAAATTGTAGAATAGAACAGAAAAAGAGGCCATTCAGCCCATCGTGCATGTGCCTATCTTTGAAACAGCTATTTAATTAAGCCGACCCCATCTTGCTATTTTCAACAGACCTGAAATTATTTTCTTCTTTTTATGCATCATGTATACCATGTAAAATTTGCATTCTTGAGAATAATTCTTCAGGCAAAAAGTTAAGGGCTAACTTTTATATAATTACCACTCGAGGGGTTTATATGCACGTTTGATTTGAGCTCATACAGCATCCTGCAGATAGCTTGGATATCTAGTTGAGTCTGCTAATTGGCTAGCTCCCCTTGGCCTGTTGCTATGACATGGATGGGTGAATAATGATGAGGTCTGCTTTGTCACAGTTGGACTGGTTGTCTTGTTCCAGCAGTGGGGTGAGATCTTCAGATTGTTTGGGCATCGCTGTGCCTCCTTGGGGGGCACTGTGAACAGGATGTCTGCAATGGCGATGTTAGTGGAACATCAGTTTCAGAAGCTCTCACAGACAAGCAGGTTAAGGCCAGGGCTTTCCTGGAAAGTGTCTCCTACCTATCGCCATTTTTACAGAGAGCGTGTGAAGGGCTCTTGGAAGGAGTGGTAGACGGGTGGGGGAGCAGGGCAGCCAATGGGAATTGACCCCTGAAAACTAAGATTGACATTTACATGAGGTTTATTTAGTGTTTAACCAATTCCCTTTTGAAAGTCACTATTGAAAAGTTGCCATCAATGCATTCAAATCATAAAAACTTGTGCATAAAAGGAATTCTCCTCAGCTCCCTCCAGTTACTGGCTCACCAGCTAGTGGAAGCAGTTCCTCTTCATATACTCTTATCAAAAAGGAGCTGGGGCCTAGGCCAATTCCTCCCCTCCTTGAATAACTGGAGCACTCCTACCGTTACCCTAACCGGGATTGGGTGCCTTGGCACTGACCTAGGCCCAGGGTGTGAAGAGACCGTACCACATTGTTGATGTACCTGTAGACCCTCCAGGAAGCTAATAATCTGTTTAAAAGTACAGAGTGCTGACAGAGGCATCGGGCATACAAATATTTCACTAACAACTCAAAGAATATATTTATATGATAATTGTACAATACACATATCTTTTGCTTGACTGCTCTGTAAAGGGTATGTGAAATTTCAATCAAGAGCTGTCGGTGTGTGTGTAACAGCCTCAGGCTTTGATGTGCAGAGGCAGCTGTGAACTGCATTCTCCTATCATTAAATGAGACAGGATGTCAACACAGTTCCACGTCAAGTCTGGAGCCGATACCAAAAGCACACTCTGATTTCTGACAACGTGAAACCTTCACTTTCTTCCTTTTTTCCCTTTCTCCATCCTGACTCCTCTGACTGCCACTGGGAGGTAGCTGCATTGTCAGCATCCTTCAGTCAGGTATCTGCTGTGGCTCAGCCGAGAGCATGAAGGTTGTAAGTTCGAGCTCCAACTCCAGAGATTTGAGTATAAAATTCAGGCTGACATCTTCAGAGTTGCACGGGGTGAGTGCTGCAATGTCAGAGGTTCCATCTTTGACGTTACTATCTCAATTGGATGTGAAAGACTCCACGGTAGGAAGAGCTGGGGACGTTCTCCCTTCTGGCACGGTCAAAATTCATCTCTCAATCAACATCACTAAAACAGATTACCGGTTCATAATAACATTGCTGATTGAGGGATCTTCCTGTGTGAAACTTCGTTGCCACATTTTCTTAATCACAACACGTAACTAACCAACCCCCCCAACTAATTTACTGTTGAGACAAGTGAACGCCGGCAGACTTTCCCCCTCTCAAGCTCAGGAAGTTTGAAACCAATTCCCGTGCCATGGCTGCCATCCCCAGCCGAATAGCCTCACTGTGGGGCACAGTTCCGCAGCCTGCAATTTCCAATGAGTTTCAATTATGGCTACACAAGGAGAAAGTGTCCAATCTACCAGTAATATCCCATCTAACCAGAAATAACAACATAAAGTACATCCAAACAAGACCCCAATACTGACTGCAGTCTAGACTTGCACTTGGAAGGAATGGGCGATTGGGTGAGATGCACAGTGCAGCCAGGGGGTGACGGTGATGGGCAAAATCCAGGTAGCAGCTGGCAACATTGCGGAGATGCGGAGAGAATACTGAAGGAAAAAACGAGGAAAGGAACAAAGCACGGAACATGCTGATTGAGTCAGCTCCTCCAAGAGCATGTTCGCTCTCCCCTATTATAGACTCTACTCACTCAATTACTCACCTCCCACACTCTCCCCTCACAGCTATTAAATGTGCTATTTGACTTTTTTATATTCCTGTCTTGTTACCACATAAAATAAGAGCTCACAGTGCAGTGGGTAACATAAATTAGCACAAATAGAGGACTGGTTAGCTATAAAATGAAGCTGAGAGTAGGGAAAAGTGAGTCACATAGAAATATGGAAAATAGGAGCAGGAGTAGGCCATTCTGCCCTTCGAGCCTATTCCATCATTCATTATGATCATGACTGATCATCCAACTCAGTAATCTGTTCCCCCCACCCCACATCCTTTGATCCCTTTAGCCCCAAGGACGATATCTAACTCCTTGAATATATTCAATGTTTTGGCATTAACTACTTCCTGTGGCAATGAATTCCACAGTTCACCACTCTCTGGGTGAAGAAATTTCTCCGAACCTCAGTTCTAAAAGGTTTATCCAGTATCCTTAGACTGTGAACCACTGTTTCTGGACTCCTCCACCATCCGGAACATCCTTCCTGTGTCTACCCTGTTAGAATGTTACAGGTTTCTATGAGATCCTCCCTCATTTTTCTGAAGTCCAGCGAACACAACCCTATCTCCCCTCAGACAGCAGTCCCACCATCCCAGGAATCAGTCTGGTAAACCTTCGCTGCATTCCCTCCATTGTAAGAAAATCCTTCCTCAGATAAGGAGGCCAAAACTGCAAACAATATTCCAGGTCTGGCCTCACCAAGGCCCTGTGTAACTGCAGTAAGATATCTCTGCTCCTGTGCTCGAATCACCATGGAGGCCAACATACCATTTGCCTTCTTCACCGTCTGCTGCACCTACGCGCTTACTTTCAGTGACTGGCGGTAGAAGGACATCCAGGTCTTGTTGCACATTCCCCTCTCAATTTAGAGCCATTCATGTAATAATCTGCCTTCCTGTTCTTGCTACCAAAGAACAAAGAACAGTACAGCACAGGAAACAGGCCCTTCGGCCCTCCAAGCCTGTGCCGCTCCTTGGTCCAACTAGACCAATTGTTTGTATCCCTCCATTCCCAGGCTGCTCATGTGACTATCCAGGCAAGTCTTAAACGATGTCAGCGTGCCTGCCTCCACCACCCTACTTGGCAGCGCATTCCAGGCCCCCACCACCCTCTGTGTAAAAAACATCCCTCTAATATCTGAGTTATACTTCGCCCCTCTCACCTTGAGCCCGTGACCCCTCGTGAACGTCACTTCTGATCTGGGAAAAAGCTTCCCACCGTTCACCCTATCTATCCCCTTCATAATCTTGTACACCTCTATTAGATCTCCCCTCATTCTCCGTCTTTCCAGGGAGAACAACCCCAGTTTACCCAATCTCTCCTCATAGCTAAGACCCTCCATACCAGGCAACATCCTGGTAAACCTTCTCTGCACTCTCTCTAAAGCCTCCCCGTCCTTCTGGTAGTGCGGCGACCAGAACTGGACGCAGTACTCCAAATGTGGCCTAACCAGCGTTCTATACAGCTGCATCATCAGACTCCAGCTTTTATACTCTATACCCCGTCCTATAAAGGCAAGCATACCATATGCCTTCTTCACCACCTTCTCCACCTGTGTTGCCACCTTCAAGGATTTGTGGACTTGCACACCTAGGTCCCTCTGTGTTTCTATACTCCTGATGACTCTGCCATTTATTGTATAACTCCTCCCTACATTATTTCTTCCAAAATGCATCACTTCGCATTTATCCGGATTAAACTCCATCTGCCACCTCTCCGCCCAATTTTCCAGCCTATCTATATCCTGCTGTATTGCCCGACAATGCTCTTCGCTACCAAAGTGGATAACCTCATATACATCTGTTAAGGTTGCAGATCAGAAATCCCGAGGTATATTATGAAAGTAGACTGGATCCCAACTGTTTGCTATGTTGGCATTAACGTGAGGATAAGGTGTTTCACTCCAGGTGTGATTCTATTGACACACTAGGAAGCTTTTACCAAAAGAAACTTTATTTAACAATACAGATTAACTATTTAAAAATGAATTAACATTTACCAATTGAACATGACAAGTTACAGTTCTTAACTGTTAACTTATCTCTATTGGGTCAAATTCAAGCAATATTCTTTTTATAGTTTTAAACTCCTCTTTAAAATCAGTTAGTGACACACAGGCTTATGTGCCTTTGCTTGGGCTGCCAGTCCTCAAGCCTCCAGAACACGTCTGGAGAGAAAAACACAGAGAGAGAGACCTTTTTCTCCTAGCAGGTCCCATTCAGCAGCCTCCAGAGAGAGAGAGAGACTTCTTGCCTCTTTCAGTACCCAGCAGTAACTGCTTGTTTCTTTTGTACGCTTAGCTCCTCCCTTAAATATATGATTTTGTCAATCAACCTACTCTGAAACCCCAGGGAGAAAAACAAATAAAAATAAATCAACTCAGATTAAAACAAAAACATCCCTAGCCAAAATCAATCATTAGCCTGCATTCTCAGCACGTAAGCTGCCCGGTTTGCAGACAAATCGGCACCGTGTAAAACAGAGCTGCATTTTAAACATGCCCCCCCCCACAAGAAACATGAGGAATAGAGTCTATAAAGGGGTATAGACAGATTAAGTGAGTGAGCAAATCTTAGGCAGCTGGTGTGTAATGTGGGTAAATGGGAACTTGCCCACTTTGGCAGGAAGAAGGGAAAAGCAGTATACTATACTATTTAACTGAAGAGACATATCAGAACTCGGAGATACAGAGGGATCTGGTGTCCTCGCACAGGAACGATAAAAGATTAGAGATTAGGAAAAAGCAAATGATTAGGAAAGCTAATGGAGCGTTGGTGTTTATTGCAAGAGGAATAGAATATAAAAGTAGGGAACTTACGCTACAGGCGATTTATTAGACTACATCTAGAGTACTGTGCACAGTTTTGGTCTCCTTACTTAAAAAAGGACATAATTGCATTCAGGTTGGGCAGATTGTCCCATACCCATTGGAGTTTAGAAGAATGAGAGGTGATCTTATTGAACCATTAAGATCCTGAGAGGACTTGGCAGTGTAGATGCAGGTAGCATGTTCCTCCTTGTGGGGAGTCTTGAAATAGGGGACACAGTTTCAAAATAAGGGGTCGTCCTTGTAAGACTGAGGTGAGAATTTGTTTCTCTCAGAGGGAAGTGGAGGCTGGCTCACTGAACATATTCACCACTGAGTTAAGATTTTGGATCGACAAGGGAGTCAAGAATTATAAGGGCAGGGAGGAAAGCGGAGAGGAGATCACAACCAATTCTTGAATCCTTATGATGTTACATGTGGTGCTGTGCATCAGCCTTCCCAGATATACTGGGTTCTGCTCTACAATACAGAGAGCTGAGGCTTATCGAGTGCTAACACCCAGGGCTGGCTCTCTACTAATAATCCCAGAGCAGGGTCTGCGATGGCATGGAGCCATTCACACCATGGAGAGTGTAACTCATTTCTCTCAGATAGACTATCCACAATCCCTGAGCTGAGGAGGCTGCTTTCCTAACATTCATCATTTTTAACTGTGAATCCTGAGCCTTGCTTTCTTTACCCCAAGGGTCATTGTTTGACAAACTCCAATCATCATTCACAGAGGGAAGAGACAAGCAAAGACGCTTACCCAACACAGCACAGACCAGAGGTCGTGAGGGGATGTTCTTCTCTGCAGCTTTCTTCCGATGTCTCATGGGCTAGAAAGTAATTTAAAAATTAACAGATCACGAGTAACACAAAGAGACCATTAGCCCTTTTTTGAGAGGTCACCTCCATACCCACCTCCTGCCTCAATCCTGTCACACATGAAACACTGAAATTCTGTTTTGATTTGTTTCATTATTGCAATACCAGCTGAACTCCAATCAAAATAAACATCATTTTAATAAGTTGAAGGTCTACCAGAGAAAGCACGAGCCAATCAAAAAGAAAGCAGACCCATGGTACCTGAGAGAGTATGAACAGTGAGAACGGATCAGTAGTCAGGACTCTGATGAGGTCCTGAAGAAGGGTCTCAGTCCTAGATATTACATTTTGGATTTCTCTCAAAATCTTGATGTGGAGATGCCGGTGTTGGACTGGGGTGGACAAGATGAGGGGGGGTCACACGATACCAGGTTATAGTTCCCAAAAGAGAAAATGCGGAAAATCTCAGCAGGTCTGGCAGCATCTGTAAGGAGAGAAAAGAGTTGACGTTTCGAGTCCAATCTGGACTCGAAACGTCAGCTCTTTTCTCGCCTTACAGATGCTGCCAGACCTGCTGAGATTTTCCAGTATTTTCTCTTTTGGTTTCAGATTCCAGCATCCTCAGTAATTTGCTTTTATCCAGGTTATTGTTCAGCAGGTTTATTTGAAATCTCAAACATTCGGAGTGCTACTCCTTCGGCAGGTGAAGATCGCAAAATCTTGATTGACGAGCAAAAATTTTCCAGTTTCCTGCTCTTGGATTTTCCATTCAGCTCTAAGTGAGGATAGCTTCCCACAAGGCCATATGAAAGAAAGTGTGTTGGGATCTGTCTTCCAATACTCAGTTCTGAATTTAGTTAATATCTGCTGCCTATCACTGTCATGGATGAAGTCAGTTTAAGCAGCTTGTCAGCTTACTAGTGGACAAAACAGCACCTCATGTAGCAATGGCACAACAGTTAAAGAGAGTTGTTTGAGCCTCTTAGTTGCAGTCCAGTAAGGGAAACGCAAGTCCTGTTTCTTCAACAACTCCCGTTATTTTCTGATGCAACTCTACATACACATCTCCAACACCCAGTGCCACCTGTAACTCCTTTAGATATTCCGGTGAGTACTATCAAACAATTTACACGCAAATTAGGTCTAAAGTGGAAAGTAGGAGTTAACCAATTCCTAACAAGAGTTCATCAAATTTTGGCTCAGATATCCATTGTTCGATAAGTGAGAGAGAGATTTACTCGGTATCTAACCCTGCGCTGTACCTGTCCTGGGAGTGTTTGATGGGGACAGTGTAGAGGGAACTTCACTCTGTATCTAACCCTGTGCTGTACCTGTCCTGGGAGTGTTTGATGGGGACAGTGTAGAGGGAACTTCACTCTGTAACTAACCGCGTGCTGTACCTGTCCTGGGAGTGTTTGATGGGGACAGTGCAGAGGGAGCTTTACTCTGTATCTAACCCCATGCTGTATCTGTCCTGGGATTTGATGGGGACAGTGTAGGGGGAGCTTTACTCTGTATCTAACCCCATGCTGTACCTGTCACGGGGCTGAGTGAAAGGACAGTGGTGGTTGACTGTGAAACATACTCCTTTTCCCACATTAATGAGTGGGCAAAGTAAGGAAGACATAATCCGGGAATGGGATGCACTCATCATGCCCAAGGTTAAGATCACTGCTCAGTAAAATCATTACTTGACCTCACGCACCATCTCTGATGACATTGCGAAACAGAAGCTAACTCAATAATAGAACATCGAACATAGAACATTACAGCGCAGTACAGGCTCTTCGGCCCTCGATGTTGCGCCGACCAGTGAAACCAATCTAAAGCCCATCTAACCTACACTATTCCAATATCATCTTTAAATTGAGGGGTGATAGATATAGGACAGATGTCAGAGGTAGGTTCTTCACTCAGAGAGTAGTAAGGGCGTGGAATGCCCTGCCTGCAGCAGTAGTGGACTCGCCAACATTAAGGGCATTTAAATGGTCATTGGCTATGTCCCCTTGTGCTAGCTATCACCATCCGAAGAAAAAGGCTCTCACTATCCACCCTATCTAATCCTCTGATCATCTTGTATGCCTCTGTTAAGTCACCTCTTAACCTTCGTCTCTCTAACGAAAACAACCTCAAGTCCCTCAGCATTTCCTCATAAGACCTTCCCACCATACCAGGCAACATCCGAGTAAATCTCCTCTGCACCCTTTCCAATGCTTCCACATCCTTCCTATAATGTGGCGACCAGAACTGTACGCAATACTCCAAATGCGGCCGCACCAGAGTTTTGTACAGCTGCAACATGACCTCCTGGCTCTGAAACTCAATCCCTCTACCAATAAAAGCTAACACTCCGTATGCCTTCTTAAGAACCCTATCAACCTGAGTGCCAACTTTCAGGGATCTATGCACATGGACACCGAGATCTCTCTGCTCATCCACACTACCAAGTATCTTACCATTAGCCCAGTACTCTGTAATCCTGTTACTCCTTCCAAAGTGAATCACCTCACACTTTTCTGCATTAAACTCCATTTGCCACCTCTCAGCCCAGCTCTGCAGCTTATCTATGTCTCTCTGTAACCTGCAACAACCTTCCGCATTGTCCACAACTCCACCGACTTTAGTGTCATCCGCAAATTTACTAACCCATCCTTCTACACCCTCATCCAGGTCATTTATAAAAATGACAAACAGCAGTGGCCCCAAAACAGATCCTTGCGGTACACCACTAGTAACTGAACTCCAGGATGAACATTTCCCATCAACCACCACCCTCTGTTTTCTTACAGCTAGCCAATTCCTGATCCAAACAGCTAAATCACCCTCAATCCCATGCGTCCGTATTTTCTGCAATAGAAATAGCAGAAAGTGCAGGTAATGCAGATCAGGCAACAACTAAATTTGAAGAGACAAGTTAACATTTCAGAAAGGACCCCACATAGGAGCGGCACAGTAGTTAGCACTGCTGCCCCACAGCCACCAGGGACCCGGATTCAATTCCAGCCTTGGGTGACTGTTTGTACGTTCTCCCCATTTCTGCGTGGGTTTCCGCCCAGTGCTCCGGTATCCTCCCACAGTCCAAAGCTGTGTGGGTCAGGTTGATTGGCCATACTAAATTGCCAATCATTAACAGGGTAAATATGTGGGGTTACGGGGATAGGGCCTGGGTGGGATTGTCGTCGGTGCTGGCTCAAAGGGCCAAATGGCCTTTTTCTGCCCTGTAGGAATTCTATGATTCTATGATGTACAGTATTTCCAGAGAGTGCTGAATTTTACTTCATTTACATGTTCACTAAGAACTGTCTTATTCCCAGATGAACTGGCTGTTAAGCACCTTCACAGATGGGTACAGACTGCCCACTGTTGCCATGTTCTGATAAATATACACTAGTGCCAGTCTGGGAGGATGCTAACGACCCAAACTTTCTTCCCTCTTGCTCCTGAAATCTCGAGGTTCCCTGGAAAGTCTGGCAATTAAAGATCTGAGGCAGCGATGCTGGGTATTTCTATAGCAGGGAAATGTTCACCGAGCATCTCTTAATACTCACCATTCTGTGCAAGTTCACCCGGAAGTTCATGTTGTCATCATGCAGGAAAGCATTAGCGTATTGATCCTGTAACAGAACGGAGCAGAAAGAGTCTAAACCATGGACTTACAAAGCGAGTGTCACTGCAGCAGACAGGGCAAGACTGAGGCATATTGTTGGAGCACATTAGGTGGAAATGTACTTTGTATCGAACCCATGTTCAACCTGCCCTGCTCGTGTTGGCACAGCATAAAGGGAGCTTTACTCTGTACCTAACCCCGTGCTGTACCTGTCCTGGGAGTGTTTGATGGGGACAGTGTAGGGGAAGTTTTACTCTGTATCTAACCCCATGCTATACCTGTCCTGGGGGTGTTTGATGGGGACAGTGTAAAGGGAGCTTTACTCTGTATCTAACCCCGTGCTGTACCTGTCCTGGGCTTTTGCTACCAAATAAACCTGTTGGCTTTTGCTACCAAATAAACCTGTTGGACTTTAACCTGGTGTTGTTAAACTTCTTACTGTGTTTACCCCAGTCCAACGCCGGCATCTCCACATCAGTGTTTGATGGGGACAGTGTAGGGGGGGTTTTACTCTGTATCTAACCCCGTGCTATACCTGTCCTGGGGGTGTTTGATGGGGACAGTGTAAAGGGAGCTTTACTCTGTATCTAACCCCGTGCTGTACCTGTCCTGGGAGTGTTTGATGGGGACAGTGTAGAGAGAGCTTTACTCTGTATCTAACCCCATGCTGTACCTACCCTAGGGGTATTTAACAGGCCAACATTGTAATAAGTATTGCAAGAGCTGACAGTAAAATGGAACGCAGGTGGTACAAGTATTTTGTACTTACCTCTGCGATACAGGTAAGGATGATCAGACAGAGTTTGGCACTGTTCAACCGATGCTCATCTGAAAGAAGAATTCACGGTATAGATTAGAAAATTACAAGAGGCAGCAGTGAGACAGCGATTGCAGGCTGTGAATTTCCGACAGCTCTGAATGTGAGTGTGAAAGGATGTAATGGGGAAGTGGAGAGTGATATCCTGATCAATATCTGTGACTAATACTGCAAATTACACGTGTTAAAGGACAGGAGAGAACAGGTTTGGACACAGTTGTAATGCATTCCACAGCTCAGGTTTAACACTGAAAGCCTGCGAACACAGTCTCAGATTATCTCAAAGCACTTTACAACCAATTAAGTCATTGTTCGAAGTGTCGTCACTGCTGTAATATAGAATGCAGGAAGGCCAGCTTGTGCACAGCAAGCTCCCAGAAACAGCAATGAGAGACTGACCAGATCATTGGTTTTCAGTGGCACTGGTTAAGGGATTGGCTGGGACACTGGACCTACTCTCCAAGCTCAGCATCGAATATTGCCACTAGACCATTTCCTTCACACTGGGGGGCAAAGGAGCCTGAGTTTAGTGGAACATCTGAATGATGGCAGCTCTTAAAGTGGAGCTTCTTTCATACTGAAAGACATGCTCAAGTGTTGCATTAGAGAAAAATGGCATCACAACTGAACCAAGCTGGTGTCTTCATGGGCACCGATGGTGATGGGCTGCATGACTGGCAGTGCTTGAGGAATCTGTAGCCCAGTACATGAATCAGTGATTCACAATAGAAGGAAGAATGGGAGTTGGAAACTGATTTTAAAAAAAACAAAAATCACTTCACATTTGCATAGGAGAATTACGACTGCCATTCTTTCAGATCAGTCACTGCTGGCTGCAGATGAGGAGCGCTTCAAGCACCATTTACAGTGCATGTCACTTAAGAGGGTGCTGCACAGAAACTGGCTGCATTCCAGCAGTATAAAAGCATAAAGCACAATAACAAGGGAAGACTGAGTCAGCAGCACAGAGTCGCCTATTGTCCTTTACCGAATTCAGAATAATATGGCACTTCAACAGACTCGCCCTTGCCCTTTCACAATGCTGGATATGCATTGAGAGCTCTCGGGGAGATAATAGCAAAAGCTCATTTATATTAGAGAACTGGCAATGGCAAAAAGTGTTAAATCCACAGGCTTTCTTCAAGAACAGGAGGACGTTCAAACTGAGGCAATCGCAAGGATTAACAGAGAATTAGATAAATGTTCAAGGAATAGAAATATCAAGAGCTGGCAGGGAAAAGGCTTGGTGGGGAGCTGGCCTTGGAACAAAGAGTCAAATGGCCTCCTTTCTGTGCTGCGATTTCTCTGCGCATCCCAGGGATCAGGAATCCTGACTTATCACACAAAGACATGAAGAGCAATCTAAAGTGTAACACGATGCAGATATTATTACACGGCTGCACTGACTCAGAGATATCACAGAAAATACTTTTTAAAAAGCAGGAGGCCATTCGATCCCTCAAGCCTGCTCCACCGTTCAGTCATGGTTTATCTTTTACCTCACCATCACTTTCTTACCATAACCCCCATACCCTTTAATTTCCTCCAGGTACACAAGTCTAGCGTTCTCAGCTTTGAATATACTCAATGACTGAGTGTACACAGCTCTGCAGTAGTCAGTTCCAAAGATTCACAAGCCTCTGTGTGAAGAAATCTCAGCCCTAAATGGCTAACCCTGCATCCTGTGAATTTGATTCCTAGTTCTAGACTCTCCAACCAAGAGGTAACAGCCTTCCAGCACCTACTCTGCCAAGAAAAGGGTAAAATGCACCTTTGAAGACGATTTACCGAAATAAAATTAGATGTGACGCTGTCCAGAATGGCAGGCACGTGCATGGTCTGAGCCAGGAGTTCACTGCTCAGCACAGTGCAGCAAAGGAGCGCTTTGGGGGCTGCCTGTTTGAGGGCCCCATCATCAAACTGGATTGCCCTGCACACAGTTAGTAGCAGGCCAGCTGCTTTCAAAGTGATCAGACTGTGAGTGGGCTCGCCTTAAAGCGACCGCCACACAAAATTCTTTGAACGATAGTCGCTGGCTCCTCACAGCTCCATGTTAAAACCATGGGCTATCCTTGGTCACCATGCACCGCTCCCTCCCTGCACTGGATTGCTTAAATTCCCCCCTTCCAAGGCTTGCATTTGGCAATATAATTGGGCTGAAATTGAAATCTCTCTTGTCGTGAAGCTGTCATAGAGTTATAGAGGTTTACAGCATGGAAACAGGCCCTTCGGCCCAACTTGTCCATGCCGCCCTTTTTGTTTTTAAAACCCCTAAGCTAATCCCAATTGCCCACATTTGGCCCATATCCCTCTATACCCATCGTACCCATGTAACTATCTAAATGCTTTTTAAAAGACAAAATTGTACCCACCTCTACTACTACCTCTGGCAGCTTGTTCCAGACACTCTCCACCCTCTGGGTGAAAAAATTGCCCCTCTGGACACTTTTGTATCTTTCCCTTCTCACCTTAAACCTATGCCCTCTAGTTTTAGACTCACCTGCCTTTGGGAAAAGATATTGACTATCTAGCTGATCTGTGCCCCTCATTATTTTATAGACCTCTATAAGATCACCCCTCAGCCTCCTACACTCCAGAGAAAAAAGTCCCAGTCTATCCAGCCTCTCCTTATAACTCAATCCATCAAGTCCCGGTAGCATCCTAGTAAATCTTTTCTGCACTCTTTCTAGTTTAATAATATCCTTTCTATAATAGGGTGACCAGAATTCCACACGGTATTCCAAGTGTGACCTTACCAATGTCTTGTACAACTTCAACAAGACATTCCAACTCCTGTATCCAGGGAGATCCAGCAAGGTTCCTGCAGTTTACTGGGAAAATATAGATGAGACCACCAATTTCAGGTGGGAATTATGCCCAGCTGTTCTGGCACCCAGTTCATACTGGACTGCAATGCCTTTGCATTATCCGTTCATGGGATGTGACCATCCCTGCCAATGCCACCATCTATTGCCCATTGCAAAAATCCCCTCAAGTACTGACTGAACTGCTATAGCTTGTGTGGTGTAGGTTTATTGACAATGCCAATGGATTCTTAATTCCATGATTGACCCACAGAAGTGCAGTGGAAATCTAGAACTCCCTCTTCCAAAAGACTGGATCCTGGAGGTCAATTAGAAATTACAAATGGGAGAGATGTCTGTTGAATAAAGATATCAAGAGGGGTAGCACAGTGGTTAGCAGTGTTGCCTCACAATGCCCGGGTCCGATTCCCGGCTTGGGTCACTGTGTGTGTGGAGTTTGCATGTTCTCCTCGTGTCTGCGTGGATTTCCTCCGGGTGCTCCGGTTTCCTCCCACAGTCTGAAAGACGTGCTGGCTAGGTGCATTGACCCGAATAGGCGCCAGACTGTGGTGCCTAGGGGAATTTTACAGTAACTTCATTGCAGTGTTAACGTAAGCCTCACTTGTGACTAATAAATAAACTTATAATAAACTTATAGATATGGAGCAAAGGCAGGTAAACAGTATTAGGGTACAGACCAGCCATGATGTAATTGAATGGTAGAATCGGGCAATGATATTAAACAAGCCCCAGAATCTTTCTTCTGGTCATAATTTGCTTTCCTTACCTTTCGTATCCTGCATGACAATGGAGCAATACTTGAGGAAAGTGATGAGGAGATTACTGGTGTGCAAGTTTGGATCCAATGGCAATTCTGAAGAATTAATTACTGCAGTGGAAAGAAATAGAGAGAAATTAAATGAAATGCAATTCTACTTTAATGATCAGGGACCCGTCTCCAGACTGAACCAAGTAATATGATTGCAGTCAGCACAGTATCTTACACTGTAGCTGCAATGAGCCTCAGCATCTGAGTTACACAGAAATACATGGAATAAGCAGTAATGGGAAGAGGTTATTCAGTCCATGAGGGTGTTTATGCTCCACTCGACTTTGTTCACATCTTTCCTCATCTAACTCTGTCGGCATAACCCTCCATTGTAGATTACATCGATTGGCCATGGTAAATGCACAGCGTTATGTGGATAGGGCTGGGGGACCTGGGTCAGATATGGTGAGTCAGTGCAGACTCAATGGGCCAAATGACCTTCTTCTGCACTGTAGGGTTTCTATGGGATTCCTATCTACCTCATAAGCTTCTCCTTAACTGCACCTTGACTATTGACCTCAACCCTCCCTGTGGCAATGAGTTCCACATTCTTACAACGCTGTGGGTAAAGAGCTTTCTTCCGAATTCCCTGCTTGTGGAGGAAAAAGTCCCAGTTCTAATCTAGCTTCCCCTCACTGGAATGTCCACATTCATTAAAAACATACAGGATCCTGAGGGGTCTTGACAGGGCAGATGTGGAGAACATGTTTCCTCTTGTGGGAGAACTAGAACTAGAGGTCACTATTTAAAAATAAGGGATCACACATTTAGACAGGGGTGAGGCATAACTTATTCTCTCAGGAAGTCATGAATCTTTGGAACTCTTTTCCTGAAGACGGTGGAAGCAGAGTATTTGAATGTTTTTAAGGCTGAGGGGGATAGATTCTTGGGAAACAAAAGGGTGATAGTTTATCGATGGGAGGGAGGATGAAGATTTGACATTGGGGCAGCGCAGTGGCACAGCGGTTAGCACTGCTGCCTCACAGCGCCAGGGACCCAGATTCAATTCCGGCCTCGGATGACTGTGTGTGTGGAGTTTGCACGTTCTCCCCATGTCTGCATGGGTTTCTTCTGGGTGTTCCGGTTTCCTCCCAAACTCCAAAAATGTGCGGATCAGGTAGATTGGCCATGCTAAATTGGCCCTTAGTGCTTCCCCATGATACGTAGGTTAGGTGGATTAGCCTGGTAAATACGTGGGGTTACGGGGATAGGGCCCGAGTAAGATCTAAAAAAAGGTGGGTCAGTGCAGACTCGATGGGCTGAATGGCCTCCTTCGGCACTGTAGGATTTTATGATTCTATGCTATCAGATTGTGGTAATATAATCAGGGCTTAGTTTTAAGGCTGATTAAATTGGATATCCTAAATTAAAGAATTGAGCGTATTAAAATCAAACACAGTCAAACCTCGGGCAGGCCAATTGTACAAATACACAAACATGTCTGGGCCTGGCCCATCAACCGCCCATCAAAGGTCGTTGCACTCTACTGATACTTAGCAGGAGATCATTGCACCCCATTGAAATGCACCGGCCTATTGTTAGAAGCCCAGATCTAGCCAGACTTTCTGTCACCGAGAGTTCCTGCAGTTAGCTTATCTGATAACAGGTTACATGTCAGCAACAGCATAGAGATGGACACCTGGGGGTGGACCCTGGTGTCCTGTCAGGCAGACATCAAGAAACCCACTGGGTATTGGAACCCCCTCCTGGGACCTCATTGGCCGGAAGCCAGAGACATTTCTGGAAAGGCAAGCAGGCAGGGGGATAAAGGGACACATCTCAGACACACTAGCAGCGAAGACTCGACGAGGGAGGCGACCTTAACCATTCGGTTCGCAGGCTCCTCCAAGTCTGTGAGCAGTTCGAGCTGGCCTCGGGAGCCAAAGTCAACCGGGGCAAGAGCGAGGCCATGTTCTTTGGGAACTGGGCTGACACATCCTTTGTCCCCTTCACCGTCAGGGCAGACTACCTGATGGTGCTGGGGATATGGTTTGGAGCGGCAGGGGCATGCGCCAAAAACTAGGAAGAGCGCATCGCCAAAGCCAGGCAAAAATTGGGCTAATGGGAGCAACGCTCCCTCTCTATCACCGGAAAAAACCTGGTCATCGGGTGTGAGGTACTGTCCGTGTTGTTGTACAGGTGTGGCCTCTCCCCAAATCCTGCACAGCAGAAGTGACCCAGGCCATCTTCAAATTTATCTGGCGATCAAAGATGGATCGTGTCCGGAGGGAAGCGATGCACAAATCTCCAGAGAATGGAGGGAAAAACGTTCCCAACGCCGCCCTCATCCTGATGGCCACCTTTGTGTGTGGCTGCATCAAGCTGTGTGTAGATCCTCGGTACACTAACAGCAAGTGCCACTACGTTTTGAGGTTCTACCTGTCCCAAGTGTTGCGGAGGATGGGTCTGGCCACACTGCCGTACAACGCTCCAAGTAGTTGGACCGATTCGCAGCACCTGTCCTTCGTGGAGAAATTTTTCCGGAAACACACCTTTGACCACATGGCAATCAAGCAGTGGTCAGCACGCAATGTCCTTGAGGCCCTGAGAGAAAAGGAGATGGCGGATCCTGTCGGATGGTTCCCTGAGCAGACTGTCAGCGTCATCTGGCAGAATGCCTCATGACCAGAACTCACAAACAAACACCAAGACCTGGCTTGGCTGGTGGTGAGAAGGGCACTCCCCGTCAGATCCTTTATGCACGCCCGAGGTCTCAACCTCACCGCACGCTGCCCTCGAAGCGGCTGCGGGGATGATGAGACGGTCGCACACCTCCTGTGTCTTTGCAAAGAAGGTCTAAAGTGAGATGCAGTGGTATTTGTCGCGGTTCGTCCCGAGCAGCTCGGTGACGCAGGACTCTGTGCTCTACGGGCTGTTTCCGGGGACGCACACCGAGACAAATATCAACTGCTGCTGGAGGGTCATCAACTCGGTGAAGGACGCACTTTGGTCCGCCCGAAACTTGATGATCTTCCAGTTGAAAGAATTGTCCTCGACCGGGTGTTGCAGACTGGCACATTCCAAGGTCCAGGACTACGTGCTGAGGGACGCGCTCAAGCTTGGGGCAGCTGCCGCAAAGGCACAATGGGGAAAGGCCACCATGTAAAGCCTTTCAACTGAGGCAGACCGAGGGCCTGGTAACTGTAGAACAACCTCAGCCTGCGTAACTGTGTGCTAAACTGAAAAATAACAGCACACAGTAAACTCTGATGTATGTATATAGTTTTAAGTACTGAAATGTAATTAATGTAATGTCGTGTAAATAAGCATCGTGTAGTACTGTAAAAATTACTGTTTTTTTTGCATTGTCTGTAATTATTGGACATGTCGTTTCGCAATGATTTATTTGAGAGCTTTTTTTTATGAATAAAGTATATTTTTGAAATTAAAAAAAAGACTGACCAGAGAAGGAAGAAGCTGCCATCGAGATTCACCTTCGTGACAACAGACCAGGGGGACTCAGAGAATTGAGCCTGCAGTTTAACCAAACCATCTTTGCGGGTAGTATACTTGAATCTGGGGTATCCTCTTGTTTTATGTGGGTAATTTAAGAGTTAACAGTGTTTTTATTAATAAACTGTTGAACCTTTACTGGTGTTTGTCCTTTGTCCATCTTGCAAATAAGGGCAACCGGGGTAAAACCTTGGAGTAAGCAAACTGGTCGAAAGTATCTGAGAATTAACAGGTACAACAAAATCAACCATGATCTTATGAAATGGCGGAGCAGGCCCAAGGAGCTGAATGGTCTACTCCTGCTCCTTGTTCATATTCGTATGTTGAATTGTGGGATGTAATGCCTGGTCTGGAGGGTATTAGCTATGAGGAGAGGTTGGATAAACTCGGTTTATTCTCACTGGAACGACGGAGATTGAGGGGTGACCTGAAAGAGGTTTACGAGTGGCATGGACAGAGTGAATAGTCAGATGCTCTTTCCTAGGGTAGAAAAGTCAAGCACTAGGGGACATAGGTTTAAGGTGCGTGGGGAAAAGTTTAGAGGAGATGTGCGAGGTAAGTTTTTTTACACAGAGGGTGGTGAATGTCTGGAACGCACTGCCCGGGGAGGCGGTGGGAGCAGGTACGATAGCGGCATTTAAGAGGCATCTAGACGAACACATGGATAGGACGGGAATGGAAGGATACGGACTCCGTAAGTGCGTACGGTTTTAGTTTAGGCAGGCATCATGATCGGTGCAGGCTTGGAGGGCCGAAGGGCCTGTTCCTGTGCCGTACTGCTCTTTGTAATAGCTCAGGAAGCCAGAGGCCAGCACCTGCTGCTGCCAGCTCTGTTCAATTAGCATCACTCTGTAGCCCTGCAAATATCTCCTTTTCAACTTTTTAATCCAACTCCTTCCACCGTCCTTTCAGGCAGCACATTTCAAATCACAAATTGCTGCATAAGAAAAGTTCTCATTTCATCCTGACTTTGATCTTCAATCTGTGTCCTCTGGTTACCGAGCCTCCTGCCAACAAGAACGAGTTTCTCCTCATTCTCACCTTTTCATCAAATTATTACGGACTGGTTTTAATTTGGGATTTAAACAGCGAGCGGGAGCTGAAAAAGTCCCAAGGCATCTTTCTGCATTTACACAGCAAATGAGGGTAGCCTCACTGCATAAAAAAATCATCTTCCCCTCTGGCTCTTTTGCCAATTACCTTCAATCTGTGTCCTCTGGTTATCCAGCCTCCTACCACTGGAAACAGTTTATTTTGCCGATCTACTTAGCTATGCAACCATCCAATGTCGGATCGTAGGAGTGCGTGAGACGCGACAGATAATCTGGAGCTCTACTCAGCCAACACTAGAGCACGAGGGATGTAGTTAGGTAAATATTTACAGAACTTTCCCTTAAGAGGTTAAGTTAAGCAGACAGCAGAGCAGTGCAGAATGTAAGTAACTGGACAGAATCTGCAGAATCCCCACAGTGCAGAAGAGGCCATTCGGCCCATCTTGTCTGCACTTATTCTCCAACAGAGCACCCTACCCAGGCCCTATCCCCGTACCCCCACGTATTCACCCTGCTAATTCCCCTAATCTACATATCTTGGGACACTAAGGGATAATTTAGCATAGCCAATCCACCTAACCAGCACACCTTTGAATTGTGGGAGGAAACAGGAGCACCCAGAGGAGGCCCACGCAGACACAGAGCGAGAGAACATGCAAACTCCACACGATAGTCAGCCAAGGCTGGAACTGAATCCGGGTCCTTAGTGCTGTGAGGCAGCAGTGCTAACCGTTGTGACACTGTGCCACCCTGGACAGAGGGATTGGATGGATGCTTGGTCTATTCTTGTTCTGTATTTTGGTACACACAGGTATATATTCAAACATCCAGTGAGGGCCTTTTGGGAGCTGACATTTTGTGTAGTGGCAGTTCCTGTGACAGCATTCATGCAATGCAGCACCCACAGCCTCCGTGCTGTTTGACTACATGGTGGAATCAGCATTCGACACAACATGACGTCTCCGAATCTGTACCAGAAAATAAAACTATACCACTAATAACTCCTCTTAAAGCAACCTGGGAGACTGCCCCTTTTGCTAAGGTTGGTCACTGGCAATCCCATGGTTTTGCCAAACAGTGTTGCACCCAGTTGGACTGTCGCTGCGTATCCGGGTATTTCCGGGTTTGTGAATCACGGGGAGGAATTAACGGCCCAGAAAAAGTTTCAACTCCAACAACATTCAGCTTGAGGATTAAAATGTCGGTTTCCTGTGTAAAAAAAAAAAAACAGACGAACTTGGGGCCTTAATGCGCACGAGGAATTTGGATGTGGTTGCGGTGACGGAGACTTGGTTGAAAGAGGGACAGGACTGGCAGCTGAATATTCCAGGGTACAAGTGTTTTAGGCGAGACAGAGGAGGGGCCAAAAGAGGTGGGGGAGTAGCGGTATTGGTTGGAGAGCATATTACAGCGGTGCAGAGGGAGGACAATTCGGAGGAGTCGTGTAGCGAGTCACTCTGGGTGGAGCTTAGAAACAGGAAAGGCGCAGTCACTATGTTGGGGGTGTACTACAGGCCCCCCAACAGCCCAAGGGAAGTGGAAGAATGGATATGTCAGGAGATACTGGATAGGTGCAGGAAATATAGGGTTGTTGTAGTGGGAGACTTCAATTTCCCTGGTATAGACTGGAAATCGCTGAGGGCAGGGACTCTGGATGGTGAGGCATTTGTAAAATGTGTACAGGAGGGTTCGTTGGAACAATATGTGGACAGCCCAACTAGAGAGGGGGCTATACTGGACCTGGTGCTGGGGAATGAACCCGGTCAGGTCTTCAAAGTTTTGGTCGGGGAACATGTGGCAAATAGTGACCACAATTCTGTTAGCTTTAGGATAGTGATGGAAAAGGATGAGTGGTGTCCCAAGGGTAAGGTGTTGGATTGGGGGAAGGCTAACTTTATTGGGATCAGGCAGAAATTGGCAGCTCTTGATTGGGAGAGGCTGTTTGAGGGTAAATCCACATCTGGTATGTGGCAGTCTTTTAAGGAATGGTTGTTAGGGCTACAGGACAAGCATGTGCCTGTAAAAAAGAAGGATAGGAAGGGTAGGATTAGAGAACCGTGGATAACCAGGGAAATTGAGGGACTGGTCAAAAGGAAAAGAGAGGCGTATGTTAGGTCCAAGCAGCTAAAAACGGAGGGAGCTCTGGAGGAGTATAATGAAAGTAGGAAAATACTCAAACGGGGAATTAGAAGAGCAAAAAGGGGTCACGAAATGTTCTTGGCAGACAGGATTAAGGAGAATCCCAAGGCATTTTATTCATACGTTAGGAACAAAAGGGTTGTAAGGGAAAAAATCGGACCTCTCAGGGACAAAAGTGGGGACTTATGCTTGGAGCCCAAAGAGGTAGGGGAGATCCTAAATGAATACTTTGCGTCGGTATTCACTAAGGAGAGGGATGTGTTGACTGGGAGTGTCTCGGAGGGGAGTGTTGAACCGTTGGAGAAAATCTCCATTACAAAGGAGGAAGTGTTAGGTTTGTTAGAGAATATAAAGACTGACAAATCCCCAGGGCCTGATGGAATCTATCCAAGGCTGCTCAGGGAGACGAGAGGTGAAATAGTTGGGCCTCTGACGCAAATCTTTGTCTCGTCACTGGACACAGGTGAGGTCCCAGAGGATTGGAGGATAGCCAATGTGGTCCCGTTATTTAAGAAGGGTAGGAAGGATAACCCGGGTAATTATAGGCCGGTGAGCTTGACGTCCGTGGTGGGGAAGTTGTTGGAGAAGATTCTTAAAGATAGGATGTATGCGCATTTAGAAAGGAATAAACTCATTAACGATAGTCAACATGGTTTTGTGAGAGGGAGGTCATGCCTCACGAACCTGGTGGTGTTTTTTGAAGAAGTGACCAAAATGGTTGACGAAGGAAGGGCCGTGGATGTTGTCTATATGGACTTTAGTAAAGCGTTTGACAAAGTCCCTCATGGTAGGCTAGTGAAAAAGGTTGGATCCCATGGGATAAAGGGGGAGGTGGCTAGATGGGTGGAGAACTGGCTTGGTCATAGAAGACAGAGGGTGGTAGTGGAAGGGTCTTTTTCCGGCTGGAGGCCTGTGACTAGTGGTGTACCGCAGGGCTCTGTATTGGGACCTCTGCTGTTTGTGATTTATATAAATGATCTGGAAGAAGGAGTAACTGGGGTGATCAGTAAGTTTGCGGACGACACAAAACTGGCAGGACTTGCAGATAGTGAGGAACATTGTCAGAGGCTACAGAAGGATATAGATAGGCTGGAAATTTGGGCAAGGAAATGGCAGATGGAGTTCAATCCTGATAAATGCGAAGTGATGCATTTTGGTGGGAATAATGTAGGGAGGAGCTACACGATAAATGGAAGAACCATAAAGGGTGTAGAGACGCAGAGGGACCTGGGTGTGCAAGTCCACAGATCTTTGAAGGTGACGTCACAGGTGGAGAAGGTGGTGAAGAAGGCATATGGCATGCTTGCCTTTATAGGACGGGGCATAGAGTATAAAAGTTGGGGTCTGATGTTGCAGATGTATAGAACATTGGTTCGGCCGCATTTGGAATACTGCGTCCAGTTCTGGTCGCCACACTACCAGAAGGACGTGGAGGCTTTGGAGAGAGTACAGAGGAGGTTTACCAGGATGTTGCCTGGTATGGAGGGGCTTGGTTATGAGGAGAGATTGGGGAAACTGGGGTTGTTCTCCTTGGAAAGACGGAGGATGAGGGGAGACTTAATAGAGGTGTATAAAATTATGAAAGGCATAGATAGGGTGAACGGTGGGAAGCTTTTCCCCGGGTCGGTGGTGACGTTCACGAGGGGTCATAGGTTCAAGGTGAAGGGGGGGAGGTTTAACACAGATATCAGAAGGACATATTTCACACAGAGGGTCGTGGGGGCCTGGAATGTGTTGCCGGGCAAGGTGGTGGAGGCGGACACACTGGGAACGTTTAAGACTTATCTAGACAGCTATATGAACGGAGTGGGAATGGAGGGATACAAAAGAGTGATCTAGTTTGGACCAGGGAGCGGCGCGGGCTAATTGTTCCTGGTTTCTCGTTTCAAGGCTTCATTCTATGATCATCTTGCTGGTGCCAGTACAGAGTGAGACTGCGGATAGTTGGGAACCTGTCTCGGGGGCAGGGGATTCATATGGTGTTCGTGGAAGTGGAAATGACTAGGGTTGGGAAGCATTTTCCGATCGGGGCCATTGTGATCTCCTGGACTCGTTTCGATCGCCTCAGGGGGTCGGAGAGGAATTTCCCAGATTTTTTTTTCCCCATATTGGCCCTGGGGTTTTTCACTCTGGGTTTTCGCCTCTCCCTGGAGATCACATGGTCTGGAATGGGGGGGTGGGGGTGAGTTAATAGGTTGTGATGAACAAAGCATCGTAGCTGTGAGGGACAGCTCGGTGGATAAGATATTGGTATGTAGATAGGCTGGAAAATTGGGTGGGGATCCTGGATTCAGGATTCAATCCTGGACCGGGGAGCGGCGCGGGCTTGGAGGGCCGAAGGGCCTGTTCCTGTGCTGTATTGTTCTTTGTTCTTTGTCTCTGCCAAGACATCAGTGGCAGGTGCTAAAACTGGATGGATGGAGCGGTGGGTTTAAAAAAAAAATCTTTCACAGGACGTGGGTGTCGCTGGCGTCGCTGGCTGGACAGCATTTGTTGTTTATCCCCAATTGAGAAGGTGATGGTGAGCCGCCTTCAGAAGACAGAAGGTAGTGATGGTAGGGTGTTTTTCTGAATGGAGGTCTGCGACTGGTGGTATTCCGCAGGGATCAGTGTTGGGACCACTGCTGTTTGCAATATATATATATATATATATATATATAAATGACTTGGAAGAAAACCCTAGCTGGTCTGATTCGCGAGTTTGCGGGTGATACTAAGATTGCTGAAGTTGTGGATTGTGATGAAGATTGTCAGAGAATACAGCAGATAGGCTGGAAAATTGAGCAGAGAAATGGCAGATGGAATTTAATCTGGACAATTGCGAGGTGATGCATTTTGGAAGATCTAATTCAAGTGGGAGCTATAAAATAAATAGCAGGACAATCAGGAGCATAGACACACAGAGAGATCTGGGAGTACAGGTCCTCAGATCCTTAAAAGTGGCAGCACAGGTGGAAAAGGTGATGAAGAAAGCATGCTTGCCTTCATTGGACGGGGCATCCAGTATAAAAGTTGGCAAATTATGTTACAGTTATATAAAACATTGGTTCGGCCACATTTGGAATATTGTGTCCAATTCTGGTCACCACACTACCAGAAGGACATGGAGGCTTTGGAGAGAGTACAAAAAAGGTTTATCAGGGTGCTGCCTGATATGGAGGGTACTAGCTATGAGGAGAGATTGAATAAACTGGAGTTGTTCTCCCAATGGTTAGTTTAGATAGGTAAATGTGATCGGCGCAGGCTTGGAGGGCCAAAGGGCCTGTTCCTGTGCTGTACTGTTCTTTTTGTTGTTCATGAACTTCTGCAATCCATATTGTTTTTACACCCACAGTGCTGTTATGAAGGGAGTTCCAGGATTTTGACCTTGTGACAGTGAAGGAACTATGATATATTTCCAAGTCAGGATAGTGTGAGGCTTGTGGGGAACTTGCAGGTGGTGGTGCTCCCACGCATCTGCTGCCCCTGTCTTTCTAGGTGGTGGAGGTTACAGGGTTGGAAAGTGCTGTTGAAGGAGGCTTGCTGAGTTGTTGCAGTGCATCTTGTCGATGGTACACACTGGGCAATAGCAAGGGATTCCATTCCTCATCACTGTCCAGTCAACCCTACCTGTGAACTATGTGTGAATCTTGAGCTAAGGACAGGATTAAATTCCCTCCCAATCTCCACCCCATTCCCCCTAACCATTCCCATTCCAATAGCATTGCTTGGGATTCCAGTGAAGAACGCACACTGCAAAATACTGGAGTCTCTTCAGGAACCCAGAGACTGGACTGAGGTCAGCACCTTCAGGAAAGAAGGGTAGCAGTTGGCAGAAACAGAAGGAAGTAAATAATTTCAGGAAGACTTGCCGTCTGATGAAGGAGACGTGTTTCCCAAAGGCGTGGTCGGAGTTGTCGGCAGTGTCGGTGTTGTTGGAATACTAACCAGCCCCATATCTGGGTGGCTCTGAGTTTAATAAAAACATTGCAATTAGAAACTTTATCCCAAACACACATCGAATAATCTTTACATTAACAATTACTAACATTTTTAAAATGTCATTTCCAAACAGGTTTAACTTTTGATTGACGGTATCTATTTGTCAAAATCAGGGACTGCATAAGGTCCTTGCATTTGATTGGTGGGGGAATCTAATCCTGCACCAAGGACATCTCCATTCACTAGTGACCCTGGACTTATCTGCTGTTCCCAGGACAACTGAGCCACCATTCACAGCCTGTCTGGTTGTGAATGGTGGCTACACTGACATTCAAAGCTAATCTCTCTCCTTTCCCTGTTAGCCAAGTAAACAAATAGGGGCTGGAAATAAAATTGGAAAGTTCACTCCCATGAGTTTTTGGAATGTAAAGATTCCCATTAACGTATAGGCATTGGGGCCTGTGCTGTTTAGCCCTCTGTGAAGAACTGCTGATATCCAGCTGGCAATTGCATGTGGCAGGACAGTTCAAATCACAAGTGGAGAAATCACAGACACACATCGCATTTTCTCTTTTGGTTTCAGATTCCAGCACCCGCAGTAATTTGCTTTTATCCAATGTTTAACTCACTGCCACTTCTCTTCCAGGAATGCCTACCCTGAAGTAGTACTGCTCTTCTCTCCAACAGGATTTGCGTATGTCTCTCTCCCCCTATCCAACTTCACTGTTTTCCATTTCTCTCTTAGTGTTTGTTGGACAAGGTATTTACCACCAGCTTTGACAAAGGGTCAAAACGTCAGCTCTTTTCTCTCCTTACAGATGCTGCCTGACCTGCTGAGATTTTCCAGCATCTTCTCTTTTGGTCTCTGGGTACACAAGCTGTGCTCCAATACCTCCCCCAAGTGACCAGTATTCATGCATGAGCCCATGGAGTGAGTGCAGCAGGTTATGCAGCTGTGGCGTTGAGAATGGGCCAAATCTTATTTTCATCAACCACCCATACAGAATAAAGAGTGCTTGACCAGGACTTCCTGTCCAATACCTCCGACCCTCCGGTCTTGAAACTGCTGTCTCAATCTGTGATTGGGGCTTCACCGATGCTCAGCTTCTCAACCAAGTGGTTGTTCTTTATCTGTGAACCGAGACATCCAGGCTATTCCACCATTGGAGGCCGTGTGAAAAGGCAGAGGAGATGACACGCAGTTACTTTGGGATAGTGATTGAAAAAGGTACCCTGGCTGATTTAACTATTTCTTAAGCCATGAGCCAGTGAGGCCTTTCATAGCATCACTGCTGCCACCCTGACCAAGGCCAGCTCTCTCATCACAGTCTCGCGCCAGCTTGAAACAATACACTAACAAAATTGGGAGAGTCTCTTCTGTGGGTTTCAATAAAGACCGTTCAGTTGGACGCAGAGTAAGGTTAGCGTGCTCACCTGTGCTAATACCGTGATGAAGTTTCTGTTTAAATGAACAGCTTCGTACAATGCCAGCAGGATAGCTTCATTGGTTCTAGTTCAGAAACAAAACACACACACAACCAGCAGTTGAACAAGGGCAGCAATTCCTATTCAATAACAACTCACATTTAGAGCCTTTAACACGTTAAACATCACAAGACGTCTCAAAGGAACGATATCAGACAAAAACTGACACCGAGCCACATTGGGAGATGTTAGGGCAGGCGATCAAAAGCTTAATCAAAAAGGTCGTTCTGTGGAACATCTTCAAAGGAGGAGAGAGAGGCAGAGAGGCTCAGGAAGGGAAAGCCAGAGCTTAGGGCCTTGGCAGCTAAAGGCACAGTCACCACTGATGGAGCAATTAAAATTATGGGATTCATAAGAGGCCCGAATTGGCGAAGCAGCGAGTTCTCCAGCTTGTACAGCTGGAGGAGGTTAGAGATAGGAAGTGATTATTCCTCGCCCTCATATTTCAACAGAATATTTGACCGCTTCATTTTTGTAATTTATTTTGTAATTCCTTTGCTATTTTCAGCCCAAATATACTTTTGTTTCTCAATGTTAAATTCCATTTCTGATCCTCCTGCTAAAATCTCTCTGACTATCCCTCTTCATTGAATCATAGAATCCCAAGTGGAGAAGGAGGCCATTCGTCCCATCGAGGCTGCACTGACCACAATCCCACCCAGGCCCTATTCTCGTAACCCCACATATTTACCCTGCTAATCCCCCTTCTTCAGAAGATCCTGCTTTGCCATACAACTTAATGTTGTTTCAACATCTCACTCTCAGCCAACGTGAACAGATTAATTGGCCAATCATCTAATGCTTGGGATCCTGCTGTGCCTTAAAATGGCTGCAAAGTTTGCCAACATGAAGATGTAAATTACCTCTAG
Organism: Mustelus asterias; assembly: GCF_964213995.1. NCBI lineage: Eukaryota > Metazoa > Chordata > Chondrichthyes > Carcharhiniformes > Triakidae > Mustelus > Mustelus asterias. The sequence continues at coordinate 4,080,122 of NC_135811.1, read as the reverse complement.
GCATTTATGAGACTTGGCAAAGTACTCTACAAATGCAATATTTTTCTGTTTTTTAATCTGTAAATTTACAATATTTTACTTTCAAACCCTTTGAGCTCATCATTTATTAATATGATGAAAAGGACAAACCCCAGACGGAGACTTGACCTGTGTCACTACTCTGTATCAAGCACTAATCACAATTTAGTTATCCTATTACTTTGAGGATTTATGAACTCATTTAAAATGTCTGTTGTTTCCCCTTCCAAAGGCTTGTTAGCCTCAAGTCTCTTGTGAATGACCTTAATAATTCCAATAATTCTTATACTGCAGAGCTGCTTTACAGAGAGATTACAAAACAGTGCCTGAGGGCTCTGTCAACATTGTAACAAACTTCAAAAGCATCATTCAGTCTGCTTTGTCCTTCACGCATGCACGGTCACTGCAATTATGGTTTACTCCCAAGTTAAGATCCTTACTTCTTGACCTCCTGAGCATCCCCAATTTCCTTTGCTCCATTACTGGTGGCTGGACCTTCAGTTGCCTGGGTTAGGGTTAGGGAGTTCTCTCCCAAAACCTCTCCACCTCTCTTCCCTGCTTTAAGATGGTCCTTAAAGCCTAACGCCTTGAACAAGCTTTTGGCCATCTATCCTAATACCCCTTTAAAAAAGCTGCGTTGAATTTTGTGCTATAATGTTCTTGTGAAGCATCTGGCTATGTTTAATTACATGATTACAGTCCAAATATGTGCAAGTTAGGCGGATTGGCCTTGCTAAATTATCCCTTTGTGCTTCAAGTTCTGTAGGTAAGGTGGATTAGGGGTTAAAGGAATCAGGCAGGTGGGTTTGGGGGGAGGGGGGTGGCTTGGTAAGATGCTGAGTTGGTGCAGACTTGATGGGCTGAATGGTCTCCTTCTGCAATGTAAGGATTCTATGAATGTGCTATATATAAATACAAGTTGTGAATCAAATAGAGCCATAATACCTCCATAACACCTTTATGGAGTTGATCCTGTTCCTTTAAAATGCATCAATTGGCTACTTCCTGGTGGCCCTTTCAAGTCTCATTACCCTTCAGGGTTGACAGGGAGGAGTGATCTCTTGACTCAGGCTAGGCTACTTTTAGTGTCTTATGCATCTAACTTCTCTCTAACTTTCACTGTTCTCAAAACCTACATGTCAGGCTAAGTCCACGGGGAACAAGGGGCAGATAGCTTATAATGTGGGGAAGTTTGATAGTAAGAACAGAAAAGCAGGATTTTTTTTTTAAAAAAGCATGATACATATGAATGTGGATGCTCTGAGGGACCTGGTGTACTCATAGAAGGTACACAAAATCAGCATTCAGGCACAGCGAGCAATAATTAGACTCTGTTCACATTGCCCTTTGCATGAGGCATTAAACATATAAACATACTAACGTACAAATTAGAAGCAGAAGTTCATCACTCAGCTCCTCCAACCTGCTCTGCCATTGAGTAAGATCATGGTCTGATTGTCACTTTCCTACCCATTGCCAATACCCTTTGACGCCCTTTTTAGTCAAGAATCTATCTATCTCAGTCTTTAAAAATATTCCCCATTCTCTGGGGAAGAGTTCCAAAGGTTCACAACCCTCGAGAAAAACCTGCTCCCGAGCTGTGTTAGAACTGTGTCCTCTCGTTTTGATCTCTCCAATAAGGAGAACCGTCCTTCCAGCATCTACCTTGTTAATTCCCCTCAGGATTTTATGTTTCAATAAGATCAACTCTCATTTTTCTGAACTTCAAAGGATACAGGGCTAATCTGTCCAATCTTTCCTTATCGGATAACACACCCTCCATCCCAGTAATCAGTCCAGTGAACCGCCTCGGAATGCAATTATGACCTTTCTTAAGGAAGGGGACAAAAACTATACATGGTATTCTAGACATGGTCAAATCAAGATTCTGTACAATTGTAGCAAAACATTCCTATTTTTCTATTCCATTTCTCTTGCAATAAACACCAACATTTCATTTGCATTCCTATTCACCTGCTGCACCTGCATATTAAGTTTTATGATTCATGTACCAAAATACCCAAATCCCTTTGTACCTCAGGAGATATGCAATCTCCCTCCAATTCGCTAATATGTTGCTTTTCTATTCTGCGTGCCAAAGTGGAGAAGTTCAAATTTATGCCTACTCTGTTGGGTAGGTAATCCTCTATCCAAGTGAACATGCTATCCTCTACACCATGTGTTTTTCTTTGTGTAGTAATCTTGTCAAGTGCCTTCTGGAAATCTAAGTGTACCACATCCACAGGTTCCCCTTTATCCACATTCTTGTTACTTCCTCAAAGATCTCTAATAAATTAATCAAACACGATTTCCCTTTCATAAAACCATGTCGACTGCCTGATTGCAGTGAGATTTTCTCAGTGCCTCACTATAACTTCCTTAATAATAATGCCTATGACAGACGTTAAACTAACTGGTCTGTAGATTTCAGCTTTCTGTCTCTCTCTTTTCTTGAATAGAGGAGTTATATCACTATTTTCCAATCTGACTGGGCTTTTCCAGAAAATAGGGAATTTTGGAAAATCAAAGTTAATGCATTTATTATCTCAGCAGCCACTTGTTTTAAAACTCTAGCAAGAAGTCCATTAGGACCTGGGGACTTGTCATCTATTATTTCTAATACATTTCTCAGTGCCATATCCCTGATGATTGTAATTATTTTAAATTCCTCCCTTGATTCACAATTATTTCATAGAATCCTGACAGGGCAGAGGGAGGCCATTTGGCTCATAGGGTCTGCAATGACTTTTTCTGACAGTGTTTTTTACCCTGGCCCTCTCCCTGTAACCCTGCACCATGGCTAATCCATCTAACCTACACATCTTTGGGCACTAAGGGGCAATTCGGCATGGCCAAAGCACCTAACCATCACATCTTTGGACTGTGAGAGGAAACCCACACAGACATGGGGAGAAGGTGCGAACTCCATACAGACTGTCACCCAAGGCTGTAATCGAACCCAGGTCCCTGGTGCTGTGAACAGCAGTGGTTACCACTGTGCCACTGGGTGCACTTCCTGCATTTCTTGGATGCTACTTCTATCTCATACAGTGACGACTGATGCAAAATATCTGTTCAATTCATCTGCCATTTCCTTACTTCCCATTATTAATTCCCCAGACTGACCAGCCAGAGGACCAATAGTCAAAGAAGAAGTCTGAGGAATTAATAATGAAAAGATAAAGAAACAAGGGATAAGAATAAATAGGAAATAATAAATCTCATTCTATCCAAGAGTTCTACTATCTGATGAGAAGCAAGTGTTTTGCCAGTGTCCTGGCTAATATTCCTTCCATATCCAATATAACCAAAAGAAAAACACAGATTAACTGCTGACTAGATCCATCTTGTGGGATCTTACTGCCTGTAAATGGCACTCTCTTCACTTCACTGGGCCACACTGCTGGAATTCCCTGCCTAGCACCATCTCGTCTCAGAGTGTGAAGGTCATGGGTCAAGTTCTACGATGAAGACTTGAGCACATCACACCTAGGTTGTCATTCCCAATGCAGTAGTGATGGAGAGTGCAGCACAGCAGCATTATCAATGTTATAAAACAATATTAAGATAGGTGACCATTACCTTAGTCAGAGAGGCTGGTTTTAAGGATTGACTTAAAGCAGGAAAGAGAAGCGAAAGGGCAGCAGTTTTTCACATTCTCAAGTGCAGGTCTATCTTTTGGAGTTGTGAGTTTCTTTTAGAACAACTCCAGCATGATAGAGAAGTGGCAGCCCGGTTGGGCTTTGTACAGTATCTCTCTCGTCACTTTGTTTTGCTGCCACTGGCGTTGGGGACTGTGCAACAAAATAATTGGAGCATAAAAACCTGACATGAATGAACTTCTATTTGTAAATCCATTTGGGTTTCCAATTATTGTGCATGCTCTTGTCGAAGACTCTGGAATTATTCCCGGTGAGTACAGAGCCCCAGTCCGAACTCCAAGTCTAATTCCCAGGATTCTCTTATTGACTTCTTCTCACAGGAAATTAGAACGTTAACTCTTCTGCACATATACTGCTGCTAGTAGGGAGGGGGAGCAAGGGGGGGGGCCATAGGAAACGATGGGGGGGGGGGGGGGGGGGGGGAGGGAAACAACGGGCGAGGAACAAGTGCGGGAAGGACGAGGGGAGGTGAGGGGGTTGGCGAGGGGGTGGCCAGGTGGGGAGGGGCGGGGCTGGGGGGCTGGGGCAGCCAGGGGAGGGAGGGACAGCCGGGGGAGGGGGGGGGGGGCGGCCATAGGGGGGAGGGGCAGCCAGGGGGGGGGGGGGGGGGGAGGGGGGGTGGCCAGAGGGGGATGGGAGGGGTGGCCAGAGGGGGGTGGGGAGGGGTGGCCAGAGGGGGGTGGGGAGGGGTGGCCAGAGGGGGAGGCGAAGCGAGTCGACGAAACAGAGTAATTGGGGAAGGGAGTCTGAGAAGGTAAGCGGGGCTGAGAGAAAGAACAACAGAGAAAATAACTGAGAGAACTGAGATGAAGGCAAATTACTGCGGATGCTGGAATCTGAAACCAAAAGAGAAAATGCCGGAAAATCTCAGCAGGTCTGGCAGCGTCAGTAAGGAGAGAAAAGAGTTGATGTTTCGAGTCCAGACAAAGGGTCATCTGGACTCAAAACGTCGGCTCTTTTCTCACCTTATAGATGCTGCCAGACCTGCTGAGATTTTCCAGCATTTTCTCTCTCTCTCTCTCTCTCTCTCTCTCTCTCTCTCTCGAGAGAGAGAGAGAGAGAGAGAGAGAGAGAGAGAACCAAGATTCCTGATCTCATCCAGGACATCCAATGGACATAAACAGTTACCCTAAAGGCCTGCCCAGGAATCGTAATGAGAGACCAAGAAAGAGGGACAGAGTTAAAATGAAGAAACATTAGAAAAGCTCCTTAAAAAACTCGAGTGAGATAAGTCAGTAAAGAAATGACTGAACTTCAGAGGTTCTCACCATCAGGATCTCTGTTAAAAGAGTATCAACATCAATTATCAGGACCCCGTTAAAGAGGAAAATTGAGTCATGTCATTTGGACTTTGTTTAAACCCCAGTTTTAAAGGATTATGATTTCGTGGCAATTTCCTGATTGTCTTTTTGTTCTGTTTGTAACTGCTGATTATATCATCAGGGTCAGTGGCTTTGAAGAGCTGTTTAGCTCAGCCTTCTGAAACAGCAATCAAATGACACGTGCTCCATACTGATTCACCCTCGGGTTAATTACTGTGCCACAGCTAATGTTAATTGAACTCCCCCAGATTGCCAATCTCAAGCCTCCGAGGCACATACTCCCACACCAATCTGCATTACTGTCTCTCTCACTCACGAGATCTCTCCCTTCCTCTCCTGTAACTCTCTTCACTGGGGTATGGTTCTCTAGGCATAGGCAGCTATTTGCCACTTTACCCAAGTGGCCAGTCTTGTGTTCAAAGTGAGACTGTGGATTGACTGAGTTAAGGCTGTTCCTCCATAGAACAGTTCACACAGCAAATCCAGATCCTCTCCTGAGCCTATCATCTGAGGTGCAGCCAGAAAGTAATCAGCGAATAGCAAACCCCTGGCTCAGTTTACTTTCTTTCCCCTCCCAAAACTGAGGAACATAAAAAGATTAACAGAGTCAAACCTTCCAAAGGCAATTCACGTTTCCAAAGGAGCTTTATCAGACAGAATGTAACGCAGAGCTACATAAGGAGACATTAAGACAAGTGACCAAATGCTTGGTCAAAGAGGAAGGTATCAGAGGAGGGGTAGAGAGGATGTGTAGGTTCGGTGGATCAGCCATAGTAAATATGTGGGTTTATGAGGATGGGGGAGGGGGTGGTGCTTGGGTAAGATGCTCTTTCAGAGAGTCGGTGTAGACTTGATGGGCCGAATGGCCTCCTTCTGCACTGTAGGGGCTCTTTGGTTCTATGGAACAAATCCCATGGCCAAGCAGCCATGGGGGAAATTTCCACTTCAGTGCTGGCCCTGCCGCTATGAGTTATGACTTCACCAACCATGGGGCCTTCTGGACTGTAAGATTCAAGTGCCATGCAGGCAAGGGCTTTTGGAGAAATTCTTGGCTTTTTGTTGAAATATGTCAGTTGCCCCAGTCTTGGTTGAGATATGTCAGTTGCCCCAGTCTTGCAAGCAGTTTCAGTGAAGCACTCTGCGGTCTGTACAGCCAGAAAGGACTGCTCTATGATGCAAGGTCAGTGATCCTGCACTCAGCAAGAAATCCTATTCAAGAGAGCATGCATGAGAAATCTGGTGCTGTAGCTTTATAAACCCCTCTTCCACCTACACCCTGGTGCATGTGCTTTTTAGAAAGTTCATTTTCAGAATGCAGTCATTGCAGAAAAGACAGGCATTTGTCTCCTGAGAAGGCAATGAGCCTATTTCTCGAATGGCTGATGGCATTTTTTTAAAAATCTAACTGCGTACTTTACTGGGTTACTGCAGAGAACAATTAATACATACATCAGTCCAGGAAACAACAGCAGGTTTTCTTCCTTAGGGGAGGTTTATTTTATTCTTTCATTTGGATGTAAGCATCACTGGCAAGGCCAGAATGAAATGCCCATTTCCGATCACGCTTGAGAAGGTGACCGAGAGTTTACAGACTCCAGTCTGGAAACCTATGTTCCAACTGCAAACCCTCTGGGTGGGATTCGGCAGCACCATTGGCCACCAGTGGGATCTTCTGGTTCCGCTGTTATCAACACGGTTTCCCAATTAATGCACCCCTCGTTGCTGGAAAACCCACTCTGAGAGTGCGCCATCGGCAAGACCAGAAGATCCCACTGGCATGAGCAGCTGAAAAAATCCAGCCATTATCTCCATTCCCAACCAGAACTTTAACTCCTTCTAAAAGGATCTGGATAAGTGGCACAGTGGTTAGCACTGCTGCCTCACAGCGCCAGGGGCCCGGGTTCAATTCCCAGCTTGGGTCATTGTCTGTGTGGAGTTTGCACGTTCTCCCCGTGTCTGCGTGGGTTTCCTCCGGGTGCTCTGGTTTCCTCCCACAGTCTGAAAGACGTGCTGGTTAGGTGCATTGACCCGAACAGGCGCCGGCCGGACTGTGGTGACTAGGGGAATTTCGCAGTAACTTCATTGCAGTGTTAATGTAAGCCTTACTTGTGACTACTAAATAAATGAACTTTAATCGCTTCAGATGGGACTGCTGTTATTCAGGGTCTGCTGTGTAGGAATAATAGCTTTGTCTAATCTTTATCTTCAATTCAATATCCTCTGGTCCTTGTTTGTTGCCCAATTAAAGCCTACAAATGTTTCATAAAACGTTGTTCTCGCTGTCTCGGGGCTCTGTCACAGAGTTTGATGAGCTCTGCACCTTCCTCTCAATTACCTTGCCCTCTCCAAGTTGTTCAATGTGTGATCAACGCAGTACACAAGGATTTCGATTTTATTTCTGATTAAACATGTAGAGGAAAAGGGAAAACAAGTAGTTGCCAGTTCCAAGTTTTCATTAAATATCCGTCTCTTGTACTGATGGCAGAGACAAAGCAGAGTGGGGTGATTTATTACATGTCAGAGTCGGAGCTGGTGAGTTCGAAACAGTCAATAATGCTGCAGGAAGTCTGTCTGCCTCCATTTTAAATTACCACATTCAATTTCCTGATGTTGTTTAATTCCCTGACAGCTCAGTGAGTAGCACTCTCACCTCAGCATGGGTCAGGTTCCACTCCAAGAGTTTGAGCACAAATCCAAAGCCAACATTCCCAGTGCAGTACAGAGGGAGTGCTGCAGTGTCAGAGGTGCAGTCATTTGAGTGAGATGTTAAACAGACTGTCCGCTCAGGGGCCCGAACAGAATCCCATGGTCACTATTTCAAAGAGTTCTTCCTGTGAACTAGCCAATATCTATCCCTCAGTCAACATCACTCAAACAGAACATCTGGTCGTTATCACATTGCTGTTTTTGGGAGTTTGCTGTGTGTATATTATCTGCCATGTTTCTTACATTACAACAGTAATTACAATCAAGAAGTCCCTCACTGGCTGTGGCTGTCCTGAGGTTGTGAAAGACATTGTTTCAGCAAAGCTTCTTTCTTTCTGTCCTCCCCCACCTGTGTGATGGCTAACGATTAACAGTTTATTTTTTAAACCTCTCTGCAATCTCTATTTCCTCCTGAATGCATTAGCTCATACTGGAGTTTAGCTGCAATGGTGCTGAATGTTATTGATGATATCTGTGTGTGTGAACTGAGAATGATGCTGCAGAGCTATCAGACTATGGAGGGCATAAGAAATTAGTCCAATTCCATCTTCAACCCCACTTCCACCAAAATCACTGTCACGACATTGGTTGGAATTGTGGTCGCTGACCAAGTCAGTTGCACTGCACTATAAGAACATAACAGCATGAGTTTATATATAGCACCTTTAACACACTAAAATGTTCCAAGGTGCTTCACAGCAGCATTATAAACCACAATTTGACAGCAAGTCACATGGGAAGATATTAGGACAGATGATCAAAAGCTTGGTTAAAGAATCGAGTTTTAACGAGTGTGTTAAAGGAAGAGAGAGAGGTGGAAAGGCAGCGCTGATTTGGAAAGAATTCCACAATTTAGTTCCTCAGGTAAACGCTGCCAATGTTGACGTGATTAAAATCGAGGGTGTGCAAGAGTTCAAAATTGGAGAAGCACAGAGATCTCAGAGGATTGTAGGGCCAAAGTGGGGAGGGGGAGGGGGGAGATTTGATGTGTAATTTATATCTTGAGGCTTTGCTATACCAGGGGTCATAGAATCCCTACAGTGCAGGAGGAGGCCATTCGCGTCTGCAACGACTCTCTGACAGAGTATCTAACCCAGGCCATCACCCTATCCCCACACCCCCATAATTACCATGGCTAATCCATCTAACCGAGACATCCTTGGACACTAAGGAGCAATTTAGCATGGCCGATCCACCTAATCTGCACATCTTTCGGACTGTGGGAGGAAACTGGAGTACCCGGAGGAACCCACGCAGACATGGGGAGAACATGCAGACTCCGCACAGTGACTCAATCTGGGAAATGAACCCGGGTCCCTGGCGCTGTGAGGTAGCAGTGCTAACCACTGTACCGCCCAATGTAGGTCAGAGAGCAATGGGCAAGGAAAACTGGGAAGAAATTAAAATACGAGCAGTCGAGTTGAGAATGACCTCAAATGTATGTAGGGTGGATTGTGGGAGGCTGGCCAGGGGAGCAGGCGGGGAGTCACCTCTCCTCTTCAGGGTGAAGATCACGGAAGGTTGAGGAGAGCATCCAACTATTCCACTGCACCTGTCCTGTTTCCCTGGGTCACGGGTTTATTGGGATCTTAGTGGTGTTTCAGTAGAAAGTGAGATGGTGCTCCAGCAGTGACACCATCAGAGGAGGTGGAAAAGGGCTTTCTGAGGCAAGATACAACTTTGGCAGCAAGGCTCCTCCTGCCAGAGGCCTTAGCCAAGTACAGAATGCGAGTTGCAGCAGTGGAGGCTGCTGGAGACTCTGTTCCTCCATTAGGGCCACTTTTCACTGCATCTACTAGAAATAAGACCATAAGACCAAAAGACATAGGTGCAGAATTAGGCCACTCGGCCCATCGGGTCTGCTCCACCATTCAATCATGGCTGATATTTTTCTCAACCCCATTCTCCTGCCTTTTCCCCATAACCCCTGATCCCCTTATTAATCAAGAGCCTATCTATCTCTGTCTTAAAGACACTCAATGACCTGGCCTCCACAGCCTTCTGCGGCAAAGGGTTCCACAGAATCACCACTCTCTGGCTGAAGAAATTCCTCCTCATCTCTGTTTTAAAGGATCATCCTTTTAGCCTGAGGTTGTGCCCTCTGGTTCTAGTTTTTCCTACTAGTGGAAACATCCTCTCCACGTCCACTCTATCCAGGCCTCGCAGTATCCTGTAATTTTCAATAAGATCCCCCCTCATCCTTCTAAACTCCAACGAGTACTGACCCAGAGTCCTCAACTGTTCCTCATACGGCAAGCTCTTCATCCCAGGGTTCATTCTTGTGAACCTCCTCTGGATGCCCTTGTCCCACAAATTAATTTTAAAAAGTGGGATGGATGGAATGGAATCCATTGGGAACCCCAGCCATGCACTCCACCACCATTGCACCTGCTAGCTGCAAAGAGGCAACCTTTCCCACATTCCTCCCGACAAGTGTGAAGAAAATAGTAAAAATCATTTTGACAATGCCTTTCACAGAATGTCCAAAAGACCTTTCGAGCTGGCAGGTACATCGGCAGCACTGTTAAGTAGCCAATCTGTGCACAGCAAGTCCCCAAATTCCACAGCAATGATTTAAATAACCAAATCTACAATTTTGGGTTGTGTGTTGGACAAATGGAGAACTCCCACGCTCCTCCTTGGGAAGTGTCCATCTGAAAGAACACTTGGGGGTCTCGGATTAACATCCCATCCAAAAGATGGCACTTCCAACAGTGCAATACTGCATCAGAATGTGTCAGTCTGAATATTGTGCTTAATTCTCTAGAGTGGGGTTAGAACTCTCAACATTCGGATTCAAGAGGCAAGAGTGTGATCCGCTCAGCCATTATGGGCAACTTAAATTCTTGTCAAATTTGTCGGTGATCGGTGATGTGGCTGGGGGTGGGTTGTAAGGAGAAAATGTTCAAATAAAAAATGGAACGAGAGAGAGAGAAACAGTGAAGATTTTGCAGAATATTACTCACTGGACTGAAATCTTCTCCTCAGCATCTGCTATGAACATGTTGCCCACCTGTACATAGAGAGGGAACATCTGTTAGTATTTACCCTGAAGGAGGAACAAGGGAGAATCAGGCTGAAAACAATCACAAGAAAAAGAGGTAGTGGTGATGAAAAGGAACTTCACACTGTGATCAGGGTAGTACTGAGATGTAGTGAGCACCTAAACACGCAAGTTTATTTATGAGTGCCACAAGTAAGCTTACATCAACACTGCAATGAAGTTACTGTGAAAATCCCCGAGTCACCACACTCCGGTGCCTGTTCGGGTACACTGAGGGAGAATTTAACATGGCCAATACACCTAACCGGCGCGTCTTTCGGACTGTGGGAGGAAACCAGAGCACCCGGAGGAAACCCACGTAGACACGGGGAGAACATGCAAACTCCACACAGACAGTGACCCAAGCCGGGAATCGAACCCAGATCCTTGGCGCTGTGAGGCAGCAGTGCTAACCACTGTGCCACCCAAGGGTAAATGCACTTAGAGAGTAAGACGGAAGAGTAACTGAAAGACAATTAACGTAAGAAATAGAACAGGAGATTATAAGGCTCATCGAGCCTGCTCTGCATTTAATACAATCAAGACTGATCTTGGACTTTAACTCCATTTTCCCGCCTGCTACCCACATCCTTTAATTTCCGGAAAGATCAGAAATCTGTCTACCCCAGCCTTAAACAGATTCAACAAGGGAGGATCCAGGACCTTCTGAGGTAGAAAGTTCCAAATATTAAACTGCTAAAGCAGTGATGAACCAATAGAAAGAATGAAGAAGGAAGAAAGTGGAAAGTAGTGGGGAGAAAAAGGAAGAGTGAGGGAGAAATTAGGCAAACTTGTATTTATGAAGCTTTATTAATATAAAATAGCCCAAGACACTTTGCAGGAGCAATGATAAAACAAATTTCATAGAACAGTACGATAGGTGCAACAGCTTGGTCAAAGAGGGAGTAAAATAAGAAATGAGATATAACAAGGAGTGAGAGATAGAAGGCAAGAGATGACCGTCTGTAATAGAGAACAAGGGAAAAAAGTGATGTAGAGAACAAAGAATAAATGTCACCATTAACCATTATAAAAACATCAGAACACAGAAACATTGAACCACCGTCTAATGATTTATCTAACTGGTTCTTCACCTACGCTGCAAGTGTTGGATGAGACATTGTAGTTTTATTCTGTATCTAACCCCGTGCTGTACTTCCCCTGGGAGTATTTGATGAGGACAGTGTAGAGCGGGCTTTATTCTGTATTTAACCCCGTGCTGTACGTGTCCTGGGAGTGTTTGATGGGGAGAGTTGGAGGGGGCTTTACTCTGTGCCAAACCCTGTGCTGTACCTGTCCTAGGAGTGTTTAATGGGGACAGTGTAGAGGGAGCTTTACTCTGTATCTCATCCCGTGCTGTACTTGCCCTGGGAATGTTTGATGGTGTGGAGATGCCGGCGTTTCGACTGGGGTAAACACAGTAAGAAGTCTCACAACACCAGGTTAAAGTCCAACAGGTTTACTTGGTAACAAAAGCCACTAGCTTTCGGAGCGCTGCCCCTTCATCGGGTGAGTGGGAGTTCTGTTCACAAACAGGGCATACAGAGACACAAACTCAATTTACAAAATAATGATTGGAATGCGAGTCTTTACAGGTAATCAAGTCTTAAAGGTACAGACAATGTGAGTGGAGAGAGGGTTAAGCACAGGTTAAAGAGATGTGTATTGTCTCCAGACAGGACAGTTAGTGAGATTTTGCAAGTTTAACATAGAACATAGAACAGTACAGCACAGAACAGGCCCTTCGGCCCACGATGTTGTGCCGAGCTTTATCTGAAACCAAGATCAAGCTATCCCACTCCCTATCATCCTGGTGTGCTCCATGTGCCTATCCAATAACCGCTTAAATGTTTCTAAAGTGTCTGACTCCACTATCACTGCAGGCAGTCCATTCCACACCCCAACCACTCTGCGTAAAGAACCTACCTCTGATATCCGTCCTGTATCTCCCACCACGAACCCTATAGTTATGCCCCCTTGTAATAGCTCCATCCACCCGAGGAAATAGTCTTTGAACGTTCACTCTATCTATCCCCTTCTTCATTTTATACACCTCTATTAAGTCTCCCCTCAGCCTCCTCCGCTCCAGAGAGAACAGCCCTAGCTCCCTCAACCTTTCCTCATATGACCTACCCTCCAAACCAGGCAGCATCCTGGTAAATCTCCTCTGCACTCCTTCCAGCGCTTCCACATCCTTCCTATAGTGAGGTGACCAGAACTGCACACAATATTCCAAATGTGGTCTCACCAAGGTCCTGTACAGTTGCAGCATAACCCCACGGCTCTTAAACTCCAACCCCCTGTTAATAAAAGCTAACACACTATAGGCCTTCTTCACAGCTCTATCCACTTGACTGGCAACCTTTAGAGATCTGTGGATATGGACCCCAAGATCTCTCTGTTCCTCCACAGTCTTCAGAACCCTACCTTTGACCCTGTAATCCACATTTAAATTTGTCCTACCAAAATGAATCACCTCACATTTATCAGGGTTAAACTCCATTTGCCATTTTTCAGCCCAGCTTTGCATCCTATCTATGTCTCTTTGCAGCCTACAACAGCCCTCCACCTCATCCACTACTCCACCAATCTTGGTGTCATCAGCAAATTTACTGATCCACCCTTCAGCCCCCTCCTCTAAGTCATTAATAAAAATCACAAAGAGCAGAGGACCAAGCACTGATCCCTGCGGCACACCGCTAGCAACCTGCCTCCAATCCGAAAATTTTCCATCGACCACCACCCTCTGTCTTCGGTCAGACAGCCAGTTGCCTATCCAATCGGCCAACTTTCCCTCTATCCCACACCTCCTCACTTTCATCATAAGCCGACCATGGGGGACCTTATCAAACGCCTTACTAAAATCCATGTATATGACATCAACTGCCCTACCTTCATCAACACACTTTGCAAGTTTGCAAGATGTTTGATGGGGACAGTGTAGAGGGAGCCCCAGCCAACAGAAACAGTTTCTCCTCATCTTCACTAAGTAGGGACTGGCTTTAATTTTGGGTTCAAATGAAGGGGCTTTGAGAAGTCATAGAATTCATCATAGAAACCCTCCAGTACAGAAAGAGGCCATTCGGCCCATCGAATCTGCACTGACCACAAACCCACCCAGGCCCTACCCCCATATCCCTACATATTTACCCACTAATCCCTCTAATCTACACATCTCAGGATACTAAGGGGAAATTTTTAGCATGGCCAATCAACCTAACCCGCACATCTTTGGACTTTCTACACTTTCTAGTCTTTCTACATTTTCACACCAAGTGAGACTGGTCATCAAACGCATGAGGAAACAATTCCTGATGTACTGCGATCCGTACCATATTGGTTAGAGCAGAGAAGAATCCTCCTTGGTTTTCCTCTTCTTTGTCTTTGTACTGCCTGTGGAAATCAGAGAAGGTAGAAGGCAAGTAAATTTCCCATTGTAAATGTAAATGGGTAAATTTATGTTTGGCAATGAACTGTAACCATCTCAGTGTCTAACATGGCCTTGATATCAAGAGGATTTGAGTAAAGGAATAGAGATGTTTTACTGCAATATTGGAGTATTGCTTGCAGTTTTGGTGTCCTTATCTGAGGAAGGATGTCCTTGCTATAGAGGGAGTGCAGTGAAGGTTTACCTTCCTGAGAAGTCAGGTCTGTCATATGAGGAGAGACTAAGTCGGTTAGGATTATATTCACTGGAGTTTAGAAGAGTGAGAGGGGATCTCATAGAAACTTATAAAATTCTAACAAGGTCAGACAGGGTAGATTCAGAAAGAATGTTCCCGATGGTGGGGGAATCCAGAACTAGGGACCATAGTCTGAGGATAAGGGATAAACCTTTCAGGACTGTGAGGAGAAATGTCTTCACCCAGAGAGAGATAAATCTGTGGAATTCACTACCACAGAAAATATTGTGCGATTTCAAGAAATTAGATATAGCTCTAGGGGCTAAAGGGATTAAGGGATATGGGGGGGGGTATGGGAAGACGGGGGATCAGGATATTGATTTTGATGATCAGCCACGATCAAAATGAATGGCACGGAGCAGGCTCAAAGGGCCGAATGACCTCTTCCTGCTTTGGGTTTCTATGAGGATTCAGCTTTCTGATTTTCTTTCCTGTTGAGACGTTCAAACTCGAGTAAATTTCTCTCTCTCCCTCAAGAGAGTTCATCTTTGAGAAACTGCTTATGACCTCCTCCTCCCAGACCAACAATTCTTAGTAATAATGCACCAGAATCTCACAATTGTGGTAAATGCTGTGATCATGTGTATTGTCTGTGAATTGTATAGAAATAACTAAATCAGTAAAATTGTCAATTAGATTCTGTGCAAGGTTGTGGGTTTGATCCCCAGGGTCTGTGTTAGAACCACAGAAAAGTTACAACCCAGAAGGAGGCAATTCGGCCCATCTTGGTCATGCCAGCCTGAGGACACCCAGGTGCCCTTTCTAATCTCACCTTCCTGAACCCGGCCCATAGCCCTGTTGCTTACAGCACTTAAGAAGCAGATCCAGGTATTTTTTGTTAAAAAAGAGTTTAGGGTCTCTGCTTCCACCAACTCAGGCAGCGAATTCCAGACACCCGCCACCCTCTGTGTAAAAAAACTTATCTTCATGTCCCCTCTACACCTTCTGCCACTTATCTTGAATCTATGTCCCCTGGTTTTAGAATTCCCCACCAATGGAAACTATTTTATTCTGTCCACTCTACCTCTTCCCCTCATAACTTTGACCACTTCTATCAAGTCACCCCTCAGCCTTCTTTGTTCCAAAGAAAATAACTCAACTTATCCACTCTCTCCTCACAGCTATACGTTTCCAGCCCTGGCAACATTCTTGTCAATCTCCTCTGCACTCTCTCCAGAGCAATTACATCCTTCCTGGAAATGCGGTGATCAGAACTGCACACAACTCACCAGTGTTTTATACAATTCCAATACTATGTCCTTAATTTTGTATTGTACAGCTCTGCCAATGAAGGACAGTGTTCCATATGTGTTGCGTTTTTTAAAATTTATTCGTGGAACATGAGTGTCCCTGGCTGGCCAGCATTTGTTGCCCATCGAGGGCAGTCGAGAGTTAACCACATTACTGTGGCTCTGGAGTCACATGTAGGCCAGGCCAGGTAAGGGTGTCAGATTTCCTTCCCTAAAAGACATCAGTGAACCAGATGGGTTTTTCCGACAATCGACAATGGTTTCATGGTCATCGTTATCATGGAATCATAGAATCCTACAGTGCAGGAGGAGGTCATTTGGCCCATCGAGCCTGCACCGACAACAATCCCACCCAGGCCCTATTTCCGTAACTCCACAAATTTACCCTGCTAATCCCCCTGACACCAAGGGGCAATTTAGCATGGCCAATCCACCTAACCTCCACATCTATGCAGTTTCATCTGGGAGCACCCAGATGAAACCCATGTAGACACGGAGAGAACATGCAAACCCCACACAGAGAGTCACCCGAGGTCGAAATTGAATCCGGGTCCCTAGCACTGTGAGGTAGCAGTGCTAACCACTGTGCCGCCCCCCAGTAGATTCTTAATTCCAGCTATATTTTATTGAATTCAAATTCCACCATCTGCTGTGGCGGGATTCGAACCCGGGTCCCCAGAACATTAGCTGAGTTTCTGGATTAATAGTCCAGCGATAATACCACTAGGCCATCGCCTCCCTAATTCTCACGCTGCAGAGCAGATGTTGCAATTGCTCTCGCCAGCCCCTGGTTCGGAATCAGCCACCTCAGTGTTATCCTAGTCAATTAAACATGCTTCTGGATCTTGGGTGAGTGTGTGGCTAAACTGATCTGTGATCCACATCCAGTCAAATATTCTCAATCCTACAGCGTGGACGCACGTCCACTCTACCTCTATAAAACACTGGTGAGTTGTGTGCAGTTCTGATCACCACATTTCCAGGAAGGATGTAATTGCTCTGGAGAGAGTGCAGAGGAGATTGACAAGAATGTTGCCAGGGCTGGAAACGTGTAGCTGTGAGGAGAGAGTGGATAAGTTGAGTTATTTTCTTTGGAACAAAGAAGGCTGAGGGGTGACTTGATAGAAGTGGTCAAAGTTATGAGGGGAAGAGGTAGAGTGGACAGAATAAAATAGTTTCCATTGGTGGAGAATTCTAAAACCAGGGGACATAGATTCAAGATAAGTGGCAGAAGGTGTAGAGGGGACATGAAGATAAGTTTTATTTATTTTTTGGGATGTGGGCGTTACTGGCCAGTATTTGTTCCCCATCCCTAATTACACTTGAGAAGTGGGAGGGAGCGGTAAAAGTAGGGACAGGTAGCGGAAAAGTGTGACAACAAAATTAACAAGAAAATTACCCCTTCTGCATTGTGGATGAGCAAACTGACAACATCCCAGCATCCAACTCGATGCTACAGGCACTGATGGACCATGCAGCATGCCAATGGGTAAAAGGTACAGGTTACACCCTGAGTGGAATGTGAAGGGTTAATAATTCCCTTTTCCTTTCCAATGCACTGAGCCAGACTGCAGAGTGGAATTGGTTAAGCCAGTGTGCACTGTACACCAGGACAGCTAACTTCTGAATCACATCACTAAAACAATAAAAATAACATATGTTTTTTAATGCAATAAAGTGTCCCAATGTATTTCACAGGAGCATTATAAAACATAATGTGACACTGACTTACATAATGAGACTGTAGTTCAGATGACCAAAAGCTTGGTCAAAGAGCTAAGTTTAAGAAGTATCTTAAAGGAGGAGGGTGAAGTTAAGAGACAGAGAGATGAAGGGAGAGTATTTCAAAGTTCAGTGCCTAGGCAACTGAAGACACAGCCACTGAAGGTGGAGTGATTAAAATCTGGGATGCCTAACTCTCTCCACTAACTCACGCTTCCTTTGAAGTTCTTTGTACTATACAAGTTTGTACAAACCTGTTATATTCAGTCAGAGCTTGTGAGATGACCAGACCCATCCCCTGTAACAGAAAGACGAGGTGGAATCAGCCATTGCCCATGTTTCAAATGGAAAGTTATTCCTCACACTGGTGATTTCTGGCTATGCTACTTCACTGACTGACATGCTGTGTACCAGGTCAGAAGGTAATGCACAGATACATCACCACGCAGTGTACAGAGACGTCCATCACTTCCACTTACCCTGTGTGTACTATGCCTGCAGCAGAGCTGACATGGAGACAAATGAGCTGTACAGTGCAGAGGGGAGTGAATCCTTTGCTCTCTCCCTCCCATTCTGTTGGTTTCCCCAGCTTGATGCCAAATCCAAAAGAACACAGACTTCACATAACTGGTTTAACCATCTTGCACTGGATCTCAGATCGCCACATCAAGTGCTAGTGAATCTCATTCTCCGCAGCCAAAACCAGCTACTACTCAAGAATCACCCTTTCCTTCACTACCAATCATTTCCTTCCAGCCTTATCACCCACTCCCTGCAATCTCATTTCCAATAATTGTGTGAAGCGCACTGAACTCTGTCACTAAGACTGGGGCCTTCCATTAAGCTCCCACCTCCCCTAATCCCTCACTTCCTCTTCTCCAACTACACTTATGCCCTAGACCAAAACCTGGGCCTCTCCTTATTTTCTCCCCCACCTCGAAGCTCATCTGATCCATTAGAGCCACTTCCTGCTCCTTTCATCCCATTCCTCCCAAGTTGCTGCCCATCCACATTTTCCTCTTGGCCGCCATGCAAGCAGATTACATTTTGCTCTCTCGTCAGGTGCTGTGTCCATTCACTCAGGAGACTAAGGAAATTTGACATGTCAGCTACGACTCTCACCAACTTTTACAGATGCACCACAGAAAGCATTCTTTCTGGTTCTATCACAGCTTGGTATGGCTCCTGCTCTGCCCAAGACCACAAGGAACCACAAAGGGTCGTGAATTGGCCCAATCCATCACGCAAACGAGCTTCTCATCCATTGACTCTGTCTACACTTCCCACTGCCTCGGCAAAGCAGCCAGCATAATTAAGGACCTCACGCACCCCGGACATTCTCTCTTCCACCTTCTTCCATCGGGAAAAAGATACAAAAGTCTGAGGTCACGTACCAACCGACTCAAGAACAGCTCCTTCCCTGCTGCCATCAGACTTTTGAATGGACTTACCTTGCATTAAGTTGATCTTTCTCTACACCCTAGCTGTGACTGTAACACTACATTCTTCACTCTCTTGTTTCCTTCTCTCAGAACAGTATGCTTTGTCTGTAAAGCGCGCAAGAAACAATACTTTTCACTGTATACTAATACATGTGACAACAATAAATCAAATCAAATCAGGACATCGTCATTACTTCACAGCATGAAAAAAAGCAGCTTTGACTCCCACTGTTCCTGCAAACTATCATCCCAGACCCAACCTCCCTCCCTTTGCTCTTCAAAGTCCTTCAACACGTTTTCACTTCCCAAGCCTATCTCATCTTTTTCCATTACTCTGAGTGCCTCCATACGAACAGTTGGCAAAGGGAAGCCTACAACTATGAGGCTTGTACTCCAGCCTCTTGCATATCCTGCCCTATAACCGACTGTCTGCAGTACGTCAGAAACTCATACTCACATTTAACGTCGTCTCATCATCAACAATGGACAACTTCACAATATATGGATTCACCGACTGTAACAAAAGCACAACATTAATTGATCCATAACAGACACCAGGTTAAATAGACCTCAATAATACATTTAACTAGTATTCTAACAGATATAGTTCCTTGACTGGACTAAAATAGACTCAACAACAACTTACCTCTATATATCTCCAACAAATATTTTTTAAAAAAGCGAACCAATCATTTCAGGGTATTTCATTTTGACTTTAAAATTAACAAGAAACCTTCAAACTAAACACTCCCCGCCCCCAGGCTGAGCTGAGAATTGGAACGTAATGGGGCAGTCCAGATTATTCACAAGTTCCATCAAAGTCAAATAATATAGTGGATGTTGGCTCACCACAAAAACAGAATGGTACAATTTATCACAAACAATGCTATAGAACATTGGCTTATGTTACAAGTATCAGTTATTCTCCCCTGGTGTAGTTTACAGACATAAGTTCATAAACTCATAAGTTATAGGAGCAGAATTAAGCCATTTGGCCCATCGAGTCCGCTCCGCCATTCGATCATGGCTGACATGCTCCTCATCCCCAATTTCCTGCCTTCTCCCCATAACCCTTCAACCCCATTACCAATTAAAAACCTGTCCAACTCCTCCTTAAATTTACTCACTGTCCCAACATCCACTGCACGTTGGGGTAGCGAATTCCACAGATTCACAACCCTTTGGGAGAAGTAGTTTCTCCTCAACTCTGTTTTAAATTTGCTGCCCCTTATCCTAAGAAGAATCCTAAGAATCCTCGTCCTAGAATGCCCCACAACAAGAAGCATCCACTCCACATCTACTTTATCCATACCTTTTATCGTCTTGTATACCTCAATTTGATCTCCCCTCATTCTTCTAAATTCCAGAGAGTATCGGCCTAAACTGTTCAATCTCTCTTCATACGACAAACCCCTCATCTCTGGAATCAATCTAGTGAATCCAGACAGTCTGGGTTCAGGTACATTTTGGAATCTGAATGTAATTTTAAGGTTATGCTGCTTCGTTCAGGAATTCCCCCGCCAGAGGAAATAATTTCTCTGTTTCTCTCTGTCAAAATCTTTCATCGTCTTAAACACCCTGATTAGATTATCCATATTCCAGAGAACACGAACCCAGTTAACGCAACCTGTCCTCAGAATTTAACTCTTTTAGCCAAGTTATCACTTTAATGATACTTCAAAGGGAAGCGAGGAGTGAATCATCCCTTCATCCTTCCAATGATTCTGACTTACCTCGTACTTTCTATAATTAACCAGCAGTGCCAGGAGGACCACACCATCATATCCATGCTGCACTCTGCTGGATGCCACGGATAGAATCTGAAAAAGAGCAGGATCTTGGTTATAGAGACTGAAGCTAAAGGGGCAATTCCCGACCTGCAGAGCAAGACTTCAGAGTGTTGGAAAAGGGGTTATTTAGTACCAATCAGTACTTTAGAAATTGACAAAGTAATCTACCGCTTTATCACATCAGCATGAAGTGGTGAAGGTGCTGCTGACAAAGGTGAACTTTGCCAAACGCAAATCAAAGTCCATCCTAGTGAGGATGGTGAGTGCAGCTGGAAGCGGCTACTGCTTCAATACAAAGAGGAGCCAACCACAGGGAAAACTAGTCCTGAGGAAACAGGATCACATAGGGAACAAGCAGAAAATCAGGTCAATCTGATACAGGGAGCTTAAATGGACTGAGTTTGTGTGAGAAAAGTTTAGAAACCAAACAAGATTGCCTTGAAATAGAATGAATACATCTGTAGCTTTGGGATGACGCAAAGGGTGATGGTGACGTTCCCAAAAGAGACAATAACGTGAGAAGTGGGAAATATCACTATTTAACTTATATTTATAAATTGTTGTTAGTTATTTAAATTTTTTTTAAAAATCAATAAAATTAAGAATGAATATTTTTTTAAATGGTCGAAAGCGATTCATGCAGATTGATTTAATAGAGTCATTACTTTATAAGTGTAACAGTTGAGCCAGTCACCCAAGTAAGCACAATTAAGGACCCCACGCACCCTGGGCATTCTCTCTTCCACCTTCTTCCGCCGGGAAAAAGATACAAAAGTCTGAGGCCACGTACCAACCGACTCAAGAACAGCTTCTTCCCTGCTGCTGTCAGACCTTTGAATGGACCTACCTCGCATTAAGTTGATCTTTCTCTACACCCTAGCTATGACTGTAACAATACATTCTGCACTCTCTCCTTTCCTTCTCTATGAACGGTATGCTTTGTATAGCGCGCAAAAAACAATACTTTTCACTGTATACTGATACATGTGACAATAAATCAAATCAAATCAAAGTGGTCCAAGCCCCTTAACGTTTACAGCTGCATCCATACTGACTAAATATCAAATCATACAATAGCGTCACCCAGTGGCTTAACAATAGGCATCAGCGCCCTTCTTCAGAGCTTTCCTTCCAGGCAGTGTATTCTAGGTCACGACAATTCAGGGATTATAACAACTTGAGGGAAAAATAAAATTGGGAAAATTTGACTTCAATTTCTGTAGGTGAATGAAATGAGTCTAGCTCTGTTTCTGCGATGCAGTACCTGCTGCATTCTGCAGGTTAGAGCACTCTCATTGCAGCTCCTAATGTCACTGACCCACTACAAAGGGGGAATGGAAGGATTTTGAATCTGGTGAACTAATGTCCCGAAGAGAGCAAAATTCAGAAGAAACTGTGAGGATATGCCATGGGACATGGTGCCATCTGCTGGCTGTGCCCGCTTTCAGACATAGTCTTTCAAAATATTCAGCAGAGCTGTAAACTGACCCGTGAGAGGCAGCTTGGCCAATGCTGGGTACTTAGAGAGACAGGCAAACACATCAGCCCCAATCAGCTTCAGCCCTAACCTACAATGACTTGCATAGAATTTACTGCACAGAAACCAGCTATTGAACCTGATTGGTCTGAGCACGCTCGGGACAACATGCCGTAGGACATCCCCACTTTACCTACATCAAGATAATGCTCACCCCCAAAATATCTTGTTTTATCTTACTGAATTCCAGTAAAATGCAGCAAAGCTTTGGACACAATTTAACCAGAACTTTGTTGCATAAACTATTGTAAAATAAATTTACAAACTTTCACCTAGTTCATTTTTGGTTGATTTTGATCGACGTGGGTTATATTTGTTGGAATTGGAATTAAACAGAATCTGTATTAAATACACAGGTACAAGGAGCGGGCCTAGATAGCAGAGGGTTTCGTTTCCAACCAGTTTGTGTCAATCACTCATTTTGCAGGATTCTGGAGCTGGGGGGGTAGGACAGATGCACAGTCCTTTCAAAGAACCAGAATGGGCACAACAGGCTGAATGGCCTCATTCTGCCTGTAGGATTCTCAGAATGCCTGTGATAATTAAGGATGCAAAGGCATTGAAAACAAGATGGCAAAACTGTGGCATCACTCCAGTATCACATACACACAGTAGTCTCACCAGCAAGCCACATATGCTCCTGAAAGCACACTCAGAATGTAAAAACAAAGGGGTGACAAGAACAGCCCGTTCTCTTTGTGCTGTCACACTGAGACACAGACCAAGAAAGCCTGATGCATGATCAAACTGCTGGAGGAGCAATGCAAGCAAACATCACGGGAGAAAAAGAGAAATATTTACATTTCTATAGCACCTTTACAGGATAACAGGACGTCCCAAATCACTTCACAGATAATGAAGTAATTTTTGATTGTAATGTAGGTGACCAATTTGCACACAGCAAGATCCCACATACAGCAAGATCCCACATACAGTCATGTGATAGTGACTAGATAACCTATTTTTACTCATGTTGTTTGAGGGATCAATATTGTCCAAACCAATCATACCTCAATGATATTAATTGACTGAATAGGCCAATTAGACAGTGAAAGGGCAAGTCAAAGTCATTGGGCCAAATCTTCTGTGGAATGACAATCCCACTCCTATTTTCCTACCTCAGACTGCAGCTCCACATTTCTCACCTGGACATCCAACCCGGACCTGCTAAGGGTAGCTACTCCTGGAGTCCTTCAGTGTAGTGTGAAGCACTGGGGGAAGCAAAGCTGTGTGCCCTTTTTATGGCACTGGTTGCTGTATTACCATAGAACCATAGAAAATTACAGCTCAGAAACAGGCCTTTTGGCCCTTCTTGTCTGTGCCGAACCATTTTTTGTCTAGTCCCACTGACCTGCACTTGGACCATATCCCTCCACACCCCTCTCATCCATGAACCCGTCCAAGTTTTTCTTAAATGTTAAAAGTGACCCCACATTTACCACTTTATCCGGCAGCTCATTCCACACTCCCACCACTCTCTGCGTGAAGAAGCCCCACCTAATATTCCCTTTAAACTTTTCTCCTTTCACCCACCCATGCCCTCTGGTCTTTTTCTCCCCTAGCCTCAGCGGAAAAAGCCTGCTTGCATTCACTCTATCTATACCCATCAAAATCTTATACACCTCTATCAAATCTCCCCTCAATCTTCTACGCTCCAGGGAATAAAGTCCCAACCTATTCAATCTCTCTCTGTAACTCAGCTTCTCAAGTCCCGGCAACATCCTTGTGAACCTTCTCTGCACTCTTTCAACCTTATTTACATCCTTCCTGTAACTAGGTGACCAAAACTGTACACAATACTCCAAATTCGGCCTCACCAATGCCTTATACAACCTTACCATAACACTCCAACTTTTATACTCGATACTCCGATTTATAAAGGCCAATGTACCAAAGGCACTCTTTACGACCCTATCCACCTGTGACGTCACTTTTAGGGAAATTCTGGTAAGTTTCTATGTCCCAGCCACTTTCATAGGCTAGGAGAGGAGAGGAGAGAAGGTAAGTGGTTTAGGTAGGGAGGTGACAGAGTAGGGTAGTTCAGGAAGGGGGAGGGGGTCGTCAGGGTTGGGGAGGTTGGTCGGTGGGTGCACAGGGACTAGGAGCAGGAATAGGCAAATTCAGCCCTTGGTGCCTGCTGGGGCCTGTGGGTGTTCACGGGGGGAATCAGTAATATAATTACCCAGGAGCTGGAAGTGGTTTTAATTCTTCTAACTTTTCGTGGGTAACTATACTGCTAAGTGAGTTGGAACCATCCAAAGTCTCTGAATGTAATTAGTTGAAACTTCCTGAGCAAATCCCATGCGGTCCTTGTATGGGGACTTCCGCGGGCTCTCCCAGTACATATTCCGGGTTAGATCTGGGATATGACCATCTGGAGAATGCAAGATCTGGACAAATGTTTTATAATGAAATTGATGAACAGAGAGCACTCACCTGAAGAATGGCTTCAAAAATACTGTTAATCATCACATATTCCAGGATAGTGTTCTGGCTGATATTATCTGTAACCTGCCAATGAAAAACAAACCTATTGATGATGTGAGAGAGCCTGGGAAACCATTTCATTAAAGAAATGGTTTCAGTCACTCCTGTTCCCTCTTGCCTGCACGTATTAGTGTAAGGTGTTTTAAGATGGGGGGCCGGCACGGGGAGAGAGGGGGCACTGGGAGGGAGGAAGAGTGAGCGAGAGCAATGGGAGGTTGTCTCACCGTGACTAAACACAGTAGCAGCTTCAGACAAAGACTCTTCAAACTCTCGGAACCATCACCACACAGCAAAGTGTCCAAACTCTCCATCAGGTTCTGGGAATGAAGGAGAAAAAGATCATATAGAACCCATAACACATACACAGAGCCATGCCTGATCTGCACTCATCCCCTTGTACAATAGACACAAAAAGGCTGGTATGTAAGAGAAAAAGATTGACAAAAAACAATGTTGACTCTTCACTCAGAAAGGGGAGAATTCATAACAGGGAACCAGGAAGTGGCTGAGATTTCTGTGTTCGAGTCCTGGAGTTTAACTTGAACACACATCGTCTGAATCAAAGGAGAGTGCTACCCACTGCATCACAGTCGACACAACATGGTCTGAATTCTTCCATTTGAAATGGCCACCAACACAAACTCTGCTTCCTGGTCACTGATTCCATTCCTGTTCCTGGCCACTGACTTAGAATCGGCCCATCAAATCTTCCCAATATGTGTGAAACACCTGAGCTCCCACCTAACCCCATCTGCCAGCACTCGGCCCATAGCCCTGAATGTTATGAAATGCCAAGTGCTCATCCAGATACCTTTTAAATGATATGAGGCAACCCGCCTCTACCACCCTCCCAGGCAGCACATTCCAGATCATCACTGCCCTCTGAATAAAAAAGGTTTTCCTCACAACTCCCCTAAACCTCCTGCCCCTCACCTTGAACCTATGTCCCCTTGTGACCGATCCTTCAATTAAGGGGAACAGCTGCTCCTTATCCACCCTGTCCGTGCCCCTCATAATCCTGTACACCTCGATTAAACTGCCCCCCCAGTCTTCTCTGCTCCAACGAAGACAATCCAAGCCGATCCAACCTCTCTTCATAACTTCAATTTTCCGTCGCAGGCAGCATCTTGGTGAATCAGCATCTTAGACTAGAATCAGCATCAGAGCCAGTCCAACCACAACCTCATAGTCCCATTTGACCCAGAGACGAATTTCCAGCTAAATAATGCCTCCATCACCAAGATCACCTACTTCTTCAATGTTATTCATCTGGTTCCCCTGTCTCAGCCATTCTGTTGCTGAAACCTTCATTATGTTTCTGTTGTATCCAGACACGACTATTCCAATGCTCGCCCAGCTCGCCTCCCACCTTCCACATTCCAGAACTTTGAGTTCATCGAAACGTCAGCTACCTATATTCTAACTTGCACCAAGTCCCATTCACTCATCCCCCCCCGTGCTTTCTGATCTGAACCCATTCCTGGATAAGCATGGATCTACTCTTGCCTTCAAAATTCTGAACAAGTGTCATTAGGACTCAAAATATTTGCTCTGTTTCCCTCTCCACACATGCTGCCAGAGCTGCTGAGTTTTTCCAGCACTTTCTATTTTATTTCAGATTTCCAGCATCCTCAGTATTTTGCTTTTATTCAAAATTCTCTTTCTTGTTTTCAACATCTTCCATGATCTTTCTCTGCCCTGTCTCTCTGACCGCCTCCTGCTCTACAACCCTCTGAGATATCTAAGCTCCTTTAACTCTGGCCTCTTGAACATCGCTGAATTTAATCGCTCCACCAGTGGTGGACATGCCTTGAGCGGCATGGGACTTAAGCTCTCAAATCACTTCTTTAAACCTCTCCACCTCGAATACTTTTTCCTTCTTTGAGATCTGCCTTAAAATCTACCACCTTGATCAAACTTCTGTTTCTCTGTCCTAATACCTCTTTCCTTGGTTCAATGTGAAATTTCGCCTGATTTTCGCTCCTGTGAAGTGTTTTGATGTTTTGTTCTGTCAAATCATAGAATCCCTCGAGTGCAGAAGAGGCCATTCAGCCCATTGAGTCTGCACCGACTCTCCAACAAATTGTCTTACCAGGCACTCTCCCCCTATCTCCCCCACCTTGGTAACACATTTACCATGGGTAATCCATCTAATCTACACACTTTGGGACACTAAGGGTCAACTTAGCATAGCCAATCCATCTTTGGAGTGTGGGAGGAAACCCAAAGGCAACCCACGCAGAGACCGGATGAATGTGCAAACTCCATACAGACAAGGCCGGGATTGAACACGGGTCCATGGCACTGTGAGGCAGCAGTGCTAACCACTCTATGTAATGCTCTGTTTGAGGCTCTATATAAATGTAAGTTCCTATTATTAGCCACCCATCCAGCCAAAGCCAGTACTAACTAAGGGCACAAGCCTGCAAGCATCCCAACACTGAGAGTATTGTACTGCACTCCAGCACCTTTGATGCCCTGGAGTGCTGTCGACTGTTTAACGGATCTGATTATCACTCACCTTCATCCGGAGTTCAGCTTTGTCGAAACCCATCAACATGTTGATAATATCAAAGCCAGAGGTCGGTTTGTTTTTCTGGTGAACCCCTCGAATCAGGGCACACAGCGTCTGGAGAGGAAAAACAGAACAGAAAATGTAACCTAGGAGTGACAACAATACAAACTCAGACACAGAGAGAACAGAATGAATGGAGCCATATAGAGGCTGCAAGGATCAGGGTAGATATCTCACATTCCTTAGTGCTGATGGACGCTTCCCTGGCAGCACTGAGGGTGTACCTACAGCGAGTGATTTGCGTGCGTGGGTGTACCTATGGGAAATGGCTGGCGTGCTTGCATGCGTGCATGTACTATAGGGCGATTGGTGTGCATGCGTGCATGTACTATAGGGCGATTGGTGTGCATGCGTGGTCATTCGGTCCATCGGTCCATCCGTTCGCAGTGTTCTTTTTACACTTGTGGGCGTGCACGATATTGGGTCATTCCAGTCTTATTCACGAATAACCCATCCATCCATCACAATTATTCCACACCTATACTATTCCACACCTTACCTGTAATGCATTCACCACTTTAATCTGATGCTCCTCATTTAAGGACACTATGCAGTGCTGGAACAGACTGTTAATATTATCCTTTAACTTCATTAACTCATCCCCGTCCACAGATTCCAGCTTTGCTTCCAGGTATTCCAGGTTCACCTGGAGGACACAAAACAAAAGATCAACAATCGCTTCTACCTATTTCTAGGGATGGACGACCCCACGGAGGAATTTGAGCAGTGATTTTTAAAATTGAGCTATTGCTAAGCCAAGAGCCAATGTGATGAACCAGGATCTAACGGGAATTAGGACAGGGGAAGCAGAGTTTTGGGATACGTCCAGTATATGGAGGGTAGAATGTAGCTTTGGAATAGTCAAATCTGGAGGCAAAACACATCTGCACGAGGATTTCAGCAGCAGAGGGCCACAGGCAGGGCAGCGTTGGGCAGCGTTATGGAGGTGGAAATGGGCGATTTTTGTGATGGTGAGGATGTGATTGGAAGCTCATTTTTCAGTCAAATGTGACATAAAGGTTGCAAACCGCTCCCTCCATATAATCTCCTTCTAAGTCCCATGTACAATTAGTCCCTCATGGAATTTGTTCTCAAGGGGGCTATCCTGCCCGACTGTCTGCCCCTCTATCATGGCTATATGATGTCCCTGGAGAGGGGGCATGCGGTGCTCACTGGCACTGTTGAGGCCTTCTGTGCTGAATGGGCAACGTGGGGACTGGGTGCCTCATCAACCCCTTCAGTCACATTGTGGTTTAATGCTTTAAGTTTCATCTGTGATTTGTTTTTGTTTAAGGCAGTATCCCTTTAAGTGGCTGCCCCTTTTACTTTGTTCCTCAGTTTATCTGATCATCTTTACTTGGCTTTCGGTTCCTACTCCACCCACGTAAATAGAAAATGTAGGTTGGACAGCATCTCTGGAGAGAAAAACAAAGTTTAACTTGTGGGAGGGGAGGCAAGAACAGAAGAAAGGTCTGAGATTGGGTAAATGGCAAATTGAATCACAGTGCCTAGCACGAGGAGATGATAGAGGAACAAGTAAATCATAGAAACCCTACAGTGCAGAAGGAGGCCATTCGGCCCATCGAGTCTGCACCGACCACAATCCCACCCAGGCCCTACCCCCACATATTTACCTGCTAATCCCTCTAACCTACGCATCTCAGGACTCTAAGGGGCAATTTTTAACCTGGCCAATCAACCTAACCTGCACATTGTTGGACTGTGGGAGGAAACCGGAGCACCCGGAGGAAACCCACGCAGACACGAGGAGAATGTGCTAACTCCACACAGACAGTGACCCGAGCCGGAAATCGAACCCGGGACCCTGGAGCTGTGAAGCAGCAGTGCTAACCACTGTGCTACCATGCCGCCCCTTTACTTGGTAAAGGCGTGGTGGCACAGTGGTTGGCACTGTGCCTCGCGACGCCAGGGACTTGGGTTCAGTTCCAGCTTTGGGTGATTGTGTGGAGTTTGCATGTTCTCCCCGTATCTGCGTGGGATTCCTCCGGGTGCTCCGGTTTCTTCCCGCACTCCAGGGATGAGCAAGTTGAGTGGATTGGCCATGTTGGATTGCCCCTTGGTGTCCCAGAATGTATGGATTGGATGGATTGGCCATGGGGAATGTGCGGGGTTGCAAAATGGGGCAGGGAAGAGGGCCTGGGTGGGATGCTCTGTCAGGGAGTCGGTGTAGATTCGGTAGGCCAAATGGCTTCCTTCTGCATTATAGGGAATCTATGATTCTATGAAAAGATGTGCCTCGAGGAAGTGTCAATGGGAAAGCAGAATTATTACCAGCTTCTTTTGAAAAACAAACACAAAACAAAATGGGGGCAGAGGTTATGATCTGAAATTGTTAAGCTCAATTTTTCAGTGCGGAAGATTAGAAAGACAAGGTGCTATTCCTCTAGCTTCCATTGAGCTTTGCTGGAACAGTATAGGTGTCCGAGAACAAAGAGGTCGGAGAGGTCAGACTGGGAGAGGAATGGAGAATGAAATCTTGCAGGTTTTCTAATTAAACTGTGAACATTGCAAAGATTTAATTGCAAAAAATAAAGAGACCTTCTTTAAGTTTGTGAGAGCATTGTTGGTATCTCATGATATTGAAATAATTATGGTAAAGGTTAGATAAAAGCCAACCAATCTGAGTGACCTTCCGCCCAGGAAGGATAACTCAAACTGTCCAATGTATCCCACAGTATAGAATGAGCAATGCAAGTGGAAGGAATACCCAGCGAAATAAGATAAAAGCAAAATACTGCAGATGCTATAAGGCTAGCTAATGGTATATTTAAATTCCGCTAGTTCCACTGATATTCCAGATCAAGAAGAAATGAAAAGAAAGATGAGAAAAGACCATGTAATCCCATTCAACATATCATAAACAATCCAATTTTCCAGTCTACCCACAGCCTATGCACACTTTCCCTATTATAGATCCTTCCCACCTCTTTAATCTCCCAAATGAAAGTCCTGTGTTAATGCTACTTGTTTCCCTTCAGAACATTCAATTATCCTAACATCTCCACAATTCAACCCTGGCCTGTCACCCACCACGCACTATCCTTCAAATCCAGTAGCACTGAGTCCTGGCCTACACAGAACACCCACTAATTCATCAGAACAATTTAACTGCAAGAAAGAATACACAAAATATACCAACTAACCTTCATCAGGAATAGTTCCTCCCAGAATCGAGGACAGTTCTTGGCTGGGTCTTCATCCTGTGACAGAAATAGCGTCACCACATTACTCAAGATTCATCAAGTTGTTCAGCAATTTCTCATCCTCTGTGAAAACAGACTATCATCATAGAATCTACAGTGCTGGAGGAGGCCATTTGGTCCATCGAACTTGCACCGACAACAATCCCACCCAGGTCCTATCCCTGTAACCCCACATATTTACCCTCCCAATCTCCCTGACACCAAGGGGCAATTTAGCTAGGCCAATCAACCTAAGCACATCTTTGGACTGTGGGAGGAAACCGGGACACCTGGAGGAAATCAAGCTTGGAAAGGAAATGGGGAGAACGTGCAAACTCCAAACAGACAGTCATCCAAGGCCGGGAATTGAACCCGGGTCCCTGGTGCTGTAAGGCAGCAGTGCTAATCACTGTGCCACCCTCGATTCCCCAGGGAATCTCTGCACTTCTTCACCAGTAATATTCAAAGCTTCCTCTGTTCCTCTTCCCCTTTTCTACTCACTTTATCCAATCCCCAAAATCAGTTTCCTCAATCTCCCTTTCCCCATTCCCTTGCCCCTCCCTGCCTCTCAGCTCCTCCCTTTTTCCAATCCTTTTTTCACATCCCCTGTCCCAACCTCCTTTCCCTCCCCATTAGTGGAGTCACCACCAGAAGGAGGGGGTAATTATAGTGCATCTAGTTCACATTAAACAGCTTCTCCAATCATTATCACGTTGCTCCTTCTGGGAGCTTGCTGTGCATAAACCATCTCACATATCCCCACATTACTACAGAAACAACCCTTTAAAGATACTTCATTGGCTGTACGGCATTTTAGAATGTCTCGAGGTTGCAAGCATGTTATAGAAATGCAAGTTTTCTTTTTGCTATGTAGGTAAATTCCATCATAAATGGAGATAAAGGCATTTGTAATGAAAATATTTACCACCACTTTCTAAAGGGCAACTAGGGATTAGCCAGCAACATCCTGAAAATGAATTTAAAAATATATAAAAATCTTTTTATGTTGGGGTCCAAATATTCCCAGCCTACACTTGGAGATCTGAACTTGAATTGATGTGAATTTATTCCCCTTGTGAAATGGTCCAGATGATGGCTGGTAACATAATAAATAGCTGTGTGCAGTTCCTGTAAACCTTTCATGTTATAAATTGCCATGTCCACATCAATAATGGAAAATGTGTGTGTGAACCTGTCACATTAACATTGCTCCATTTCCATTAGGAATGTGGGCATCAGAATTGATCATGGAAATAGGTGACAAGATTTATAATACAACCGCAGAAATATAGACATTCCCACAGCAAAAAATTAATGATTCAAATACAATGCCATATTTGTAGGGCTACAGGGAACGGGCCGGGGAGTGGCATGCTGCATGGGGAGGGCTGGCTCTCTTGCAAAGAGCCAGGATGGGCTGTATGGCCTCCTGTGCTGTAACTATTCCCCAATCTATGATTCTAGCCCAATTAGATCTGAATGTTCTAAAAAAAATAGCACTGCATTCAAATCTGTCAAACAAAGCTAATAAGTTCTTTCACATCTCGCGGGTACATTGCTATCAATTAAGCCAACCCAGTTCTTTTCAAGGTAATACAGAGCCTCATTGTCAATTAATTTACATTTCACATTACAAACCTTGAAGATCTCATCGTACATTAGAACCACCTTCTCTTTCAGAGGTTTCTTGGTGGATGATGCTTTGCGGAGAAGGCCTCCCTTCTTCTCTACCTGTGCCATTGCATGGATTCTGTAACAAAAATATTGACCATGGGAATGTGCAGCATTCAATGTTGTCATAAAGTTTAAACTTAAAGTTTATCTATTAGTCACAAGTAAGGCTTACATTAACACTGCAATGAAGTTACTGTGAAAATCCCCTAGTCGCCACACCCCGGCGTCTGTTCGGGTCAATGCACCTAACTAGCACGTCTTTCAACTGTGGGAGGAAACCGCAGCACCCGGAGGAAACCCACGCAGACATGGGGAGAACGTGCAAACTCCACACAGACAGTGACCCAAGCCATCACTCAGATTATTATAGCTCGTTCTTACCAATTCACATCAGGCAGCGATCACACTTAAAGCCAACCAGTATTCAACAAGAATTGAATATTGAAAGTATCATAGAATCCCTACGGTGCAGGAGATCATCATTCGGCCCGAGTCTGCACCGACAACAATCCCACCCCACCCAGGTCCTATTCCCATGACCCCACATATTTAACCTTCCACTTCCCCTGACATTAGGGTCAATTTAGTATGGCCAATCAGCCTAACCCACACATCTTCGGACTGTGGGAGGAAACCGGAGCACCTGGAGGAAACCCACGCAGACACGGGGAGAACGCGCAGACTCCACACAGACAGTGACCCAAGCTGGGAATCGAACCCGGGTCCCCGGCGCTGTGAGGTAGCCATGCTAACCACTGTGCTACCCTTTTTTAAATCCACACCCACCTGCCCTACACTCTTTTAATCTCTTCAATGAAGTTTCAATTCTTGTCACAGCACTAAAACATTCCTAAACAATGCCACAAACAGCGTCATCCCACCACCATGTGCAGAATCAAATGCATCACCAACAAGGGAGGGATTCACCCTCAGTTCAATTCAAATGCTGGAAAATCTCAGCAGGTCTGAAGGCATTCGTGGAGAGAGAACAGAGACAATGTTTAAAGTCTGCATGACTCTTTGTCAGAGCTCTGTTTCAGATTTTATTTCAGATTCCAGCATCCACAGTGATTTGCTTTTAATCAACCTGTATTCATATTATGCAATGTACTTGAACATTAATCAAATTGCTATCACTTCACAGAACAGATCCATTACTGAGAATACTTCCATATCACAGCGCACAAAGAGCTCTTTCCCAATTTGATCACACAATCCATTATCAGACATATGGGTATTTTCCCCACAGATCAAATAGAAATAGGATGAAGATTTTATACGAGCTCCAGTCCACTTCACTGAAATCTCAGTGATAGTAATGTGGCGCGCACACACGCAGCGCGCGCACACTTCTATCTGTCTAAAACCAGCCTTGTACCTGTCCTTGTTCAATTCAGATTAATCAATGGATTACACCATTAACTTCTGTACAATTCCTTTCCCCTCTCCTCGGTAACTGCCTGATCAATTCTGTGTTGTCCACAATGCTGTCACTGCTTTCCAGTGAAGTGTAACTATGGGTATGACATTTTGACACTTTGGATGGGCTCTGGGTAACATGTGTCAAGCAATGTACAAGCTTTCTAAATATGTTTGTCACGTCACTAACCAGTGCCCCACAGCAATTATTTCCCGTCTGGATCAGGGGATTTCTGTTCAGGTGAGTTCAAAATTAAGGTTTAACCTGGGGCTGCAGTTTGATAAATTGGGAACAGGAGTAGGCCATTCATCCTGTCGAACCGTTCAGTTAGATCATGACTGATCATCTACTCCAATGTTTCTGCGCTATCTCCATATTCCTTGACGCCATTAGTCTCCAGAAATCTTTCAATTTCCATTTAGAGCTTCACCAGCCCTCTGGGATACAGAATTCCAAAGATTCACCATCCTCAGAGCGAAGAAATTCCTCCTCATCTCTGTCTGAAATGACCTAACTCTTATTCAGGCACATTGTCCCCTAGTCTTAGACTCACCGATCTACAGCCACCATATCACACCCTGTAAGGATTTGGTAAGTCTCAATGAGATCACTTCACATTCTTTGAAACTCTAGGGAATACAGGCCCAGTTTCCTCAATCTCTCCTCCTAAGATATTCCTGCCGTCTCAGGGATTGGTCTGGTGAACCTCCATTGTCCTGTTCAAACATCACACTCCTTGAATTGCTACTGACCACAGTGCAAAGAGTCCTGATTGCTTTGGTGTCCTGTAAAAACTAGTCTGAATCTCCATTTGCGTGGAGTCACAGAATAAGCCATATCCCATCAACCATCCACCTTGTGGAACCAAATGCAATATCACTGCTTTCTGATCCTGCCCCAGTCAAACTTCACCACCAAATGTACTTTCCAGTGGACAGGATTATGTAAAGATGAAAAGCAAGCAGATATCAACATACGTTTTCAGGGCTAAATGTGCTGTTTCTTTGCAAGCAATATCAAGACCAAAACTGGTGGTCCAAAATATGAGGCAGTCTTTAACAAATCCAATTGGGAATTTGGGAAAATGTGGAACTTATTACCATTTTGAATTGTTGAGGTGAGTAGTATAGATGCATTTAAGGGAAGCAGGATAAACATATGAGGGAGAAAGGAATAGGTGGTTATGCAGACGGGGTGAGATAAGCTAGAATCTGAGGAAGCTCATATGGAGCGTAACATCAGCATGAACCAGTTGGGCTGAATGGCCTGTTTCTGCGCTGTAAATTCCATTTTTTTTAGACCATTCAGGTACTCAGGAAAGCCATCACCAATGACCTGCTGCCATGAGTCACTGGGTACATCTATCTAAGAATAGCTGAAACAGGATGTAAGGTGATGCCAAGAAGGTTAAAAGCTGGATTTGGAAAATAAGATCCTGTATGTATGTGTAGCATTGCTCACACAAAGGAGGTTCTGCAGTTATTAACTCACAAGTCGCTTTTGCAGAGAGACAGCAAGCCCAACTGGAAACGGGTGAGGAAAGCCATTCAGTCTACAGCCTTCCAAATGGCTGCATCACCATTGCTCTGCTCCCCAACCAGGAGAAACTCATTGGCCTATCGAATCTATGCGTCTCTATCAAAGTTCAATCTAATTAATCCCACTTCCTTACTCCTTCCATGTAATCCGACATTTTTTTCTATTTGAAATATTTATCCAATTTATTTTTAAAGGATACTATTGAATCTGAATCCATCATCCCATCAGACAGACCTTCCAAATCCTATCACTCAGGTACATTTCCTCTTGTTGCCTCAGATTCTTTTGCCAATCACCTTAAATCTGTGCCCTCTGGTTATCAACCCTTCAGCCATTTGTGGAATGTGCCTTTGCAAAGAAAGTCTGGAATGAGATGCAGTGCTATTTGTCGAGGTTCATCCCGAGCAGCAGGACTCTGTGCTCTACGGGCTGTTCCCAGGGATGGGGACTCTGTGCTCTACGGGCTGTTCCCAGGGACGAGGACTCTGTGCTCTACGGGCTGTTCCCAGGGACGAGGACTCTGTGCTCTACGGGCTGTTCCCAGGGACGAGGACTCTGTGCTCTACGGGCTGTTCCCAGGGACGAGGACTCTGTGCTCTACGGGCTGTTCCCAGGGACGAGGACTCTGTGCTCTACGGGCTGTTCCCAGGGACGCACACCGAGACAAACATCAGCTGCTGCTGAAGAGCCATCAACTCAGTGAAAGACACTCTTCGGTCTGCCCGAAACTTGTTGTTCTTCCAGTGCAAAGAATTGTCCTCGACCGAGTGTTGCAGACTGGTACATTCCAAGGTCCAGGACTATGGAGGATGCACTGAAGCTTGGTGCAGCCGCCGCCAAGGCGCAATGGAGTAAGGCCTTTCAGCCAATGTTCACCCAGGGGCTAGTAACTGGGTAAAACCTCTCAGACTGTGTGCTTAACCCTAACTGTATTGAAGCACTGCAGAGTGCAACATGACCAATGGATATAGTTCGAAAAGAATTATACTCTCTGTAATGAAAAATTGAAATGTTTGTAATGTTCTCATTACTGAACTGAAACATCTCACAGTGCACCTCAATCTCTGGAGAAAATGTGAATATTATTGCATTTTACTCTTACAACAATTTGCAACATTTTGTAATGTGTCTTTGGTTTTTATATGAATATATTTTTGTAAAAAAGAGTTTGTTATTTACTCAGTGTAAACCCTTCGTAATGTTGAATGTCTCTATCAATCTCCTCTTAACCTTCTCTGCTCTATACTCTGTTCATGACACAGAGATTCAGGAAATGTGTCCTAGGGACATTCAACACACGTCCAACAGCACTCCCAGAGACTGTGTTTCAGACAAGCGACTGAAAATGCTGAAAAAGCAGAGAATTTATGGGCCAATCTCTTGGAAAGGTGACAGTGTAATTTAATGTTCTGTTCCTATAGGAAGCTGAGTGCTCTCAATATTAAATTAAGTGGTAAATGAATATAACCCATTTTGAAGACGTCAAGTCACATCTCAGCATGAGACAGCAATTACAAGTGTCATCTGCGGCTTAAACCAATTATTTGATTGATTAAATGTACAGTGAAGAGTCCCACTGAAGGCAACTTTTATGGATCACACATAGCCTTTTTGACCAGTGAATAGGCTGTCTTCAACTCTCAGGCAAACTCCTGTGGGACCTAGCATAGACCGATATATCAAAGCCTCCTGAAGTATCTAGCGGCAAGGATTCAGCTTTTTTTAATGAAGCCAGGGATGTTTTTTATTGACAACCCCATAGAGACAGAACAAGACAGCTGCAAAGCTGATCTCAGTTCAGATCTACATTGCTACACAACAGATGATCACAATTTTGATCTCAAATCACAGCATAAATAATGAATAGTTATCCACTGACCTACAGCCAACTGCAGTGAATGGAAAAAGCTTCCAAATGTAGATAGCAGATTCAACATTGGATAGACCAAAAAAATTGCAACTGCAGAGCGTCTGGATTGCAAACATCATTCCAGTGGTGAGTGAACAATAATGGACATGAAGCACAGAATCTTAAAGTGCAGAAGGAGACCATTCGGCCCATCGAGTCTGCACCAACCACAATCCCACCCAGGCCCTATCCCCATAACCCCATGCACTCGGCCTAGCTAATCCCTCTCACACTAAGGGGCAATTTAGATGTTTTAGCATTTAGCATGGCCAATATACCGAACTCACACATCTTTGGATGGTGGGAAGAAACTGGAGCACCCGGAGGAAATCCACGCAGACACGGGGAGAAGGTGCAAACTCCACACAGACAGTGACCCAAGCCGGGAATCGAACCCGGGTCCCTGGCGCTGAGGCAGCAGCGCCAACCACTGTGCCACCCCATGCAGCAGTGTGTAACCGATGACCGTAAATTAAAGGACCCATTCCAAGTTAATCAATCTTCAGTTCCAGTTCACTTTGTTTAACTCTCAATGTTTTGTACTTCTATCTTGGTTCTGTTGCAGCAGCACCATATTGTGATGTGTAAACATTTAAATCTTCCCCTTCCTCCTTTCATTCCCCTTCAATGCGGTCAACACCCAACTTCTTCGTAATGTTTCTCCAGAGCAGCCATGCCCCTGTCGACATCAACGGGGATGAAGTAAAAAGAGTCGAGAGCTTCAAGTTTTTAGGTGTCCAGATCACCAACAACCTGTCCTGGTCCCCCCCATGCCAACATGATAGTAAAGAAAGCCCACCAACGCCTCTACTTTCTCAGAAGAGTAAGGAAATTTGGAATGTCAGCGATGACAGATGCACCATAGAAAGCATTCTTTCTGGTTGTATCACAGCTTGGTATGGCTCCTGCTCTGCCCAAGACCGCAAGGAACTACAAAAGATCATGAATGTAGCCCAATCCATCACTCAAACCAGCCTCCCATCCATTGACTCTGTCTACCTTCCCGCTGTCTCGGCAAAGCAGCAGAATAATTAAGGACCCCACATACCCTGGATATTCTCTCTTCCACCTTCTTCCGTTAGGAAAAAAATAGAAAAGTCTGAGGTCACGTACCAACCGACTCAAGAACAGCTTCTTCCTGCTGCTGTCAGACTTCTGAATGGACCTACCTTGCATTAAGTTGATCTTTCTCTACACCCTAGCTATGACTGTAACACTACATTTGGCAGTCTCTCGTTTCCTTCTCTATGAACGGTATGCTTTGTCTGCATAGCGTGCACGAAACAATACTTTTCACTGTATGTTAATACATATGACAATAATCAAATCCTCACGGGCCTCTGAGAACTCACCTTCCTCCATATGTTCACCAACATACCAGTCAACGAAGGCACACTTGGCATACATCAGGTCAAACTTGTGGTCCAGGCAAGCCCAAGCTTCAGCAATGGCTATGGTGTTGCTCAGCATACACACAGCCCACTGAACATTGGCCAGGTCACCTCCAGGTATCACAGTGGGAGGCTGGTAGCTGATACCAACCTAGAAGTCAGTTGGGCACCAATCCACAAACTGGATGTTGTACTTGGTTTTAATAGTAGCAATAGCTACATTGACATCTTTTGGCACTACGGTAAAGGAGACAGCAGACCATGTACTGGCCATGACAGGGGTCACATCTGACCATCGGGTTGGCTGGCTCAAGGAAGCATTGGTTATCTCAGACTCAGAAAACTGCTCACGATATGCTTCCTCAGCCGAAATAACTGGTGCATAAGTGGCCAATGAGAAGTGGATATGGAGGTATGGCACCAAGTTGGTCTGGAATTCAGTCAGATCAACATTCACTGTACCATCAAAGTGGAGGGAGGCAGTGACAGAGGACACCATCGAGCTGATGAGATGGTCCAGGTTTGTATAAGTTGGCCATTCAATGTATAGTTTTGGTCGGCAGATGTCATAGATGGCTTCCTTGTCGACCATGAAAGCACCATCGGGATGCCCCAGGCTGATGTGGGTAGGATCGAGTTGTAAGGTTCTACCACTGCAGTAGACACCTGTGGAGCTGGTTAGAAGGAGAATTCATATTGGATTCCTTGCCATAGTCAGCGGAGAGACATTCCATCAGCAGGGATGTGGAACCGGAGCCAGTGTCACCCACCAAAGCTGTGGAAGATCAGGAAACCCTGGAGACTTGTGCATTGGTCAGCCAGTTTATGGATTTGGTCCAGGTCAATGATCTCCTTGCCAATTGTGTAATGACCACGAACATAGTTATTGGCTGCATCCTCCTACCCACTAATGAGCTGCGCAGGGTGCAGCCAAGCCAGCATGGATACTGACACACGCACGCAGTTTGTTTCTGGTTATATACGCATGAGAATGACCTTACAAAAGATGACTCTTCCTTCACCCGACAGTAATGAGTCAACAGTTTGAATCCATTGCTCAAAACTGTTTCTAATTGGCAACTTTATGCTATATTCTCCACAGGTTGGCTGGCAAAGGAAACTGAACCCTGAAACGGAAAGTGCAGTGAGGAAAGGTTCAGTGCTCACTGCGCAGAGCTTTACTGGGTGAATTCTTACCAATAAATGTTGTTTCTGGCGAGAAAATTAGTTTTCTCTCGAGATTCTATTGCCAAAAAAAATCAAGGGGGTGTGATTCACGCCACCATAAAAGGCATGGTGACAAAACCGGGCGGCTGAGATGAGGGCACCCCGGTCAAAACTCCAATAAACCTGCCGCTACCAAGGCATTGGGGGCTCCTCTGCCCTCCTCACCACCAATCATCGGCCCCACCCTGTAGTCACGGGCCCCTTCGCTTTCCTCCTTCCCCCCCCTCTCCCATGATGTCACCAGTGAGGGGCGGGGTAGATCCAAGCTGCGTTCTCGCCAGCAGAAACTGAAACTTCTGGATCTTGTTTCCCTGCCAGCAACCTCGTAGACAGCAAACATGGGTTCAAGATTTTTCCGGCTCTTTATCTAACCCCGTGCTGTACCTGTCCTGGGAGTGTTTGATGGGGACAGTGTAGAGGGAGCTTTACTCTGTATCTAACCCCGTGCTGTAGCTGTCCTCAGAGTGTTTGATGGGGACAGTGTAGAGGGAGCTTTACTCTGTATCTAACCCCATAGCCATGCTGTACCTGTCCTGGAAGTGTTTGATGGGGACAGTGTAGAGGGAGCTTTACTCTGTATCTAACCCTGTGCTGTAGTTGTCCTGGGAGTGTTTGATGGGGACAGTGTAGAGGGAGCTTTACTCCGTATCTAACCCCATAGCCGTGCTGTACCTGTCCTGGAAGTGTTTGATGGGGACAGTGTAGAGGGAGCTTTACTCTGTATTTAACCCCGTGCTGTACCTGTCCTGGGATTGTTTGATGGGGACAGTTTAAGTGAGCTTTACTCTGCATCTGTAAGTGACTGAGGAAGGTTTAGCCCGAATGCTGGATTTCAAAAATGCTCCAACTTAGACCATAAGACATAGGAGCAGAATTAGGCCGCTCGGCCCATCGAGTCTGCTCCACCATTCAATCACGGTTGATATTTTTCTCATCCCCATTCTCCTGCCTTTTCCCCATAGCCCCGATCCCCTTATTAATCAAGAACCGATCTATCTCTGTCTTAAAGACACTCAATGACCTGGCCCCCACAGCATTCTGCGCCAAAGAGTTCCACAGATTCACCACTCTCTGGCTGAAGAAATTCCTCCTCATCTCTGTTTTAAAGGATCGTCCCTTTAGCCTGAGGTTGTGCCGTCTGGTTCTAGTTTTTCCTACCAGTGGAAACATTATCTCCACATCCACTCTGTCCAGGCCTCACAGTAAGTTTCAATAAGATCCCCCCTTACCCTTCTAAACTCCAACGAGTACAGTTCCTCATGCGTCAAGCTCTTCATTCCAGGGATCATTCTTGTGAACCTCCTCTGGACCTTTTCCAAGGCCAGCGCATCCTTCCTTAGATACGGGGTCCAAAACTGCTCGCAAGACTCCAAATGGGGTTTGACCAGAGCCTTATACAACCTTAGAAGTATATCCCTGCTCTTGTATTCTAGCCCTCTTGACATGAATGCTAACATTGCATTTGCCTTCTTAACTGCCGACTGAACCTGCACGTTAACCTTAAGAGAATCTTGAACAATGACTCCCAAGTCCCTTTGTGTTTCTGATTTCCTAAGCATTTTCCCATTTAGAAAATAGTCTATGCCTCCATTCCTCCTTCCAAAATGCATAACCTCACACTTTTCCACATTGTATTCCATCAGCCACTTCTTTGCTCACTCTCCTAACCTGTCCAAGTCCTTCTGCAGCCCCCCTGCTTCCTTAATACTACCTGTCCCTCTACATATCTTTGTATCGTCTGAAAACTTAGCAACAGTGTCTTCGGTTCCTTCCTCCAAATCGTTAATATATATTGTGAAAAGTTGTGGTCCCAGCACTGACCCCTGAGACACACCACTAGTCATCGACTGCTATCCTGAAAAAGACCCCTTTATCCCCACTCTCTGCCAGTCATCCAATCCTCTATCCATGCCAGGATCTTACCCTTAACACCATGGATTCTTAACTTATTTAACAGTCTCCTATGCAGCACCTTGTCAAAGGCCTTCTGGAAATATAAATAAATCACGTCCACTGGTTCTTCTTTATCTAACTTCCTTGTTACCTCCTCAAAGAACTCTAACAGATTTGTCAGACATGACCTCCCCTTGACAAAGCCATGCGGACTCAGTCCTACTTTATCATGCACTTCCAAGTACTCTGCGTTCTCATACTTAATAATGGACTCTAAAATCTTGAATGACCGAAGTCAGGCTAATCGGCCTATAATTTCCCATCTGCTGCCTCCCTCCCTTCTTAAACAACGGTGTTACATTCACTATTTTCCAGTCCTCTGGGACCCTCCCTGCCTCCAGTGATTCCTGAAAGGTCACCACCAATGCCTCCACAATTTCCTCAGCTATCTCTTTCAGAACCCTGGGGTGTAGTCCATCCGGTCCAGGTGATTTATCCACCTTCAGACCTTTCAGTTTGCAACATATTATCGAGTCGGCTCCACAGATAAGGAAATGGATGTCATACTAGTAATCCAGACGCCCAGGGTTCTGGGTTCCAATCCAACCATGGCATTTCTCAGGGAAGGAATATTATGTGTGATGTAATGTCGTTCATTTTTCCTGTTTAAATAAATGTGTTA
This sequence comes from Mustelus asterias, assembly GCF_964213995.1. Classification (NCBI taxonomy): domain Eukaryota; kingdom Metazoa; phylum Chordata; class Chondrichthyes; order Carcharhiniformes; family Triakidae; genus Mustelus; species Mustelus asterias. The sequence continues at coordinate 4,037,947 of NC_135811.1, read as the reverse complement.
TTCTTTGGGTTAAAAATTCATCAGCAGACTCCTGTGAATTTGTTCAGTAACTTTCTATAATGGATTTTTTAAAAAGTTAGGATCCATCAAGCCAGGATCTGACTTGTCCAGTATTAACACCCGTTGGGATTGTAACATACTCTATGCATCTATTAATAAAGATGTGGAGATGCCGGCATTGGACTGGGGTAAACACAGTAAGAAGTTTAACAACACCAAGTTAAAGTCCAACAGGTTTATTTGGTAGCAAAAGCCACAAAAGTAGCTTGTGTGGCTTTTGCTACCAAATAAACCTGTTGGACTTTAACCTGGTGTTGTTAAACTTCTTACTCTATTAATAAAGCCTCAGACACTGTATGCTTCATCAGTAAATATGTGGATCAAACTCATCACCAATACCTCAGCCATTGACAGTAACAGTACACGGTGTCAAACTTTGTTTGATAATTGTTCCTGTGCAACGCTGACTTTTTATTGCCCTGATGGAGTCAGACGGTTTCTGACAAATAAGAAATCTGTGACTTGCCAGGATTCTGTCATTTCTGAGAATCACAGACATTCATAGACCCTTATCACCCCACCCCCCCCACTCATAATGTTCCTCAATAGTAGAGAACTCCTGAGCACAGAGCGACACAATAACTGTTTACAGGAAGCATCTGATTTCAGAGTTAAGCATCCGCCATTAAAAAGATCCCCTCAGATAAACTGTGAGAAATGAAGAGGCGGTGTGTTCTGTGTGTTAAGAACAAAGAAAATTACAGCACAGGAACAGGCCCTTCGGCCCTCCAAGCCTGCACCGACCATGCTACCCAACTGAACTAAAGCCCCCTAACCTTCCGGGACCATATCCCTCTATTCCCATCCTATTCATGTATTTGTCAAGATGCCCCTTAAAAGTCACTATTATATCTGCTTCCACTAACTCTCCCGGCAGTGAGTTCCAGGCACCCACCACCCTCTGTAAATAGACTTGCCTCGTACATCTCCTTTAAACTTGCCTCTCACGCCTTAAACCTGTGCCCTCTAGTAATTGACTCTTCCACCCTGGGAAAAAGCTTCTGACTATCCACTCTGTCCATGCCCCTCAACCTTCGTCTTTCCAGTGAGGACAAACTAAGTTTCTCCAACCTTACCTCATAGCTACTGCCCTCCATACCAGGCAACATCCTGGTAAACCTTTTCCGTATCCTCTCCAAAGTCTCCACATCATTCTGCTAGTGTGCCGACCAGAATTGAATATTATATTCCAAGTGCAGCCTAACTAAGGTTCAATAAAGCTGCAACATGACTTGCCAATTTTTAAACTCAATACCCCGGCCGATGAAGGCAAGCATGCCGTATGCCTTCTTGACTACCTCCTCCACCTGCGTTGCCACTTTCAGTGACCTGTGTACCTGTACACCCAGATCCTTCTGCCCATCAATACTCTTAAGGGTTCTGCCATTTACTGTATATTTCCTATCTGAATTAGACCTTCCAAAATGCATTACCTCACATTTGTCCGGATTAAACTCCATCTGCCATCTCTCCGCCCAAGTCTTCAACCAATCTATATCCTGCTGTATCCTCTGATGGTCCTCATCGCTATCCGCAAATCCGCCAACCTTTGTGTCATCCGCAAACTTACTAATCAAACCAGTTACATTTTCCTCCAAATCATTTATATATATTACAAACAACAAAGGTCCCAGCACTGATCCCTGAGGAACGCCACAGGTCACAGCCCTCCATTCAGAAATGCACCCTTCCACTGCTACCCTCTGTCTTCTATGACCGAGCCAGTTCTGTATCCACCTTGCCAGCTCACCTCTGATCCCATGCGACTTCACCTTCTGCACTAGTCTGCCATGAGGGACCTTGTCAAAGGCCTTACTGAAGTCCATGTAGACAACATCCACTGCCCTACCCTCATCTTCGTCACTTCCTCGAAAAATTCGATCAAGTTAGTGAGACACGACCTCCCCTTCACAAAACCATGTTGCCTCTCACTAATACATCCATCCTGTCTCGAAGAATCCTCTCCAATAATTTTCCTACCAATGACGTAAGGCTCACCCGCCTGTAATTACCTGGATTATTCTTGCTACCCTTCTTAAACAAAGGAACAACATTGGCTATTCTCCAATCCTCTGGGACCTCCCCTGTCGCCAGTGAGGATACAAAGATTTCTCTCAAGACCCCAGCAATTTCCTCCCTTGCCTCTCTCAATATTCTGGGTAATATCCCATCAGGCCCTGGGGGCTTGTCTACCTTGATGTTTCTCAAGAACCCCAATACCACCTCCTTTTTGATCTCAACATGAATCAAACTATCTACACACCCCTTTCCAGACTCATCATCCACCAAGTCCTTCTCTTTGGTGAATACTGATGCAAAGTACTCATTTAATACCTCGCCCATTTCCTCTGATTCCACGGATAGATTCCCTCCCCTGTCCTTGAGTGGGCCAACCCTCTCCCTGGCTACCCTCTTGCTCTTTATATATGTATAAAAAGCCTTGGGATTTTCCTTAATCCTGCTGGCCAATGATTTTTCGTGACCCCTTTTAGCCTTCCTTACTCCTTGTTTAAGTTTCTTTCTACTTTCCTTGTATTCCACACTTGCTTCATGTGTTCCCAGCCTCCTACCTTTGACAAATGCTTCCTTTTTCTCTTTGACTAGGCTCACAATATCTCTCGTTATCCAAGGTTCCCAGAACTTGCCATACTTATCCTTCATCCTTACAGGAATGTGCCAGTCCTGAATCCCTATCAATTTATACTTGAAAGCCTCCCACATGCCAGATGTTGATTTGCCCTCAAACATCTGCCCCTAATCTACATTCTTCAGTTCTTGCCTCATATTGTTGTAATTAGCCTTCCCCCAATTTAGCACCTTAATTTGAGGACTACACTCATCTTTATCCATCAGTACGTTAAAGCTTATTGAATTGTGGTCACTGTTCTCGAACTGCTCCCCTACTGAAACGTTGACTACCTGGACCGGGCTCATTCCCCAATACCAGGTCTAGTATGGCCCCTTCCCTAGTTGGACTATCTACATATTACATACAAGGAGCCTTCCTGGATGCTCTTTACAAACTCTGCCCCATCCATGCCTCTAGCACCAAGTGAGTCTCAGTCAATATAGGGTAACTTAAAATCTCCCACAACAATCCTGGTACTTTTACACCTTGTCAAAATCTGCCTACATATCTGTTCCTCCATCTCCCGCTGGCTGTTGGGCGACCTATAGTAAACCCCCAACACTGTGACTACGCCCTTCCTATCCCTGAACTTTACCCACATTGCCTCGCTGTATGAGCCCTCCAAGGTGACCTCCTGCAGTACAGCTGTGATAGTCTCCTTAGCTAGTAGTGCAACTTCCCCATCTCTTTTATATCCCGCTCTAACCCGCCTGAAACATCTGTATCCTGGAACGTTAAGCTGCCAATCCTGTCCTTCTCTTAACCAAGTCTCTGTAATGGTAACAACATCTTAGTTCCAAGTACTAATCCAAGCTCTAGGTTCATCGGCCTTACCAGTTACACTTCTCGCATTGAAATAAATGCACTTCAGTCCACCAGACCCTCTCTGATTAGCAACCCCACCCTGCCTGCTCTTCCTCTGAGTCTTACTCGCCCCATTCTCTGGTTTCCCCTTCAGTTAAATCACCTTTGCTTTGGTTCCCACCGCCCTGCCAAACTAATTTAAATCTCCCGTGTGACACTAGTGAACCTCCTGGCCAGAATATTTATGCCTTTCCAGTTAAGATGCAACCCATCCTTCTTGTAGAGGTACCACCCGCCCCGGAAGAGGTCCCAATGGTCCAGATATCTGAAATCCTCCCTCCTACACCAGCTGTTTAGCCACGTGTTGAGCTGTACTACTGGCACTGGTAAGTGGCACAGGGAGTAATCCTGAGATTACAACCCAGGAGGTCCTGCTTTTTAACTTTCTATCTGACTCCCTAAACTGCTGCTGCAGGACCTCATCACTCTTCCTGTCTATGTCGTTAGTACCAATATGTACCACGACCTCTGGCTGTTCACCCTCTCCCTTCAGAACCCTTTCAAATTGAGATAAGGAGGAAGTCATTCAGCCAAACGGTGGTGAATCTATGGAATTCATTGCCACAGAAGGCTGTGGAGGGAAAATCATTGAGTATACTTAAGACAAAGAGATAGATAGGTTCTGGACTGGGTAAGGGGATCAAAGGTTACAGGGAAAAGGCAGGAGAATGGGGTTGAGAAACATATCTGTCGTGATCGAATGGCGGCGCAGTCAGTGGGCCAAATGGCTTAATTCTATTCCTGAATCTCATAGTCTTATGGACAGAATTTACATCGGGAACGGACCTGGCCACTTCGTTCTAAACTGGGTAGTATCTGTTTTCAGTTAAAGAATTAGAGTCAATGTTCAGTAAAGAGTTAATGTTTAGTAGAAGAGTTATAAAGTGTTGCAGCTGCTGTAAGTTGAATTTAATACCGGAAGTGTTAAATACACAGACGTTTGTTGAAGTGAATATGAGTCAATTCCTGGTGTTTTCTTTTATCACACTAAACTGAATGCTTGGAAAGAGTTTAAGTTAGTAATGAAATAAAAATATGGATGGATGCCAGTGTTGTAGCTTGGCTAAGGGTGCAGCTAGTTCTGTAGCACAAGTTTTTGGTACTATTTCTGGTATGTTGTTAGGCCTTTGTAGTATTTATTGTCTTCAGTATTGGATTCAAAGAAGAAGCATACAAATTAATAAGAAAAAGCAACTGACCTGAGGATTGGGAACAGTTTAAAATTCAGTAAAGGACCAAGGTATTGATTAAGGAGGGGAAAACAGAGAATGAAACTAAACTACCATGGAACATAAAAAACTGACTGTAAAAGTTTCTATTGCTATGTAATGAAAAAAAGATTGACAAAAATGAATATAGGCCCCGTACAGTCAGAAACAGGAGGATTCTTAACGGGGAATAAAGAAATGGCTGAGGAACTAAATTTGTACGTTGCTTCTGTCTTCACAAAGGAATGATGTGGAGATGCCGGCGTTGGACTGGGGTAAACACAGTAAGAAGTCTCACAACACCAGGTTAAAGTCCAACAGGTTTATTTGGTAGCAAAAGCCACTAGCTTTCGGAGGGCTGCCCCTTCGTCAGGTGAGTGGGAGTTCTGTTCACAAACAGGGCATATAAAGACACAAACTCAACCCACAAAACAATGGTTGGAATGCGAGTCTTTACAGGCAATCAAGTCACAAAGGCACAGACAATGTGAGCGGAGAGAGGGCCAAGCACAGGCCAAAGAGACGTGCACCGTCTCCAGACAGGACAGATAGCGAGATTTTGCAAGCCCAGGCAAGTCATGGGGATTACAGATAGTGTGACATGAACCCAAGATCCCGGCTGAGGCCGTCCCCATGCGCGTGGAACCCGGCCACCAGTCCCCGCCGTCGCGCGTCGCGAAGGCCGCCCTGGAGAACGTTTACCCGAAGATCAGAGGCCGAATGCCCGTGACTGCTGAAGCGCTCCCCAACAGGAAGAGAACACTCCCGCCCGGCGACTGTCGAGCGGTGCCCATTCATCCATTGTCGCAGTGTCTGCATGGTCTCCCCAATGCACCATGCCTCGGGACATCCCTTCCTGCAGCGTATCAGGTAGACAACGTTGGCCGAGTTGCAAGCCTTTGGCTGATTATACCACTTCTTTCAAAATGCTGTGCTATGAAATCCTTGATAATGGACTCCAGCAACTTCCTCACTACCGACATTACGCTCAATGGTCTACAGTTCCCTCTTTTCTCTCTACCTCCCTTTTTGAATAGGGGGATTACATTAGCTACCCTCCCATCTGTAGAAACCATTCCAGAGTCCAAAGAATTTTGGAAAATGATCATCAATTGATCTACTATTGCTAGGACCATTTCCTTAAGTACATCAGGCCCTGGAGATTTATCCACCTTCAACCACACTAAGTTCCCCAAAATCATTTCTTCACTAATTCTGATTTTGGCAGCATTTCTGCATATCTCTGGGTTAACATAACGTCAAGCCAGACTTGAGTAAAATCCCCTGCTGCCTTCCAGCCATGTGGTACCAAGAAAAGAGGGTATGGGGTATTTTTTTATGCAAGGTTAAAAGACATTTAATGGTGAAATGGAACATGTAGTGAAAGGTCCCAAGAGATGAGGTGGGGAGAGAGAACAGAATCTGGGAGAAACAGAGAGCTTCTGGGGAGCCCAATTTAGCATCTTGTGTGACTAACGTTGGAGAGAATAGAATGAAGAATTGAAGCGAATAAGGGGAAGGAATGTACACACAATTATGCTCTTGAAACCAAAGATATAGAATATCATTTGGTAGCACAGTGGTTGGCGCTGCTGCCTTGCAGTGCCAAGGACCTGGGTTCAGTTCCAACCTCAGGTGACTGCCTGTGTAGAGTTTACACGTTCTCCCCGCGTGTGGGTTTCCTCCGGATGCTCCGGTTTCCTCCTGCAGTCCAGGGACGTGCAGGTTGGATGGATTACCCATGATAAGTTGCCCCTTGGTGTCCCAGGATGTGTAGGTTAGGGAGATTAGCAGGGTAAATATGTGGGGTTACGGGGAAAGGGCCTGGGTTTGATGCTCTGTTGGAAAGTCGATGTAGACCCGATGGGCCGAATGGCCTCCTTCTGCATTGTACAGAATCTATAAATCTATAATTCTTGATTAAACTTGTGTTTCTCAGAAGTTGCGGGGACATTATTCATGTCTTCCTTCGTGAAGACAGAAGCAAAAAGGAATTTAGTTCATCAGCCATTTCTTTGTTCCTCATTATGAACCATTTCTCACAAATTTGATTGAGTCTTTTGAAGGGGTAACCAAGAAGGTAGATGAGGGCGGTGATGTTGATGTTGTCTACATGAACTTTAGCAAGGCCTTTGAAAAGGTACCACATGGTAGGTTGGTGCATAAGGTTAAATCTCACGGGATCCAGGGCGAGGTAGCCAAATGGATACAAAATTGGCTTGATGACAGAACTCAGAGGGTGGTTGTAGAGGGTTGTTTTTCAAACTGGAGGCCTATGACCAGTGATGTGCCTCAGGGATCGGTGCTGGGTCCACTGTTATTTGTCACATATTAATGATTTGGATGAGAATTTAGAAGGCATGGTTAGTAAGTTTGCAGATGACGCCAAGATTGGTGGCATAGTGGACAGTGAAGAAGGTTATCTAGGATTGCAATGGGATCTTGATCAATTGGGCCAGTGGGCTGACGAATGGCATATGGATTTAATTTAGATAAATGCGAGGTGATGCATTTTGGTAGATTGAACCAGGGCAGGACTTACTCAGTTAATGGTAGGGCGTTGGGGAGAGTTATAGAACAAAGAGATCTAGGAGTACAGGTTCATAGCTCCTTGAAAGTGGAGTCACAGGTGGACAGAGTGGTGAAGAAGGCATTCGGCATGTTTGGTTTCATTGGTCAGAACATTGAATACAGGAGCTGGGATGTCTTGTTGAAGTTGTACAAGACATTGGTAAGGCCACACTTGGGATACTGTGTACAGTTCTGGTCACCCTATTATAGAAAGGATATTATTAAACTAGAAAGAGTGCAGAAACTATTTACTAGGATGCTACCGGGACTTGATGGTTTGAGTTATAAGGAGAAGCTGGATCGACTGGGACTTTTTTCTCTGGAGCGTAGGAGGCTTAGGGGTGATTTTATAGAGGTCTATAAAATAATGAGGGGCATAGATCAGCTAGATAATCAATATCTTTTCCCAAAGGTAGGGGATTCTAAAACTAGAGGGCATAGGTTTAAGGTAAACGGGGAGAGATACAAAAGGGTCCAGAGGGGCAATTTTTTCACACAGAGGGTGAATTGGGACTAGCTTAGGGATTTTAAAAAAGGGGCGGCATGGACAAGTTGGCCGATGGACCTGTTTGCATGCTGTAAACCTCTATGACTCTATAATTTCCCTGTTTCTGACTGTAAGGGGCCTACATTCAATTTTGTCAATCTTTTTGTCTTTACATACCTATGGAAACTTTTACAGACAGTTTTTATATTACCCACTAGTTTACTTTCATACTGTATTCCCCCCCCTTCATCAATCCCTTGGTCCTCCTTTGCTGAATTTTAAAATGCTCCCAATTGTCAAGTATTTTTCTGTTTTTTGCTAATTTGTAGTATTATTCTTTGAATCTAATACTATCTGTAATTTCCCTTGTAAGCCATGGTTTGGCCACAGTTTCCTTACCACTCTTGTGCCAAATAGGAATAAACATTGTTTGGAGTTAATCTATTCATTCCTTGAATGTCTGCCATTGCCTGTCCACTTTCTTCCTTTCAGTAATGTTTCCCAGTCCATTATAGCCATCACATGTGTAATATGCTCACATCATGGCACAAATGCTGGCAGCCACTTGGATTTCTGCATTTCACTGCCACCAGGATTATTTTTCCAGAGGATTGATTTACGCTTTTAAGTGATCATTGTGGATCGAGAGGGATTTTGGCTATAATAGGTGACATGTTAGAGCAGTCAGAGGTAAAACCTCATAGCATCCCCTCTTTCTCCGCAATGAATTTAGATATGGTGAATCACACAGTGGAGAAGAAGCCCTTCAGCCCACCTAGTGGGAGAAATATGTGAGAAATACCTGTGATGTGGAGTTGCCGGTGTTGGACTGGGGTAGGCACAGTAAGTAGTCTCACAACATCTGAGACTCACCTGATGAAGGGGCAACGCTCCGAAAGCTCGTGCTACCAAATAAACCTGTTGGACTTTAACGTGGTGTTGTGAGACTACTTACTGAGAAAGACCTGACCTACCTAATCCCTTTTACCAGTACTTGACCCATAGCACTGCGTGTTATATGTTATGGTTATGTTTTGTGAAGCTGGTTGCAAAGTGCGATTGGTAATTGAATACTCTAAGGTTTAAGTTTTAAGGTTCAGTGTTAGGAACTAGGGTTGGTGGCTGGAACCTTTTTTTAAATCGACATCGACAACACATTATTTCGTATTTAAAGCTATGTTAAAGCCACCGTGCAGGCTGTAAATACTTCATCAAAAGGGCTTTTCACAAGGAGGTGTATGGAGTAAGGAATCTCATTGTCCGCTCTCATTGTAAACTGAGGCCTGACCTGGTTCCCAATCCCAGCTCTTTCCTGGTTTCCCTGCTCCCTCTTGACGGCAGCATTCCAGGATGAGGAGCTGATCCCATTCCCGGGAGGGAAAGGCAGGATGCACCAGGCCCCTGATCTCGGGCATCTTCTTACCTGTCACACCCATTCCAGTCACCAAAACCAGCCTCTGCTCACTGGACTCCCATCCTCAACCCGCCGCTCCTCCAGCCTCAGTCCGCCACTATCCCACAATCCCCGGCAGGCTGCCAGCCGCTCTCCTCCAGTATCCCACAATACCGGGCACTGGCCCAGCTGATCTCGGCCGGGATTCCCCACAGCCCTGGGCAGGCCTCCAGCTGCGGTCTGCCAGTATCCCACAATGCATCACCCGGCCCCGCTCAGTCTCCCGCCCCCTGGAGTCTTCTTTCTCCCCCTGCGCCAGCGTCCAACATCCCATAATTTCCAATGTGACGACTCAAAATCATTCTGTTAACACCCCGCCAAATAACTTTATTTTAAATACAATATTTGGGTGGGTGGGTCGCCAAACCCTGGGGATTGTGGGATACTCGTGATGTGGAGATGCCGGCGTTGGACTGGGGTAAACACAGTAAGAAGTCTTAACAACACCAGGTTAAAGTCCAACAGGTTTATTTGGTAGCAAAAGCCACACAAGCTTTCGGAGCTCTGAAGGGGCTTGGGGCTCCGAAAGCTTGTGTGGCTTTTGCTACCAAATAAACCTGTTGGACTTTAACCTGGTGTTAAACTTCTTATTGTGGGATACCGGCAGACTGGGCGAGAGGTACCCCGGAGGATTGTGGGATACCGGCAGACTGGGCGAGAGGTACCCCGGAGGATTGTGGGATACTGGCAGACTCGGCGAGAGGAACCCCGGAGGATTGTGGGATACTGGCAGACTAGCCGGGAGGAATCCCGGCGCATTATGGGATACTGGCAGACCAGCCGGGAGGTCCTCCTGAGGCAGGACGCTGCCAAGGTGTTTTGTCCCCTGGGGCGGTTATTTTGATTTGTGATGAAATGAAGCTGACCGTTGGTTTCATTGTTTTTAGGGCAGATTTCCCTCACACCGTCCCAGAGAAACCAGACTCACAGGGAGGCCCAGTGGGGGATTGGTGACTGAGCCAAACTAAACTTAAAAAAAAACATAATTTCTAAAGGACTGGCCTCATGAAAATAGCTGAGCGCCCAGCAACAGCAGCTTGGACTGAGGGGGCACCTTAAAGTAGCCCAAAGTGGAGCATCATCAAAGAAAATATCACACTGAGTCAAGAGAAGGCAGTATTAGGACAGGAAACTTACAAACATCCTTTCAGCATCTCCCCCCCCCCCCCCCCCCAAGGATCTCAGTTACTAATCAGAGCAGAGTTTTGTCAAAGAGGTGAGTTTTAAGTGTCTTTAAAAGATGTAAGTGGGAGGGTAAAAATGCACAGAGGTGTGAGAAGGTGGAGTATTAAAATCTGGGATACTGGAGGCAGATGTTTTGGAGATAAAGGCAAAATACTGTGGAAACTGGAATCAGAAACTGATATTTTGGAGGTTTGTGGGGCTGCAGAGGAGGCTTAATGTGGGCTGGCATGGACTCACTGGGCTGAATGGCCTGTTTGTGTTGTGAATTCTCTTTAATCCTTGTGTACAATTGGGAATGTGCACCTCGTGTGCAAGTTTATTCACATATTACATTTGTGTAAATGATGTTTCTGTCTATTGAATGATTACAGCACAGGGGTAAACCATTCGGCCCATAGGGTCTGTGCTGCTGGCTCTGTGGAAGAGTGTGTTCAGTAAATGTGCCTCCTAATTACAGGGGAATGTCAACTCTGCGGGAGATTGGCAGCAGAAGCAGAGGAGGGGGGAGTTTTGGCAGGTGAATGCGGAAAAAGAGCAGGGCTGGGTGACAGCTCTCCTAGAGTCAGCACAGACAGGCTGGCTGGCTGGGATCCTCCTGTGCAGGGCGATTGACGCAGCTTCTGACCCGGAAACAGCTCAGCTTCAGGAAGGAGAGAGAGAGAGAGAGAGACACCCGGGGCAAAGAGACACCCGGGGGGAGACAGAGACCCGGGGGAGAGAGAGAGACCCGGGGGAGAGAGAGAGACCCGGGGGGAGACAGAGACCCAGGGGAGAGAGAGAGAGAGACCCGGGGGAGAGAGAGAGAGACCCGGGGGAGGGAGTGGAGAGACCCGGGGGAGGGAGTGGAGAGAGACCCGGGGGAGGGAGTGGGGAGAGACCCGGGGGAGGGAGTGGGGAGAGACCCGGGGGAGGGAGTGGGGAGAGACCCGGGGGAGGGAGTGGGGAGAGACCCGGGGGAGGGAGTGGGGAGAGACCCGGGGGAGGGAGTGGGGAGAGACCCCGGGCTGCGGTACCGGGGCCCCGGGCTCTGCTCCAGCTCCGGGCGGGATGCGGCCCCGGGCTCCGGCTCCAGCCTCGGCCCGGCTCCGCCGCCTCCCGGGCCGGGCCCAGTCCGGGCAGCAGCTGCGGGATTTCCTGAGGGCCGGGCCCGGCCTCCGCTGCTCCTCCCGCGGCCTCCTGTCCCGGCCCGGGGACAGCCGGCTGCTGAGGTTGGAGCCTGCCCGGGGACCGGGCTCCCGGGAGCCGGGCCTGGGCCGCGCCGAGCGGCTGCTGGAGGTGTTGGAGCTGGAGAGGCCGGGCAGCCCGCAGCCCCTCACCGCCCTCATCAGCCAGCGCGGCCGGGCCGAGATCTGGGGCCGCCGGGAGGCCGGGGACTGGCAGCTGCTGCAGGCCGCCCAGCTCACCCCGCAGCCCGGGGCCCGCCTCCTGTCGGCCGCCTGGGACGGTCACTCCATCGCCTGGTGTGAGGAGAGGCCCCGGGCCGCCGGGCCGCAGCGCTGCATCTGCAGCCGGAGCCTGAGCCTAGGCCTCGGGCCCGGCCTCACTGGTCTCTCCCTGGGGGCTGTCCGCATCCTCATGCACAACAGCCCGGCCTGCAGGCTGCTGGCGGCCGGGGAGGCCATCTACCTGCTCCCTAGCAACTGCCCAGTGCCCGGCAACGGCCCTAGCAACTGCCCGGTGCCCGGCAAAGGCCCTAGCAACTGCCCCGTGCCCAGCAATGGCCCTAGCAACTGCCCAATGCCTAGCAACTGCCCCGTGCCCGGCAATGGCCCTCGCAACTGCCCCGTGCCCGGCAATGGCCCTAGCAACTGCCCCGTGCCCGGCAATGGCCCTAGCAACTGCCCGGTGCCTGGCAATGGCCCTAGCAACTGCCCCGTGGCCGGCAACTGTCCCGTGGCCGGCAACGGCCCTAGCAACTACCTGATGCCCAGTAATAGCCCCATGAGTAACGTGGCCAAGTGCATCCTGATCTGGGATTCCCAGGAGAATACGTTGACCATCACCAGCTTGGCCCAAGGAGCCCTGGGCACCAAGACACTGCTCCCTGGGGACCATGATTTTAGGGGTCTGGTTGTGGATACTGCGGGCCTTTTGACTTCCCTCCCACCACTGGACTTCAGGACAGCCTCCCCCTGTGCAACTGGGCTTCTGCTGGCCACGGGCGATGGAGAGGTCAGCTTGATTGGAAATGATGGGAATGTCCGGCTCCTTTGCTGCCTGAATAGGAATCTCCGGGCTGAGGACTCGGTGATGATGGAGATCTGTGGGACCACCTTGGCCTGCACGGTGGGCAGGACGTTGCAAATGTTTGACACCGAGACAGGTAGGATGAAGGAGCAGACTACTCTGGATGTCCTGCCCCTGATCCTACTGCCCTGCCAGGAAACTGGTGAGATCCAACTGTTGGCAGAGGATGGTGTCTACGCCCTGGAGATTCAGCCCTGTCACTCCAACACCACATCGGGGTGGGGAAAGAATCAATACCAGGAGGCACTGGAGCAGCTGGTCTTGGAGGAAGCCTGCAAGTATTATCAAAAGAGGAGCTTGAGCCGCAGCAGGTTAACAGTGGAGAAGCTGAAAAGTGAAGCAATGTTCCAAGCGCCCATTGCTCTCTGCTCCATCTTGGAGAACCAACTCCATCTCAGGAACACACGCCAATATAACCCGCAGACCAACAGCAAACTGCACAACATCATAGCAGGGGAAATACAAAACTACATCAACTTGGAGGAAGCCAAGTCCTGTATTGTAAATGGATCGGAGAATGAGGTGGCCACTTACATGGAGGAAATAACTGATCAGGAGATTCAGAGGCTGCTCCATGGTCAGCTTGACGGAGAAGCTTTGGTCTATTTGAATTCCATTTTCAGCACGTTCCCAAGGCAAGCTTGGAAGGCTATCAAAAGGACTCTGCACCTGCACCAGGACAGCGAAGGGGTCCTGTCCACCAGAGCCACCGCTGACCTGTGGAGGGTGGTACTCAGTCCGAGTCTCCCACCTGATCAGCAGGCCGCCACCAATGGGGCGGTGCCAGTCTTCGAGCTGATCTGCCGCCTGATCTACCAGTTCCACCCTAAGTGGCTGCCAAAGTTTGTCGAGCTGACACAGCAGCACCTGGCTGCTTGCCGGAACTATGGGGGAAATGAGGGACCAGAGAATGCCCCTCTGTACAAGAGAGCTCTTTCTGTCATCCCACCAACCTGCGACGGTGGGGCCGGAGACTCCACTGACACAGCCATTGAACTCCTGCTGTGCAGCAGGAGGCCGAATGCCATAATCCAAGCAGTTCGGATCCTGATTGAGCAGAGGATGTGGCAAAGGGCAGTGGAAGCCACTCATAGGTTCTCTCAGCAAGGGCCCCTGCTGAAGAAGGAGCTCTTTGCTGCCATGCTGGTCCAGATCTCCCGGCACCGAGCCCTGGATTTATACTTGGAGGAGATTTGGGAACTGTGCCCTGAGGATGCCACAGTCGCAGACATACTTGACATCATCCTGGGATCTGCGCCTTCCTCAAGCTGTGAGCCGGGGCCATATTCAAACGACAGTAACCAGCTGACCATCAGGCTCCTGCGGCCACTGCTGGCCAAAGTATTGACACGGGGTGTAGATCAGCGGAGCACAGATGTGGCTGAGGGGCTAAAGATGCTTGTGTTCCCTCCACCCACGCCACCCAGGCAGACAAAAGGGGCTATTCAAAGCAGCCCTCTGAACTCTGAACCCAGCGCTGAGGCAAACAAGCCATTGTGAACACTACTGTATAAACACTGTGAAATACAAAAAGGTTTGCACTTTCTGCTGTGTGGTCGAGTCGGAAATTTCCCCAATGTATTGTTTATATATAACGTTTAAAGATAGCAAGGAAATTTTATAATAATGCTGCACATGCCAAGGGACTGCCCAGCTGGAGAACGTGAGAACAATGACGTTTATAAGCTCCCTGCCCTCTTACCTGCTAATCACCAGGCAGGTCAGAGGTGGGCATGTATTCTGACATGGACAGTACTGGGTGGACTGTGGGCACAGAAGCAGTTACTCACCTAAACGCCTTTCCTTTGAAGCAGGTTATTAAACAGTTTTGCCAATGCTTGCCCTCGGTTTTAATTACGGGCCATATTACCCTTGCCTTTAATTTCATTGGGCTGAAACCCTTTGAAAAGTGGGGTTTGGGAGATGGTTGAGAGGGGACAGCCTGGAGTCGTATTATATTCGACACAAATTATCTGAATTAAGTTCAGAAAAGAATAAACAAATGTCTTATTTATCTTGAATGTATTTGCTACTGATATTTTGTTCTCCGTTAATTGTGTTTTGCATAAAGGTTTTACTTGTATTGGGATGGACCAAGGCTACCGTGTGATGCCATTAACATGGTATCTGTGGCTTCAATTGCCCACTGCCAGAAGGGAGCACCTCCATGCAGGAGAGTGTACCTGACAGTGATGGACACGCTTAATACCTGTGATCTCTATAGTATGCACTGGTTTCTCAGCCCCAGTACATCATCAGAACAATCTGCCCCTTGTGTGTGACTGGCTTGAGAGGTTGCAAACCGGGCCGCTGAGGGTTTGAGCTCTTTGTTTCGGTCCTCCTTACCTGCTGTTACTGTGACCTGGCTGGGAGGATCTATGGTCAGACACTGCCCTGCTGATTAAAAGCTGTAAGGAGTGACCCTCAGAGGGTTCACTGAAGGTGAGATTCCTTTTGCTCTCATTGTCTGAGGGTGAAATGTTTTCTGCAGGGATAATCCCAGTCGCGTCTCCTTGTGTAAAACACTCCCATTAATCACATCCTGCTGCCAGGGACAGACCTGTAACCAAAGCCATTTACCCTTCTCGTGGCTGTTCTTGGCAGATGTGATTGGGAAAGGGCTGAATCTAGTGTTAGCTCATAGTACAGTACGGTTAGACATTGTTCAACACTCCGTATTGCAGTGTGACTAAGACCCTGTCTGCTGAGATGAAATGGGGATCCACTCAAATTGTTTGCATCGAGCAGTGATTTACGCAGTGAGTTAACCGTCAGGAAAATTGGGAAGTCAAAATTCTTGCTTTTCTCCTCTCCCCAATAGGTTTCTCATAACGCTCACACCCTCTGTTACAGAGCAAGCACTCCTCATTCTCTTTCACCTTCTGAAGCACTTCCAATCGATCAATCTTCAGCATCAAATCTTTGAAATGCTGCTTGTCCTTATCCAGTTCTATCATCTGTTTTTACCTTTTGGTTTGAAAGGAGAGGCAGGTTAGGTTTGGATAATCAGAATATAATGAGCCTTGCAGTCAACAGAAGTGGGCAAGGAAGATCCCACCATTACTCTCAGTGATGCTGCTGGATCCTCTGCCTAGGTGGAGTGGGTTGAGGACAGCGAGTGAAATCTTGGTTAACCTGGATTTGGGGGAAGTGGGTGGAGAACAGTCAGGACTCCGATTCCAGGACCATGCCAGTGACCACTTTCCCATTGCCCCTCTCCATATTAGAATATCAAATGAGCGTGGTTTGATTTATTGTGTCAGACATATTGAGATACAGTGAAAGATATTGTTTCTTGTGTGCTGTACAGACAAAACATACTGTTCATAGAGTACATGGGGGAGAAGGAAAGGAGAGGTGTGGAATAGGCAATTGCTAGGATGCAGCCTGCAAAGGAATGGTTTCGGACTTTGCCATCTCAGCAAGAGAAAAGCTTTGAGACTTCCTGAATGGTGAAGATTCCACTGCATCTAGGGCACTGTAAGAGTCCGTGCCTTTCATAAAAGAGAAGGCACTGGACTGTTTGAACAATTGCTTTATGCATGCCCTCACTCCTCTTTCTCAATGCCCCTTCCTTTTTTGCCCCGCAGATACTTATTTGACAGATAAGAGTGAAGATAGTCGTAAGGCTGTTTGCTTGTACCCCAGTTGACATGGTCATGTGTTCGAGTCAGTCAGGCTGATGCAATCCCTGTTGCTGCATTTGCACATAATTAAATGAATGTTAGGGATGGTATCCCAAATCTTTCCTCATTCTCCAAATAAATCAGAAGCACTGTTTTGTTGACGGAGCCCTCGGTGTTAAAATTATTCAACTTCAATCAAAACATAGCTTCCTCATTTAAAACATCACATTTTTTAAGTATTTGAATGTTTATACCTATTGCGCAATAATTTTTTGTAATTTAATTTTTCAATATAATGCTTCTTGGGGATTTCTGTAGTACTGTTGGGAGGTCAAAAAGGGTTTGGGGAACCCTGCTCGACGCTGTCCCCATCAAAAACTCCCAGGATAGGAACAGCAAGGGTTAGATACAGAATAAAGCTCCCTCTACACTGTCCCCCATCAAACACTCCCAGGACAGGTACAGCAAGGTATAGATGCAGAATAAAGCTCCGTCTACACTGTCCCATCAAACTCTCCCAGGACAGGTGCAGCATGGGGTTAGATACAAAGTAAAGCTCCCTCTACACTGTCCCCCGTCAAACATTCCCAGGACAGGTACAGCATGGGGTTAGATACAGAGTAAAGCTCCCTCTACACTGTCCCCCGTCAAACATTCCCAGGACAGGTACAGCACGGGGTTAGATACAGAGTAAAGCTCCCTCTACACTGTCCCCATCAAACATTCCCAGGACAGGTACAGCATGGGGTTAGATACAGAGTAAAACTCCCTCTACACTGTCCCCGTCAAACATTCCCAGGACAGGTACAGCATGGGTTTAGATACAAAGTAAAGCTCCCACGTGACCCTTCATTGATGTAAATTAAACCCCCTCTTTTGCTGAAATGTCATCTACCAGTGGAGTGTGACTAACAACATCTTGTTTCAAATTGTTGACATGATGTTGTCTGGGCTCGTGATCCTTTGGTATTGAGTTGGAATTTTCACAAAGTAATTTCACATGCTGCTGATTACAGTCTGTAGAATGCACAATCACTGCAAACTGGAGTAGAACCAGGGCCACAAAACAGGAGTTAAACAGACTATTTTAACTGATGAAACAACTCCTCTAGGGGATTTTCACATCAAATAAAATCTGCATTCACGTAGGATTAACAGCACAGAAACTGGTCCAACCAGACTGTGCCAGTGTTATTGCTCATACAGACTTCCTCACAACTTCCTTCCATCTAACCCTCCATCAACCCTGTCTGATTTCTACCTCATTTCATTCTCCAGCTTCCCATTATTGTGTCCACGATATTTACCTCAACTACTTCTGTGGCAGCGAGTTCTACATCCTCACTCTTCTCCGAAAAAATAGATTTCTCCAAATTCCTTGTTTGATTTATCTGTCATTTATTTGTGCCTCCTCTTTTTGAAGTTCTCTATAACTTTCTACATTTACAATTTTGAGTAGTCATATTTTTCCCCAGAATTAGCTGCCATCAGATTATGTTTTATCTTCTGACGTCTGAATAATCTTATAAACAGGTGACACAGGGAGGAATTTGTTTTACTCAGAAGGGTAAACTCCACAAAGACATTCTCCCCGTGTCTGGGTGGGTTTCCTCCGGGTGCTCCAACTGCTCCCCACAGTCCAAAGATGCGCAGGTTAGGTGGATTGGCCAAGATAAATTGTCTCTCAGTATCCCAAGATGTTTAGGGTAATGGATTAGCCATGGTAAATGTGTGGGGTTACGGGGATAGGGTGGGGAGAGGGCCTGGTTAAGTTACTCTGTCAGAGTGTCGGTGTAGACTCGATGGGCCGAATGGTGTCTTCTGCACTACAGAGATTCAATGATACTGTGATCAAATGAAAAGTGTAGCTGTATTTCCCTACTCTGGTATGGTGTAAGACCAGAAGATGAAACACTCCAGGAAGGGCTTGACCTTCCATTGTCCATAAATACAGAAAGTGATCGATCAGGAGCAAGAAACCATTGTTTAAGTGTGCAGTAAGTCATAAAAAGTGGCAGGAAAAATGTTAACCAAATGAATTGATGCCAAAATCAAAGGAGCAGTGTACCGAAACTTAAGATATCTAGTTTAATATACAAAGACAATTGTTATTGGGGCCATGATATAAAATTACTGAACTCAAGATTAAGATGTAACTGAAGAGGAGGACCTGTTTCATCAATAAAACCAACATCTTTATAGATTTGGAATGCAACTGTTGGGAAATTTTCCGATGGTGAAATATACATTTTCTCTTGCCATGTGTACATTTGTCTCAATTTCTAATACAGCCTTAAACATTTCACTCGCATTGTCCTGGTCCTAGCATTGGCTGCAGTGCCCCTGCCAGAACACTGATGCCGCATCTGGGGTTAGTTTCACACAGAGCAGTGGGGTGGTTAGTCTGTGGAGCTCACGGCGCTCTGACTGGAGTGAATCTCATTCAACACAATTGCAATTTTTCAGAGGAGCAATTTTTAAAAATGAAAAATGTAGGTTAATTTGAGTGAACCATTAACTCGGAAACAGGGTTTCTGGAGATTGCTGAGACTCTGCCATGATTGAAATAAAGAGTGTTGATGGGGTGAAGCAAAAGGGGATGGGGACAGAGTGAGAAGAGGTAATAGGTTGTTGTAGAGTATAAACACAAACAGGTCGGGTAGGCTGAACAAGCAGCTTCTGTGCTGTAAGTTCAATGTATTTGTAGGAATTTCTGGGAAAAGCTGATGGTGGGCGTTTAATTGGCCTTTGCAGCCTTCCCCCAACCCATCTCCCACGTAAAATACAAGTGAAGTAAAGTCAGTGTGTTGGGTGCCATCTGTATGATCTCCGACTTGGACGAAGGGACACGGTGTAGCTAATACTGAGAATGCAACATGATGCAAGAAGACATTAGAATGTTTGCAGATTCAGGCCAGTTTTATCGGGGCACTTTATTGATTGGGTAGTTAAATGACAAATGAACTTTAATGGGGAAAAATAGAACCATAATCTACATCTTGGTCGTACAAATTTTTAAAAAATCATTAATGGGATGTGATGTCACTGACGAGGCCAGAATTTATTGCCTATCCTGAATGACCCTTGAGAATGAGGTGGTGAGCAAGAAGGGTAAAGGGGCGCATGGCGGAGCTGGTGCCATTGGCCAAGAGCCTGTCCGGTTGGAGCATTCGCCAAATTACAGCAAGACAAACTCGCCCGAAAACTAGTCCTGATTTTCATCACGATTGGAAATGCCATCCTTTTGGGAAGGTTAACGTTCTGTGGTGCAGTCTGGAGTTATGTAGCAACACAGACTGGGTTCTGATCAAGACCACAAGAAACTACAAAGGCTTGTGAATGAAGCCCAGTGCATCACACAAACCAGCCTCACATCCATTGACTCCGTCTACACTTCCCGCTGCCTCGGCAAAGCAGCCAGCATAATCAAGTACCCCGGACATTCTCTTCCACCTTCTCCCCTATATACTTTATGAACGATATGTTTTGTCTGTATAGCACGCACAAAAGAATACTTTTCACTGTGTGTTAATACATGTGACAATAAACCAATTCAAATCAAAACGTGGAACTTGTCTCCTAACGGCAACGTCACCCCTCAAAAATTGAGGGGAGACTAGATGAATGGACCAAGTGTTTGTGAGAAATGTACGGAAGGGCAGCCATGTAAGTTTGCTTCTAGGCTGAAGGTTTCTGCTGTACTGATTGCCTCTGCATATTGGGTTTCTTAGTAAATCAATAAATTATAGAAAAAAGTATATATCTAAGTAGCTTGCTCACCTGAGGGCAGTTAAATGTCAACCAAATTGCTAGGGGTCTGGAGTCACATGTGGGCCAGAGCAGGTAAGGATGACGGATTTCCTTCCCTCAAGAACATGTTGGGTTTTTACAACAATCCAGCAGGTTCATGGTCATTGACACAGGTATTAGTGTTTTATTCCAGATTCATTCATTGGATTTAAATTCTCCATCTACCCCCATGGTGGGATTTGTACTTGAGCCTCCATATCCTACAACATAAACCACAATGCTAGCATACACCTGGATTGAAAGGGATCTCAGGATACAAGTCAAGAAATCATTAAATGTCAGTAAAACAACTAAAATGCTCACAAAGCACTGATTTATTTTTTGGAATATGGAATTCAGAAGTGGAAATATTATGGAACCCTGGCCAGACCACAATTAAGAGGGCAGTGTACAGTTCTGGTTTCGAGACTCTAAAACAGACATGGGAGCAGTAACGAAAATGCAAGACAGTGATATGAGGATGGTTCCCGAACAGATAGATAACAGCTATTGGGTAAGATTGAACAGGGCTTTAGGGCCTTTAAAATGATGAATAGGTTGCAAGGGTGGATGTGGAGAGAATGTTTCCGCGAATGGATCAAAATTAGAGTGCATTATAGACACTCATAAATCCAATCGGGAAAGGAAGTAGAACTCAGTGGTTTGAATGTGGATCTTGCTACCACGGGAAGTGGTTGAGGTAAATGGATGCTTTCAAAAAGAAACTTGAAGAGTACATGAAAGAAAAGGGAATAGAAATTTATATTGAAAGGCTGAGATGAGATCATGGAATGGGAGGAGATTCATGTCGTATGAGGAACAGTTGAGGACTCTGAATCTGTAGTTGTTGGAGCTTAGAAGGATGAGGGGGAATCTTATTGAAACTTACAGGATACTGCGAGGCCTGGATTAAGTGGACATGGAGATGATGTTTCCACTAGTAGGAAAAAACTAGAACCAGAGGGCACAACCTCAGGGTAAAGGGATGATCCTTTAAAACAGAGATGAGGAGGAATTTCTTCAGCCAGAGAGTGGTGAATCTGTGGAACTCTTTGCTGCAGAAGGCTGTGGAGGCCAGATCATTGAGTGTCTTTAAGACAGAGATAGATGGGTTCTTGATTAATAAGGGGATCAGGGGTTATGGGGAAAAGACAGGAGAATGGGGATGAGAAAAATATCAGCCATGATTGAATGGCGGAGCAGACTCGATGGGCCGAGTGGCCTAATTCTGCTCCTATGTCTGATGGTCTTATGTGGAACACAAAGTGTAGGCTAATTGTGCTGAACAGCCTGATTCTGTGTGGTTTACTTTCTGTGAGCTCATAGAACTTAAATATTTCAGCCTCACCAGATTGACAGTTCCCCTTATTGGGGAATATAAACAATATCCTTTTGAACTGAACTGATTTGATTTATTATTGTCACATGTATTTGCATGCAGTGAAAAGTATTGTTTCTTGCGCGCTATACAGACAAAGCATACCGTTCATAGAGAAGGAAAGAAGAGAGTGTAGAACTGATTGAAAGGAAGATGAAAGATTGGATTATTGCTACCACCTGATTTGGCCAAAACAATATTCAAACCAGGCAGAGCCACTTTGTTGAGCCTGTGTACGGTTTGCTTCATCTACGCAAAGACTTCATTTTAAAATATTTCTGCCTATGCAATTACATTTAAATGCCAAGCTTAAAAAAATTAACCACCTCAGCTTTAACTTGACTACGTTTTAAAAGTCAGGAGGCATGCTGGGTCAGATAGAAATTGACTGCATTTTTGAAAAGTACAATGCAAGCAAAACAAGCCTTTTATAGGAACATAAGAACTAGGAGCAGGAGTCGGCCATCTGGCTCCTCGAGCCTGCTCCGCCATTCAATAAGATCATGGCTGATCTTTTCGTGGACTCAGCTTCATTTACCCGCCTGCTCACCATAACCCTTAATTCCTTTACTGTTCAAAAATGTATCTATCCTTGCCTTAAAAACATTCAATGAGGTAGCCTCAACTGCTTCACTGGACAGGGAATTCCACAGATTCACAACCCTTTGTGTGAAGAAGTTCCTCCTCAACTCAGTCCTAAATCTGCTTCCCCTTATTTTGAGGCTATGCCCCCTAGTTCTAGTTTCACCCGCCAGTGGAAACAACTTCTCTGCTTCTAATCTATTCCGTTCATAATCTTATATGTTTCTATCAGATCTCCCCTCATTCTTCTGAATTCCAATGAGTATAGCCCCAGTCTACTCAGTCTCTCCTCATAAGCCACCCCTCTCAACTCTGGAAGCAACCTAGTGAATCTCTTCTACACCCCCTCCGGTGCCAGGATATCCTTTCTCAAGTAAGGAGACCAAAACTGTACACAGTACTCCAGGTGTGGCCTTATCAGCACGTTATACAGCTGCAACATAACCTTGCTGTTTTTAAACTCCATCCCTCTGGCAATGAAGGACAAAATTCCATTTGTCGTCTTAATTACCTGCTGCACCTGCAAACCAACTCTTTGTGATTCTTGCACAAGGACACCCAGGTCCCTCTGCACAGCAGCATGCTGCAATTTTTTACCATTTAAATAATAGTCCATTTTGCTGTTATTCCTACCAAAATGGATGACGTTATATTTACCAACATTGTACTCCATCTGCCAGACCCTCGCCCACTCACTTAGACTATCTATATCCCTTTGCAGACTTTCAGCGCCTTTGCACACTTGCTCTGCCACTCATCTTAGTGTCATCTGCGAATTTTGACACACTACACTTGGGCCCCAACTCCAAATCATCTCTATAAATCGTAAGCAATTGCGGTCCCAACACTGATCCCTGAGGCACACCACTAGTCACTGATCGCCAACCAGAAAAACACCCATTTACCCCCACTCTTTGCTTTCTGTTAGTTAACCAATCCTCTATCCATGCTAATGCATTACCCGTAACACCGTGCACATTTATCTTATGCAGCAGTCTTTGGTGCAGCACCTTGTCAAATGCCTTCTGGAAATCCAGATACACCACATCCACAGGCTCCCCATTGTCCACTGCACATGTAATGTTCTCAAAGAATTCCACCAAATTAGTCAAACATGACCTGCCCTTCATGAACCCATGCTGCGTTTTACCAATAAGCCAAACAAAGTTTTTCATAAACAACATCTGCGAGACTGGTTTCTCCAAGTTAGAGACAGCAGATGCCAAACAATTTCAATAACGCGATAAGGATTGATATATTGTGGAACTGTGTGTTCAGCTGGCAGTCTGTTTTCATCAGTACAGGACTGCAGAAGAAGCCGGTCTCTCTCTCTCGCTCACTCTCTCTCGCTCACTCTCGCTCACTCTTGCTCTCTCTCTCACGCTCTCTCTCGCTCTCTCCCTCTCACTCTCTCTCTCGCTCTCTCTCTCTTGCTCTCTCCTGCTCTCTCTGTCTCGCTCTCTCTCGCTCTCTCTCACTCTCTCTCTCGCGCTCTCTCTCTCGCTCTCGCTCTCTCTCTCTCGCTCGCTCTATCGCTCGCTCCCTCTCTCGCTCGCTCTCTTGCTCTCACTCTCGATCGCTCTCTCTCTTTTCTCGTTTTCTCTCTTTCTCTCTCCCTTTCTCTCTCTCCCCCTCTCTCTCGCTCTCTCTCTCGCTCTCTCTCTCGCTCTCGCTCGCTCTCTCTTGCTCTTGCTCTTTTGCACTCTCTCTCTCGCTCTCTCTCACTCTCTGTCTCTCGCTCTCTCTCGCTCTTTCGCTCTCTCTCGCTCTCTCTTGCTCTCTCTCTCGCTCTCTCACTCACTCTTTCGCTCTCTCTCGCTCTCTCTCTTGCTCTCTCTCTCTCGCTCTCTCCCGCTCTCGCTCTCTCTCGGTCTCTCTCGCTCTCTCTTGCTCTCTCTCACTCTCTCTTGCTCTCGCTCGCTCTCTCGCTCTCGCTCGCTCTCTTTTCTCTTTTCTTTTTGCTTTTGTTTTGACTTAAGTTCTGTTCAATAAAAATTCATTTAAACTCTGTACCAGTGCCACCTTCATCTATTCAAAGGAATGAATGGACGCTGCACACTCCAAGGCATCCTTTGTAAAGCCATGTATAAATGATCCTTCAATTGGCAGCACTTTCATGTGTGTACAGGTCTCACTCCAGAGACTTGAGCACATGATCCTAACAATTGGAGTGCTGCACTGCCAGATGTGCTGTTTGTTTGGATGAGACATTAAACTGAGGTCCAGACTGCCCTCGAAGGACAATGTAAAAACATCCCACAGCACTGGTCAGAAGCCGAGCAAGGGAGCACTCCCCAGAGTGACTCATCCAAGAGCAACAAAAAAACACATGACCTTGTTGTAATATTGCATTTTGTGGAAGCTGTCCACACGTTAGCCGCCACATCGCTGTCCACACGTTAGCCGCCACATCGCTGTCCTCGTGGCCCTTTCGGTCGCTCAAAGACAAAGGTGTTTTTGTTTTATGTAAACCTCTTGTAAAGCATCTTGGAATGTCTTGAAGGTGCAGTGGATCGCGATCCCGCTTCTGAGTCTGAAGCTGCGGGTTCGAGTCCCACTCTGGGATTTGATGGCCAAGGAAGGTGCGTTCATAACACGGCCAATCGGCTGAGCATCAGCTTGTGAATCCTTCCAACATTCTCCAATGCCAGGGTGGTAAAAGTGGGAGAAATTCCTCCTCAGTCGTGGGATGGGAGTGAATTGGAGCCTGTAACATCGCTATCCGTAGCAGCAGACCCCAGCATGCAAGTAAAAGAGTATATTACCGCAGCAACTCAGACTCATTGCGAAACTGGCTGCCTGGTGATTGGTGCCCACAGCACGAGCTTTAACCCCCGTTCCAGCTGGGATAGATTTGGAATCTCCCCCTGGTCACAGTGCTGTGGTTTGGACCTGCCTTTTCACAGAGAACTTGAGAAAATTAAATCATGATTGTTCTCACGACTGAAACTACATTGGAATTAAAGTGCCTCACTGGCCACAATCTCAGGTCCCAGTTAAACATTGGAAGTGGAAACTGTTGCCTTCCATTTTCATTTATGATTGAAACTGGGTGACTGCTCCCAGAATCCAGCTCAGGGTCAGGTGGCGATTTCTCCCTCTTGTGTTTAAGAAATCCTGTTTGCCTTATCGCTGCATTCTGGAGGGGTGAAAGTCCCATCTCGCAAGAGGGCATTGGGGTATTGACAAAGATCTTTAAAAATCAAACTCCTCACCCAGCTCCCCTCTTATGAATATGAGTTGTAGTGGCGCCAATTTGTGTGTTTGACTTTGGGTTGAAACTGCTTATCCCTCCCAACAGAAGGTTGACTGCTTCATGGTGTGTCTACCTCGTGACAGCTCAACTTCAGTCCCTCCCCACTGTTAATTATGAAGTGAGCTTTGCTGTTGCAGTGCCTCGGGCCAGTTCTGTGGCGCTGTACTGAGTGTGTATAGAATGCATGGACTTGCACTCCTCCCATAACTTACACTAATTCCTCTACTCACCAGCCCCGGCGCCTGTGCTCACTGACCTACACTGTCTTCAATACTGAAATTCTCAGTCCCTCAATGGCCTCACCCCTGCCTCTCTCGATAGCCCCTGCCTCTCTCGATAGCCCCTGCCTATCTCTATAGCCCCTTCCTGTCCCGATAGCCCCTTCCTGTCTCGATAGCCCCTTCCTGTCCCGATAGCCCCTTCCTGTCTCGATAGCCCCTTCCTGTCTCGATTGCCCCTTCCTGTCTCGATTGCCCCTTCCTGTCTCGATAGCCCCTGCCTATCTCAATAGCCCCTGCCTGTCTCGATTGCCCCTTCCTGTCTCGATAGCCCCTGCCTATCTCAATAGCCCCTGCCTGTCTCGATAGCCCCTTCCTGTCTCGATAGCCCCTGCCTATCTTGATAGCCCCTTCCTGTCTCGATAGCCCCTTCCTGTCTCGATAGCCCCTTCCTGTCTCGATAATCTCCTTCAGCTCGATAATTCTCTGAGATTCTCACATTCCTCCAATTCTGGCTTCTTGCTCATTCCCAGTTTTAGCCACTCTATTACTGGCAGCTGTGCTGAGATCCTGAACACAGGAATTCCCTCTCTAAACTTTCCATCTTCCTTTCAGATTCTCCTTACAACCTACCTCTGACCAAGCTTTTGGTCACCTATCCCTAATATCTCCTCATGCGGTTCGGAGTCGTACTTTGTTTGATAATGCTCCTGTGAACTGCCTTCGGAATGGTTTCTATGTTCAAGTTATAAGTGCAAGTTCATAGAAATCATAGAATGCCTACAGTACAGAAGGAGGCCATTCGGTCCATCAAATCTGCACTGACAACAATCCTATGCCCTATTCCCAAAACCCCACATATTTACCCTGCTAATCCCTTTAATATACAAATCCCGGGACACTAAGGGGCAATTTAGCATGGCCAATCAACCTAACCCTTTGGACTCTGGGAGGTAACCGGAGCACCCGGAGGAAACCCACGCAGACACGGGGAGAACGTGCAAACTGCACATCGAACCCTGGAGCTGTAAGGCAGCAGTGCTAACCACGGTGCCACCATGCTGTAACTACCATAACTACAATTACCGTTGTAGTTGTGTAATCCGGGATGCAACACCTGCCCCCTCTATCCTGTGGAACTGACTGTCATCATATTCCCAGGAATCTGGGAACTTTGTGGTCTCTAAGTTACAGGGGCATGAAGAATTTACTATTCCCTGCTCCAAGGCTCTGTGGCCCAATGCAAAAGGCTTCTAATTTTTGCTTCAGTGGTCATTTCACACATTAAGAAAATCCAAGTTGTTCCAGCACATGATAAACACTGCCTCAGTCACAGAAAGAATGGAGTTAATGAGAAAGAACTTACACTCTTGTAAAGAAAACACCTTTCATGATCTCAAAGTGCTTCAAAATCAGCAGTATATATTTGAACTGTAGCCATTGGTGTAACGGAGGGAAGTTCAGCAGACAATTTATACACAGCAAGGATCCGCAAACCACAATTAAATAAATATCCTTTCATTTGTTTCCAGATGAGGAATAAAAATTGACCCAATGACACTTCGATAACTCCCTTGCTCTTCTTGCAAGTCGTGCCTGGGATCTTCTGTGTTCACCTTCGAGGGCAGGTGGAGCCTCATTTTGATGCCTCATCCAAACGAAGGCACCGGCAACAGTGTAGCACACCCTCAGTCCTGCATTGGAAAATCAGCCTGGAATGGGATTTGAACCCAAAACCTTCTGACAGGGAAATAAGGAGAGCGGAGGTACCGAGTCTCCACTTTCCAGAGCCAAATGCTCTCTTTACTATGCAGCCATTTGCCATGTGTGACCAAAGACAATGAGCTCTTCAACTGTGGTGGACATCATAATTGAGCCCGATGCGATGTTCTGCAGAAACCCACGCATTCTCCTGATCAGGGCTCAGTGAATAGCAATCAGGATTAGGAAGCCTGACCCATATTACCCATCCTACCATTTGATTTGATTTGATTTATTATTGTCACATGTATTAGTACACAGTGAAAAGTATTGTTTCTTGCGCGCTATACAGACAAAGCATACCATTCACAGAGAAGGAAACGAGAGAGTGCAGAATGTAGAGTCAAAGATAGAATTAGAAGGTATGCTGGGCACAGCTTGCAAGAAGTCCCCTCATTCCGGCGCCATCTTGGGATATGGGGAGAATGTGCAAACTCCACCCATCAAATTGTCCTGAGGTCAATCAAAGCATCCCCTAACCACCACCTTTCCCTGAGATAAGCTACCCCAGCACTGATAGGGTTTCCTGCTGAATCAGTCAGAGAATTCACTTTAGTGTCTTGAGGCGCATTAAGATAAAAATTCCCAGGTGCTTTCCAGCCTGGGCCAACCCAGGATCCAGATAAAATTTGGCATTTCACTCCCTTGAGCAGCAATTGGTTGAGATCCGAAGCAGACCCATGTGACTGAGATATTGTGAATGTACAGTAAACACATTACTGGTGAAACCAGTACTCATTAACTAGCCTGAGCCTTTTGGAGGGCAGGCAGGACTGTTCTTAAACACTGTTGTATTCATCGCTGTTCTGAAATCATGTGTTGCTATTTAGAGAGTTTTGCAATAAGGCAATAAATTTAATTTGAGAAATGTGATATGGATCTCAAACTATTCCAGAAAATAAACCACCACAGAATGTATATCAGTGGGAGAGGGTCTTGCTGGGCATGAGAACAGTAACCCCAAATCTGAAATAGAATTTTAGAATAACGAACGAGGCCATTCAGCCCATCGTGTCTACTTTATTCATTTATTTTGGAGTTTAAGAACCAGAGGCTGTACGGGTTATGCACACATTGAGCGTGGCATTGTGGAATCAAGCCAGAGCAATAGTCACCAGCTGTGAAATAGGGGTGGCACGGTGACACAGTGGTTAGTGCTGCTGCTTCACAGCGCCAGGGACCCAGGTTCAATTCCGGCCTCAGGTCACTGTCTGTGTGGAGTCTGCACATTCGCCCCGTGTCTGCGTGGGTTTCCTCCCACACTACAGAGTCTCTACAAATGAGAGAATTCTAGAACTAGGGTCCAGTCAGCTGAAGACACAGCCACTAATGATAGAGAGTGGTTAGCACTGCTGCCTCACAGCGCCAAGGACCCGGTTTCGATTCCCAGCTTGGGTCACTGTGCGGAGTCTGCACGTTCTCCCTGTGTCTGCGTGAGTTTCCTCCGGGTGCTCCGGTTTCCTCCCACAGTCCGAAAGATGTGCAGGTTAGGTTGATTGGCCATGCTAAATTGACCTTAGTATCAGGGGATTAGCAGGGTAAATATGTGTGGTTATGGGAATAGGGCCTGGGTGGGACTGTGGTCAGTGCAGACTCATTGGGCTGAATGGCCTCCTTCTGCACTGTAGGGATTATATGATTCTAACAGTCTCACATTGAATGTGGTCTCAAGATTTGGACCCTATGAACCCAGAGTACAAATTTTTCTTTCTATCCTGTTGTTCCCTGTACTTGTGCTATTGTAAGAAGTCTCACAACACAAGGTTAAGGGCATCAGGAGAGCTCTTCACTCACCTGATGAAGGAGCCTGAGACTCCAAAAGCTAGTGCTGCCAAATAAACCTGTTGGACTTTAACCTGGTAAGACTTCTTACTGTGCTTACCCCAGCCCAACGCCGGCATCTCCACATCTTGTGCTGTTGAACAGTGAAACCAGTTTTCTATTTGAGCTGCTCCTTGCTACCACCTTGTGGCCTGTGGCTGCAACGACATGCAGGCACAAACAATATTTTTTTTACACTTTTCCAATTCAATCAAATCAAATCCAATTCAGAGTCTCAACAAGTTGAGACATTTCAGATCCAGGCTGACAAGACAGGGTGAGCGACCAAACCACCCTGTCCTGGGCCTGATCTACATGAGCCAAGCTGATTGGAGAAGGGGGAGGTTCATCCTCCAAGACTTGAGCTCATTTGCATCTTAGCCAAAAGGCCGAGATGCCGCTTTTAAAAATTGCTTCATATGAAACATGAAGCCTCAGCGTAACCTAATGACCTCGACCAAGCGCGGCCGACAATGGGGTGCCAACCATACACTTGATCTTAGCCAAAAGGCCGAGAAGCAATATTTAACTGGGGATCTGCATAGTCTCACAGGATTGTGACAGCGTGCACTGACTGTGAACATCACTGTATCAGGCAATGAATAGCAATTGAAGCTGGATGGAATTTACAGCAGGGGTTATGGCCAAATAGTGAATTTTATTCTTGTAACCCAACAGTGAATTTCGCAAGAAACAGCAAAGCAAACAAAGACTATTTACAGAGTCTCTACAAACGAGAGAATTCTAGAACTAGGGTCCAGTCAGCTGAAGACACAGCCACTAATGATAGAGTGGTTAGCACTGCTGCCTCACAGCGCCAAGGACCCAGTTTCAATTCCCGACTTGGGTCACTATGCGGAGTCTGCACGTTCTCCCTGTGTCTGCGTGGGTTTCCTCCGGGTGCTCCAGTTTCCTCCCACAGTCTGAAAGACGTGCTGGTTAAGTGGATTGGCCATGCTAAATTCTCCATCAGTGTACCCGAACAGGCAACGGAGTGTGGGGATTTTCACAGTAACTTCATTAATGTAAGCCTACTTATGACACTCATAAATAAACTTTAAAAACGTAATATCTGGGTATAGGGGCACCTTCGAGTGGAACATACTGTATGAAGACAAGTCAAAATTGATTGCACTTTCTGTAATTTTCTAATTGAAATGTTTTGAAATTAACTTTTACAAATTTTATGAATAAATTATATTTTTAAGGGAAAAGGATTGGGGTCGCTCAAAAGACCAGAATTAAACGAGCACCAGAGATTTTACAAGTTGTGGGTTCCAGCGAAAGAGGGGGTGTCGGCCGGGGGGATTTGCAAAGAATAATCAGAATCAGACATCGCACACATTTATACGCATAGCAGGTCTGTTCGGCAAAGTGTAACACTGAAAGCCCCATCCGCTTATGGGGGAAGAAGTGTCAAAACATACCAATTTTAGTGAAGATACTCAAAACCTGCTTAGATTCAAACAAAATGTCTCTTTTAACAAAAGAGAAAACACTGGAAAATCTCAGCAGGTCTGGCAGTATCTGTAAGGAGAGAAAAGAGCTGACGTTTCGAGTCCAGATGACCCTTTGTCAAAGCTAAAAGGCAGAGAAAGTGGGAGATATTTATACTGCAGGGGGAGGGAATGAAAGATGAGTCATAGCCACAGAAACCAGGGGAAAGGCTGCTAATGGCAGTCCACAGAGAGAATAGATGGTGTGAATGGCCAAACGGCAGAGAAGGTGAAATCAGAGGGTAAACTGTGACAGATGAAGATGTGGGGCGGAGGGAGGAGATGGGTGGGAGAGAGGGAAAATTGAGAAAAAGGGGGAAAGGGGATGCAAAGGGGGAGAAAAGGTAAGAAAAGGGGGGATAAAATATGGGGAAAGAGTGGAGGGGAAGAAAAATAAAGACAATAACGACGTAAAAGATAGAGAACAGTTAAAAATTAAATAAAATGAAAACAAAGGTGCCGAGGTGGGGGTCGAGCGAATCATCTGAGGTTGTTGAATTCGATGTTGAAGCCGGAAGGCTGTAAAGTGCCGAGCCGGAAGATGAGATGCTGTTTCTCCAGTTTGCGTTGAGCTTCACTGGAACGTTGCAGCAGGCCAAGGACAGACATGTGGGCACGGGGAGCAGGATCG
Source organism: Mustelus asterias (assembly GCF_964213995.1). NCBI lineage: Eukaryota > Metazoa > Chordata > Chondrichthyes > Carcharhiniformes > Triakidae > Mustelus > Mustelus asterias. The sequence goes on along the minus strand of NC_135811.1, from coordinate 4,006,685 downwards.
TGTGTTAAAATGGCAGCAACCGGAAGGTCAGGGTCCTGATTGCACACAGACCGAAGGTGCTCAGCAAAGTGATCACCCAGTCTACGCTTGGTCTCTCTGATATAGAGGAGACCACATTGGGAGCAGCGAATGCAATAGACCAAATTGAAAGGTGCAGGTGAAACGCTGCTTAACCTGGAATGAGTGTTTTGGACCTTGGATGGGAAGCATGGAAGAGGTAAAGGGGCAGGTGTTACACCCTCTGTGATTGTATGGGAAGGTGCCATGGGTGATGGGAGAGGTGTTGGGTATAGTGGAGGAGTGGACTAGGTTATCCTGGAGGGAACAGTCTCTGAGGAATGCTGACAGAGGGAGTGAAGGGAAGATGTGTTTGGTGGTGGCATCGCACTGGAGTTGGTGAAAATGGCGGGAGGATTATGCTTTGCATGCAGAGGCTGGCGGGGTGAAATGTGAGAACAAGAGGGACTCTATTCTATCATTGTTCTGGGAGGGACGGGAGGGGGTGAGGGTCATGGCGCGGGAGAGGAACCACATGCTGTCGAGAGCCCTGTCGACAACTATAGGTGGGTCTCTTTTATATGGCATAAGTGCTGAGATACCCTCGATTTTGAACATCTGACCTCTCCTGAAACCTGCGTATGTTTGATAATGTTGTGCCCAAAGTCTGTTACTAGGGAGACGCAACAAGAGAGAACACATTTACATTTAATGTAGCGTGTTTCACAATATCAGAACATCCTGGAGTGAGGTTTCGAATCCAATTAAGAGAGTGCTGGATGGAAATAGAAACAGAAAATGCTGGAAAGACTCGGGACGTTAATATTTCAGGTCTGTGACCTTTCATCAGAACTTAGGGGTGGTTAAAAATGTTTTTGAGCATGTGACAAGAGGGGAGAGGAGGAGGAAGAACAAAAGGGCAGGTCTCTGATAGGGTGAAAAGCGGGAGTGCTTCAAATAGACAAATGGTTTCATGGCACGCAAGCCAAAGGGAGTGTTAATGGGTAAAGAAACAGAAGAAATTGCGAGTCTAGTCAAAAAGAAAAAGGATGCATACATAAGGTCTAAAACAGATGAAGTACTTGAAGAATATGGGGAGTTAGGAGGGCAAAAAGGGTCACGAAATGTCCTTGGCAAATTAAGGAGAACCCCAAGGCATTTTATACTTATATTAGGAACAAGAGGGTAGCTAGAGTAAGAGTTGGTTCACTTAAGGACAAAGGAGGGAAATTATGTGCAGAACCAAAGGAAGTGGGTGAGATCCTTAATGAGTACTTTGCATCAGTATTCACAAAGCAGAGGGACACATCGATTGATGGTGTCTCGGAGGGATGTGTAAACCCTCTAGAGCAAGTCATCATTACAAAGGAAGGAGTGTTAGGCGTATTAAAAAACATTAAGGTAGACAAATCCCCAGGGCCAGATGGCATCTATCCCAGTTCACTGAGGGAGACAGTGAGGAAATTGCGAGGCCTCTAACAGAAATCTTTGTTTCCTCATTGGCCACAGATGAGGTCCCAGAGGATTGGATGATAGCCAGTGTTGTCCCATTCTTTAAGAAGGGTAGCAAGGATAACTCAGTAATTGTAGGCCAGTGAACTTGACGTCAGTGATAGTGAAATAATTGGAGAAGATTCTTGGGGATAGGATCTATACACATTTGGAACTGAATGGTCTTATTAGCGACAGACAGCATGGTTTTGTTCGCGGGAGGTCATGTCTCACTAAGTTAATTGAGTTTTTTGAGGAGGTGACAAAAATAATTGATGAGGGAAAGGCTGTGATATTGTCTACACGGGATCAAGGGTAAACTAGCTAGATGGATTCAGAACTGGCTTGGCCAGAAGAAGTTTAACAACACCAGGTTAAAGTCCAACAGGTTTATTTGGTAGCAAAAGCCACACAAAAACAAAAGGTGTGGCTTTTGCTACCAAATAAACCTGTTGGACTTTAACCTGGTGTTGTTAGACTCCTTACTGTGTTCACCCCAGTCCAACGTCGGTATCTCCACATCTCGGCCAAAGAAGACAGAGGGCAGCGGTGGAAGGGTGTTTTTCTGAATGGAGGTTTGTGACTGGTGGTGTTCCTCAGGGATCAGTGCTGGGACCTCTGTTGTTTGTAATATATATATAGACGACTTGGAAGAAAACCTTGCTGGTCTGATTAGCAAGTTTGTGGATGATATTAAGATTGCTGGAGTTGTGGATAGTGATGAAGATTGTCAGAGAATACAGCAGATAGGCTGGAAAATTGGCTGGAGAAATGGCAGATGGAATTTAATCTGGACAAATGCGAGGTGATGCATTTTGGTAGATCCAATTCAGGTGGGAGCTATAAAATAAATGGCAGAACAATCAGGAGCATAGACACACGGAGAGATCTGGGAGTACAGGTCCACAGATCCTGAAAAGTGGCAGCACAGGTGGAAAAGGTGGTGAAGAAAGCATGACATGTTTGCCTTCATTGGACAGGGCATCGAGTATAAAAGTTGGCAAATTATGTTACAGTTATATAAAACTTTTATATTAACTTTATATTATTAACTTTAAGTTTTACAGATGCACCAGAGAAAGCATTTTTTCTGGTTGTATCACAGCTTCGTACGGCTCCTGCTCTGCCCAAGACCGCTTAAAATTACAAAAGGTTGTGAACATAGCCCAATCCATCACGCAAACCACCCTTCCATTCATTGACTCTGTCTACACTTCCTGCTGCCTCGGCAAAGCAGCCAGCATAATTAAGGACTCCACCCACCCCGGACATTCTCTCTTCCACCTTCTTCCATCAGGAAAAAGATACAAAAGTCTGAGGTCACGTACCAACCAACTCAAGAACAGCTCCTTCCCTGCTGCCATCAGACTTTTGAGTGGACCTACCTCGCATTAAGTTGATCTTTCTCTACACCCTGGCTATGACTGTAACACTACATTCTGCACTCTCTCGTTTCCTTCTCTATGTACGGTATGCTTTATCTGTATAGCGCGCAAGAAACAATACTTTTCATTGTATACCAATACATGTGACAATAATAAATCAAACATTGGTTAAGCCACATTTGGAATACTGTGTCCAATTCTGGCCGCCACACTACCAAAAGGACGTGGTGGCTTTAGAGGGAGTACAGAAAAGGTTTACCAGGATGTTGCCAGGTATGGAGGGTATTAGCTATGAGGAGAGATTGAATAAACTGGGATTGTTCTCCCTGGAAAGACGGAGGCTGAGGGGCGACCTGATAGAAATTTATAAAATTAAAAGGCGCATAGATAGGGTGAACAGTTGGAAGCTTTTTCCCAGGGCAGAAATGACAATTACAAGGGGGCACAAGTTCAAGGTAAGGGGGGAAAGGTTCAGTGGAGATGTGCAGGGGTTTTTTTCACACAGAGGGTGGTGGGAGCCTGGATTGCAACTGCCAAGTGAGGTGGTTGAGGCAGACACGTTAGCCACATTTAAGACATATCTGGATTGACATATGAACAGGTCGGGGAGAAGAGAGGGATACAGGCAGTTGGTCTAGATAGGACAACGTGAGCGGATCAGGCTTGGTGGGCCAGAGGGCCTGTCCCTGTGCTGTACTGTTCTTTGTTCTTATAAGGCTTAATCAGCTGATGAATGGCTGTGTAGCAGCCATCCAAATGCAAGGTAGACTCAGTTGTCTACTGCCTGTGCTGCAACTGCCCCAGCCACTTTTGGCAATTTAACCACATTGTTGTGGGCACAAATTAACAAGACACAATAGCATATAATTGGCAATCTCACTCAGACCACAAGGCTGACATGCGTGGGAACTAAATGTCAGGATAAAAATCATTGCTTGTCACTGGATGTAACAACACCAACACAAAATGACTTTGGTAACCTCAAACCAGCTTCACAGCACAGAACAACCGAGAGATTGTCACTAATTGGGTGATATTAAGAAGCCATAAGAAGCTTTCTCCAGCAGTAACATATGAATTTGGAGCAGGAGTAGGCCTCGAGCCTTTTCTGCCATTCAGTAAGATCATGGCTGATCTGATATTGGCCTCAACTCCACATTCCCACCTACCCCCAATAACCTTGGACTCCCTGTTAGCCATAAAAATATTCATTGACCCTTCCTCCCCTGCTCTCAGGGAAAGAGGGCTCCATAGATTAATGAGAAAGAATTTCTCCTCATCTCCATCTTAACCGGGACACAGCTGTGCCCCCCAGTTCTAGTCTCTCCCATAAGGAGAAACATCCTTTCAGCATCCATCTGTCAAAACCCCTCACGATCTTATATATTTCAACGAGATCACCTCACAATCTGCTAAATTTTTGTCCACTAATTTAACCTATCTGTGTCCCCTTGCCAACTCCTTATGTCCTGATCACAACTTGCTTTCGTACATACCTTTGTGTCACCAGCAAATTAAGCAACCTTACATTGGATCCCACCATCAAGTCATTGATATAAATTGTAAATAGTTGAGGCCCCAGCACTGATCCCCATGGCACTCCACTCGTCACACCGTGCCAATACAAAAAGGACCCATTTACCCCTCCTCTCTGCTTCTTGTTCGCTAATCAATCCCCTATCCGTGCCAATATGTTATCCCCTACGCTGTGAGCTCTTTTTGCTTAGGATGTGGCACCTTGTCAAATGCCTTCTGGGAATCTAAGTACAGCGCACCCACAGGTTCTCCTTTATTCATGCAGCTGCTATCTCAGCAGCCACTTCTTTTAAGACCCGAGGATGAAGTCCACCGGGACCTGGGGACATGTCAGCTTTTAGTTCTAATAATTTTCTCAGTACTCTTTCTCCGGTAATTGTAATTGTTTTAAGTTCTTCCCTCTCTTCCAGCTCCAAATTCACAATTATTTCTGGGATGTTTTAATTGTATCCTCGATAGTGAAGACAGATGCAAGATATGTGTTCAATTCATCCACCATTTCCTTATTTTCCATTATTAATTCCCCATTCTCATTCTCTGGAAGACCAACGTACACTCTGCTTGTTCTATTCCTTCTTCAATTTGTGTAGAAACTCTTACCATCTGTACCTATATTTCTAGCCAACTTTGCCTCATACTCTATCTTTTCCCTCCTTATTAACCTTTTATTTAATTCTTTATTTCTAATTTATTTATATTTTATCCAATCTTTTGACCTACCACTCATCTCTGCAGAATTATATACTTTTTCTTTAGATTTGATACGATCCCTAACCTCTTTAGTTAGCCACAGCATTTCCTTCCCTTAGAGTCTGCTTTCTCACTGGAATCTATCTTTTCTGACTACTTTGAAATAACTCCTTATATGTCTGCCACCGCATCTCTACTGAACTATCACTGAACCTAATTTCCACTTCACTTTAACTTCAGGTTATATCAGAAGGGGAGTATCCATAACCCATACATTTACCTCCTCCTGTACAAATATTCCTGCAGCAACAACTCAAAGAAGAAAACAATGTATGGAATCTGTATGAGTGAAGTAGAATCATAGAATCCTACAGTGCAGAAGGAGACCATTCGGCCCATCGAGTCTGCACCGACCACAATCCCACCCAGGCCCTCTCCCCATAACCCTAGCTAGTCCCACTGACACTAAGGGGCAATTTTGCCTCGCCAATCCACCTAACCTGCGCATCTTTGGACTGTGGGAGGAAACCGGATTAATAAAGTAATAAAGTATTAATAAAGTACTAATTAAGTATTAATAAAATACTAATAAAGTATTAGGTGATTCAGGAGTATTCCCTACCAGCACAACTGTGGTACTTACACTGAACACAGCTATCACTGTGAGCTCTTAGAGATGGTTTGAAACTCTCTGCCTCAAACTGCTGTGGAAGCTGATTCAATTGTTAGTTTTAAGTCTGTGATAGACAATTTTTATAGAGCAGGGGTATCAGGGGATATGGGCCTAGGGCAGATACCTGGAGTTAGGCCTCAGATCAACCATGATCTTATTGAATGGTGGAGCAGACTCGAGGGGCTGAATGGCCTACTCATGTTCCTATGTTCCCATGTAATGTGCAGAAATATGAAGGAGAGCAGAACAACTGTTCTGCTTCACCTGTCATTCAGTGAGCCTAGGCCTCACTGTCCCACTATAAGATTGGAGAGGGGTTGGAGTGGGCTGGCGCCCGATGGGAAGGACATCCAAAGAATTATACAGCCCCTATCACCCTGCTCCCTCCCTCCCCTGGCCCCACCCTTTACCACCTGCAAACCCGTCAGAGGGGGAGATCTAAACTCTGCCCCAAATGTTTTTGCTGAAAGTCTGCTGTGGAACTGAGTGCCTTCGGTCTACTGCTGAGACTGTCAGACATTTCTCCGAAAACTAAGCCCAGTGCACTCAGCATAATGAGATTCTGGATAGCACTCACCCTCAAGGAAACTGTCAGTTAATTATTCCAATTAACACCCCTCAGTGATATTTGAAGCATCTGTATTCTCAAAACGACTAACAGTTCACAGTAAACATCTGAAAATCCCACTAATCTGTTGAGATTGTCTCAGGATAATATCTCTACCACAAGGAAGGCTTTCCCTTCCCATACATTCTCCACTTCAGCTGCCTGGAGAATTCCCGATGTGGAGATGCCGGCGTTGGACTGGGGTAAACACAGTAAGAAGTTTAACAACACCAGGTTAAAGTCCAACAGGTTTATTTGGTAGCAAAAGCCACACGTGGCTTTTGCTACCAAATAAACCTGTTGGACTTTAACCTGGTGTTGTTAAACTTCTTACTGGAGAATTCCCTCCAGCAGGTCCAGAGAGAGAGGACTGCCAGAATGACTGAGGACCTTCCTGGTTTTGAACACTTCCACCAGATCTCCTCTTTGTCTTCCTTGTTCCGGGGAGAGTGAATCCAGCTTTCCCAGTCTCTGTGGTCCCTCATCCCTGGAACTATTCTGGTGGATTTCCACTGAACCCTCTTCAAAACCGTCAGGTCCGTCCCATGCTGCAGTGCTGGAATTGGGCACAGTGCTCCATCTAAGGATGAACAAGTGTTGTACTCCCTATACCTAGTTGTAATGTACCTCTGAGACACTCATGTTCTTATCGCTGTCCTTCACCTTAATCTATCACCATCTGCTCAGTGTCAATCCTTTGAGGTAGCTGAATGTGAGGATTGCTCCTCCAACAGAGAAGTTTGTTTGTTTGTTTGTTTGAGAAACTCACCAGCTCTAATCTCCTCTGCTCAAGCTGCTCCAGGTATCGTCTCAACGCAAAGGTAACTCCCCCCTCCCCCGTTCAACTCCCTCCCAACCCACCCTCAGATTCTCTGCCCTAGTGTCAACTGATGCACTTTGGAAGGTATAATATGAAAAAATTGTATTCTATAATATCTAAGGAAGAATTTACTTGCCTTGAGGGAGTGCATGAAGGTTTACTCAATTGACTCCTGGGGTGTGCATTATCCGATGAAATTAAAGTTAAAGTTTATTTATTAGTCACAAGTAGGCTTATATTAACACTGCAACGAAGTTACTGTAAAAATCCCCTAGTCGCCACACTAGGCGCCTGTTCGGGTACACTGAGGGAGAATTTAGCACAGCCAATGCACCCTAACCAGCACGTCTTTTGGATTGTGGGAGGAAACCAGAGCACCCGGAGGAAACCCACTCAGACACGGGGAGAATGTGCAGACCTTATGAGGAGGAATTGAGTAGAACATGTCCTAAATTTAAAGTTTATTTTAAAGTTTATTTAATAGTCATAAGTAAGGCTTACATTAACACTGCAATAAAGTTATTGTGCAATTTCCCCGAGTCATCACCACTCTGGCGCCCTGTTCGGGATAAGCACTAGGAGCAGGAGTAGGCCATCTGGCCCCTCGAGCCGGCTCCGTCATTCAATAAGATTCTGGCTGATCTTTTCGTGGACTCAGCTCCACTTACCCGCCCGCTCACCATAACCCTTAATTCCTTTACTGTTCAAAAATGTTTCTATCCTTGCCTTAAAAACATTCAATGAGGTAGCCTCAACTACTTCACTGGGCAGGGAATTCCACAGATTCACAACCCTTTGTGTGAAGAAGTTCCTCCTCAACTCAGTCCTAAATCTGCTTCCCTTTATTTTGAGGCATGCCCCCTAGTTCTAGTTTCACCCGCCAGTGGAAACAACTTCCCTGCTTCTATCTTATCTATTCCCTTCATAATCTTATACGTTTCTATAAGATCTCCCCTCATTCTTCTGAATTCCAATGAGTATAGCCCCAGTCTACTCAGTCTCTCCTCATAAACCAACCCTCTCAACTCTGGAATCAACCTAGTGAATCTCCACTGCACCCCTCCAGTGCCAGTATATCCTTTCTCAAGTAAGGAGACCAAAACTGTACACAGTACTCCAGGTGTGGCCTCACCAGCACCTTATACAGCTGCAACATAACCTCGCTGTTTTTAAACTCCATCCCTCTCGCAATGAAGGACAAAATTCCATTTGTCATCTTAATTCCTTTACTGTTCAAAAATTTATCTATCCTTGCCTTAAAAACATTCAATGAGATAGCCTCAACTGCTTCACTGGGCAGGGAATTCCACAGATTCACAACCCTTTGTGTGAAGAAGTTCCTCCTCAACTCAGTGCTAAATCTGCTCTAATTAATTTAATTAATTTTGGCGAGGGGTGGACCATGGAAATGTCCGTTGACCTCAGGCAGGATTTTACGATTTCAGGACGGGCGCGGCTGTAAAATCCCACCCATAATGTCAGGATAAGGACTGAGTTTGGACTGAGATCAGGAGACATGTCTTCACTCAGAGGGCTGTGAATCTTCGCAATTTTCTACCTCTTCACAGGGAGGTAGAACCCTGAGACATCATGGCACTCATGTTTGTGACTGACTTCTCAAATCTCTTTCCAGTTGGTAGTCAGTGCCTCTGGAAACAGAGCTAGTGTATACAATCAGCTTTATCAGATCACGTCTCTCTTAAACTCAGAGGGAGAAATTTCTGGAAGGAGCCTCGTGCTTATCTATCTCTGTTCATAGTTATATCGAGATAATTTGGGAGTTCCTCAGTGCCTTATTTCCAGTAATCTTCTGTTAAGTTTCTGCTATTCCTTCATAACTTGCAAGATACGTAACCA